>NC_079452.1:33743140-33780640 GCF_903798145.1 Danio aesculapii | reverse complement strand
GTGTTTGCACAGACTTTTATGTGTAGGGGCTGTTTTACACACACGCTCTCCGTTACGCCCTCAGATATACTCTGAGGAGGATGAGGAAGAGGAGGAAGAAGTGCATTCAAACTCCATTCAGTAAGTGAAGCCTGTAATATTTATTCTTAAGCACTGAGACCTCTGGTCAACGTTTATAGTTGAACCTAAATATCTGAAGTGCTCAGAAGTGTCAATGCTGTGCAAAATATCAAAGAATGTGGCATCGTTTGCAAAAAAAATGCTGCTGAAACCTTTTCTTTTCAGAGCAATATTTGCGATGACTAAACAAACTATTTTTATTACATGTATGTCAAAGGTGAATAAATACAGCTGAAGTTGAGTACATATAAAGCCTTGTTTTGCCTAACAATTAATTAAATTCCACTTGTTTTGATATATTTTTGTATGATACAAAGACAGATGTGTAAAGATTAGTTTTACAGATACTGATCCTTACAGTTGAAGTCAGAATTATTCTCTTTTTCAAATATTTCCCAAATGATGTTTAACAGAGCAAGGAATTTTTCACAGTATTTCATATAATATTTTTTCTTCTGGAGAAAGTCTTATTTGTTTTATTTCGGCTACAATAAAAGCAGTTTAAAATTCTTAAAAAATATTTTAAGGTCAATATTATTAACCCCCTTAAGCAATATTTGTTTTGGATTGTCAACAGAAAAAACCACTGTTATACAATGACTTGCCTAATTATTCCAACTTGCCTAGTTAACCTAATTAACCTAGTTAAGCTTTTAAATGTCAATTTAACCTGAATCCTAGTATCTTGAAAAATATTATTTACTGTCATCATGGCGAAGATAAAATAAATCAGTTATTAGAAATGAGTTATTAAAACTATTAGGTTTAGAAATGTGCTGAAAGAAATCTTTTAGAAAGAAAATTTCTGTTAAACAGAAATTGCAGAAAAAATATAGAGGAGGCTGCTAATTCATCAGGGCTAATAATTCTGACTTCAATTGTATATATGGATCCATATATCCATATGTATTTCGAAATTTTTATTTGCATAGAGTATTCAATCAAATATACAACTTTCATAGTGCATTTAAATAATTAGCAGTTTTTAAAACTACAATATTTATAGATTTTTTTTTTCATTCGACAAGTAGTGTGCAATATTTGTTAAAAGAAGAAAAAAAAGTTCTAGATGGTTAATTTTCAATTACCAAAAAAATAGTTTTCATTAGTTATCTATAATGTGCATTCGTATTAGTGTGATGTCATAGAAACAAAGTTTTTTTTAAAGCTTGACTCTTGCATGTTCAATAAAAAATGCAATTTTACATTCAAATGTTTGCAGTCAGTAGATTTTTAAAGACATAAATTCATAAATGCATTAAAATGTACAAAAGTGACAGTAAAGACATTTTTAGTTTACAGGGACCTCCTTATAAATTAACAGGGATTAACAGGGATCTCCTTATAAAAGTTAATGCTTTTCTTTTGAATTGTTTTATTCAAATAATCCTGAAAGAAAAAATTCATGGCTTACACAAAAAGGTTAAGTAAAGTTTTCCAGCACTGATAACTAATTTTTAATGTTTCTTGGGCATGTCTACATATTAGAAATCACTTCTGCAACGGAAGACTGAAGACTGAAGTATTTGATTTTAAATTCAGCTTTTCATCACAGAAAGAGATAATATTTTAAAACAAAGTAAAATAAAAAGTAATGTTAAATTAAGAATATTCCAGATTACTTAAGTTTTTGCTGTTTTAAGGCAGCAGATGAGGCAAAAACCAAAAAAAAGCTTTGAAATAGGGTTGGGCCGATAGACGATACCATCGCAGATGGCCGATAGACATCACAATGCTGAGCCGGCATCGTAATCCTCCACCCCGTCCCTGTCTCAGCAGCAACCCACTCACGAAAAATACACACTGAGGCCTCGTTTACACTTATACGTCTTAATTTTAAAATTGCATTTTAGAACGAAAACAATCACCGTCCACACTGGTGTTTCATCTAGCATTTCTGAAAAGATCTCTGTCCTATACCGCTGAAAACGCACATCACGTGATAACACACACACACACACTTTATCATGTGCTGTAGTGTCTGAGTTCCAGCACTCAGCCCAGAGAGCAGTGCACGTCAGACAGTTTATCAAGGATGTACTGCTAGATCACTGGAACATGATATTTAATTAATCTTGTCTCTATCTATCGACTCTTTGGTCTTCTGAATCAGGTAAGGTGTCACATCGCCAGTACACTGCTTCAATCTTTCGCTTTCACGCTTGTACTTAGTAATGTTAGCGAAAACCTCAGACACTGTTGGTTGGTTCCTGTTGGTTGTGCACTTTTTTTACCAACCAAGTTTGTGGACGCCATTATAATGACATAGATCACTCTGCCTATTCATGCCAGAGTCCCGCAGAAAAAGTGATTGACAGGTGGCAATTTGTGTGTAACTTCTCTTTATTTATGAGTTGGTTACAGGTAAAACAAAGACTATGCGGTTCAGGTAGTTGAAACGGTAGGCTACAAATAATTAATTCGTTATGAATTAATTCATTATTCATAAATAATTCACCGCTGCCTACGACGACGATGCCATCGTCCATCGCAATGTTTCACATTAGACATCGTACGATGCCAAATTGGTCGACATCGCCCAACCCTACTTTGAAAATAATAGTTTGTTAATATACTGGCCCCGTCACTGATTAAATATGTTAAAATTCCAAATAAAAATAGCAAAAAGTTACAGAATAAAAGCTAAGGTTTATGAAAATTGTTAGCTATAGATCCTTAAATTGTGTTATTTGCCCCATCTCTATCTCCTACCCTCAATAAATGTCCAGTCGGTCCCAGAAGTCACAGAAATGGTCCCTGTTGCCATGTTGAGGGTGAGACTGTAGAGTCAGGTTTAGGATGGTCCAGCCCCCAATATCTGTGTACCTTGGCCAAACAGGCAGCCTCTGCTGTCTGCAGAAATGTGTTTGTTCACCTCTAGAATTTGGGTCCCCCGTGTGGGCAAACATCCCCCAGTAACAGGCCATCCGATTGGCCAGGAGACGCTCTTGAGGTGTAAGTGTGAAGTTAGTGCTGGGGGCGGAGTCAAAAAGAAAGGGAAGCTCCGCCCCGTGGCAGGTATGATTGTAGCAGAATGTAAGCTCCGCCCATATATTGGGATCAGATGGGGCGTGATCAAATACATACATCCAAACAGCTCCGCCTACTTGAACTCCAGAACGTGCAGACTGTCTAGCCGGACACAGAAACACGTAGTCTGTCACCATCTGCAAAACAAACCGATTTAAAAAATGAATGTACGAAAGCATACAATAAGGTGAGTTGAGTTACATTTCGAGCACCTTCTTGAGCTGTTTGACCAATCACATAGTGGATCAGCTGGCCAATCAGAACACTCTGGGCTTTTCAGAAGTACACTGTAAAACCGATAAGTTTGGTTAACCCAAACTGTTAGAGGAAACCGATTGCAGCAAACTATTTAAGTTTTGAAATGAAATGGTTTGAGTTCTGTAAACTTAGTATATAAGTATATATGTTGATATCATCAAAAATTATTATTAGTATTAGTAACTTAAACATTTTAAGTTCAGTTATCAGATTGGTGTTCAATTGGAGTTCAGTTAATAGGAATAATTAAGTCCAATTAACTATATAGCAACTCAAATGTTTTTTTATTGCTTCTAGCATTAGAGTTAACACAAAATATATATAATTAAATATTTCATAACTCATTCGGTTTGAGTTCTGCTTGATATAATCATTTTATAAGTTACCATAACTCCTTTTCATTGTCAAAATAACTTATTTTTTTTAAATAATAAGTTAAACTAACTTATTTCATTTAGTAATTTTCACTGTTGGGTTTTACAGTGTAGTGGCTTTTGCAGAAACCAGGACTAAAACAGAGTGTTTCAAACAAAATGAAAATAGAGGTGCTACAAAAGGGTTAAGAGAGTGAAAGATAATGTACTTTTTGAACATTTAATGTGTTTCACAGAAAACTGAAGTATACTTTGGGCTTAAACTTTGTTAAAGTAGAATTCAAAGTAGCATTATTTACCAAATCAAACCTTTTTGTTAAGTGTTATCATCTAACTTTCTTTCTTTTTGTCCTTTTTGTCTGTAGGATGCTGACATCTTACCTGTGAAAGCATCACTCGTCTGTCCTGATTTCGAAAGAAAGGAATATATTTGTGCAGAATTTTTAGCGCATGTTGCTTAAAAATGGCAGCAGTGTAGAGGACACATTCCAGCATTGACACGGATTTGTTGAAATTTCTGTATACAAACATCACCCCCTCCTCAGAAGTTGTACCTACAGCACAGACCAAATGAGGTAAATAATGCAGACATTACAGAACATTCATCCCAGATCAGTTCTTTGTGTCGCAGTTTAACTAGTGTTTATCATGGAATATGCTGGAGAGTTAACAGAAAGTAACAGAGACCTAGTATAACAGGCTTATAACTCTGCCAGTGGCCTTTTTGGAAGGCTGTGATTGGCTGTTCCAGGATCAGCTGTCCATCAATGAATGGCCCCCATGTCTCAAAAACCTCCAGGAAACGGAAGGGATTGATGATCTTAGAACCTTTAAAAGGAAGAATTAGATTGGAGTTATTATTTCAGTGTTTGTACATGGACTTTATGTACGATTACATGGCTTTCTTTGATTCTGATTGGTCATAAAATTCTGCAGTCAGATATTTTGAGGTAATGTTTTTTTTTTTTTTTGTCCCAAATAAAAATATCTATCTTCACATTTTTAATTTAATGATATATTTCTTTATTAATATATAATTTACATTAGTATACATTATATATTATATTTCAGTTTAATATACTGTACATATAGGTGGCATGGTGGCTCAGTGGTTAGCACTGTTGCCTCACAGCAAGAAGGTCGCTGATTTGAGCTTGGTCAGTTGGCATTTCTGTGTGGAGTTTGCATGTTCTCCCCGTGTTGGTGTGGGTTTCCTCCGGGTTCTCCGGTTTCTCCCACAGTCCAAAGACATGCGCTATACTGTAGGTGAATTGGATTATCTAAATTGGGCCTAGTGTATGAGTGTGTGTAAATGAGTGTATGGATGTTTCTCAGAATTGGGTTGCGACTGGAAGGGCATCCGCTGTGTAAAACATATGCCGGAATAGTTGGCGGTTCATTCAGCTGTGGCGACCCCTGATAAATAAGGGACTAAGCCAAAGGAAAATGAATGAATTAATACTGTGTATATATAATGATTTCTATTTTACATATATTTTAGGTTTTTCTTAATATGAATTTAATTTTAGCTTCATATAAACACTGATGTGTGTGTGTGTGTACCTGATTCGACCTGGGCGTTAAGTACATCATGTGAGCTGAGAGAGCGCATGCATGGCAGATCAAATGCTGAGCAGTTAGTTAGTTTAGCAAAATCCCAGCCCAGTTTCATAGCATCCCATCTACAAAATAATAAACACCTTCATCAATCATCAGCATCATCATGATTACTCTTATTATTTCAAGAGGCCAATGCTCTTTTCCAAAACCAGTTTATGGTATCATCTACAGTTGAAGTCAGAATGATTCGCCCTCCTGTGAATTTTTTTCTTTTTCAAATATTTCCCAAATTATGTTTAACTGAGCAAGAAATTTTTCACAGCATTTCCTATAATATTTTTTCTTCTGGAGAAAGTCTTACTTGTTTTGTTTCGGCTAGAATAAAAGCAGATTTTATTTTTTTTAAACCATTTTAAGGTCAATATTATTAGCCCCCTTAAGCAATATTTTTTTCGATTGTCTACAGAACAAACCATCGTTATACAATAACTTGTGTTTGTATTTGAATTACCATGCCTAATTAACCTAATTAACCCAGTTAAGCCTTTAAATTGAACTTTAAAGGTACAGTATGAAAGTTTGACACCCAGTGGTTGAACTAGGTATTGCACTCCTGGATCAAAACTAACGCAATCGCAGGTTGCCAGATTGAGGAGCGAGTCTGACTTAAGTCATGTTCTAGCAACGGCACCAGATAGAAGGAATATTTTCCATATTAGAAGGAGCCAAACATTTTTTAAATATAAATTTAGCTCCTCATTTTGCTTATTTTGTGCTCAGCCCCTTAATTCCTGCTTGAAGTTACTGTATTTTTTATCTTCTGGTCCTGTGAGCTGTATATTTGTTTTAACAAGATGTTAATGTCAATACAAGATCAGACAGAGTTCAAGAATTATTAATCCATGTTTTACCTGGTTTTCAGTGGCAGTGAGAATGGTAAACTCTGTATGGCTGCATGTCTAAACAAAGTCTCGCTGCCCTGCATCATCAGATGGAGACTCACCGATTGGGCTCCTGCGCTCTCGCCAAACAGAGTAACCTACACACGTATGCAAATCAATATACGCTAATTAGATGTCCACACTGGCGTCATTCATCCGCTCCCATGCACCCTCATACCTTATTTGGGTCTCCTCCAAAAGCTGCAATGTTTTCTTGGACCCATCGCAATGCTGCCTGCTGGTCTAGAATCCCATAATTCCCCACTGCAGAGCTCTCAGGATCTTTGCCTGTGACTAAGAAGCCAAAAGCACCTAAAAATTGACCACAACAACATGCTCGTTCAGAAATCATCACATACACCATGCAAAGTTGAATTTTGAATCTGGAATACAAAACCAGTCTTATGTTGGATGAGTATATTTGTGGGGGTAGCCAAAAATATGTTATATTGGTCGATTTTCCATTTTTATTTCATGCTAAAAATTATTAGAATATCATCAGATCATGTTTCATGAGGATAGTTTGTACATTTCCTACTGTAAGTATATCAAAACAAATATTTGAATAGTAATCTGCTTTGCTAAGATATTAATTTGGACAACATTAAAGGAGACCTATTATGCATAACTCATAAATCAAGGGGTTTAAACACAGTTGTGTGCCAACGGTCTGTGAATCTAACCAGCTTCTAACGGTAAATATTTATTGATTTAATTTTTTATAATCAGACTTGATAAAAACAGTCTGCAGAAACACTTTGATTGACATTCTCCCTTGTACGTGTCATCCATTGGTGTCATCAGAGGGGAAAAGCCCCGCCCATTGGTGACAGTCTTCCCCTCATTAGCATAGGAAGTTAGTCTTGTTTTTGAATCTGCCACTATGCTCACACATAGGCATTTATAGCTCCGCCCTTTTTTGAAAAGAACACAATTTTATTTGAATTTAAAGCAACAGTCACCAAAACGGCACAATTAGGATCAAAGCCTAAAAGGGGCAGTTTCAAAGAGTTATAAAACATTATTTATGAGCTGTTTTTAGCTGAAACTTCCCATACACACTCTAGGGATCAGAGACTTATTTTACCTCTTGTAAAAAGGGGCATAAAAGGTCCCTTTTAAAGGCGATTTTATAAGATCATAGGTTTTAAACTCAATTCCTGGAGGGCCGCAACTCTGCAATTTTGTTCAAACCCGAGTCAAACACAGCTGATCCAACTAATCAATGTGTTCAAGAATACTATAGACTATTAAGCAGGTGTGAGTTGGACGTGGTTGGAGCTAAACTATGCAGAGCTGCGGCCATGGGCGTTGCTAAGCCTACCCTTATATTTCTACTCAGCCCCCCTAAAACTATCGTGTCAGTCCCCCTTAAATTTGATATGAAAACAGCGGAAGAATTCGGCTCCTCCTCGTCTTTTGTTTTTCATTTGATCAGCAAACCACAGCTGTGCAGAGTGAGAGAACAAGGTGTATGTTTATTGATAGATTACGATAGTACTTAGGCCTATAATATCTGCTTATTTGCAGTTCTTTGCTATAAATACACTTGTATCACTTGTACCTCAATGTCATGGAGTTTCCAATCTACTGTTTCATCGGTGCTCACATTTAAATAAAACATGTTTTGTGTTAGTGCATGTGGCATTAACTATATCATACAGTCTTGCACGGAAAGGATTAAAAACAGTGACAGAACCACTTAGTGAATGTACTCATTTTAACTGTCAGAGTCACTGACAGAGATAGAAACATCATGCATTGTCTTGTATTAAAAAAAATTGTATTTATTATTGTGGTTCAGATCATGAAATATGTGAATTAGCCTGTGGGTTTAAATATATATATAGATATATTTAAATTTGCAGTTTAATTAGAAATATGGCAGTTTTATTTATTTAATACATGGAAACAAAAAATGTACTTAAATATATAGAAAGTGGTTTTTTTACGGTAAACAGGTGTGTTGAGCCTACTTGGCTCATTCAGAACTCAAATAGCTATCTCTGTTTTTGCAGTACAGTTTTTTTTTACCATATTAAGCTTTTATTTATATAAATATATATATAATTTTTTATAAATTTTTTTACCTCAGGAGCTGAGCCCCCTAAAATGAAAATCCTAAAATCGCCCCTGGCTGCAGCCCTCCAGCCATTGAGTTTGAGACAATTGATTTAGATGTTTTGCAGATTTTCAAATAATATCTCAGCCCAAAATTATCCTATTCTTACATCAATGGAAACCATACATCAGTGGAAAGCTCATTTACTTAAATGTCATGTGATAAATGAATCTCAATTTCTGAAAAATGGACTCTTATGACTGGTTCTGTGATCCAGGGTGACCGTTGTGTTTGACTAACCAAGACGATATTCCATATTCACAACAACTGTGTTGCTGTAGTTACTGATGAAGCGTCCATCATACAAAGGTTTGGAGGCGGAGCCAGCGATAAAGTCACCGCCGTGAATCCACACCATTACTGGGAGTGCTGTTACTTTTGGCAGGGACAGGTTGGCACTCACAGGAACAAACACATTTAGGTAAAGGCAGTCCTCACTAACCTGTATGCATGCACAGAGTAACATTCATCGATGTTCAAATATATGTACAATCCCAGAAAGTGATATTATAATAGTACCCTAAAAGTGGAAAAAAATCTTGGGTCTTATTTTTTTACATTTGAAAGGTGCTTGCCAGTAAAAACCTTGTATGACCACTTCCCAATAAAAAAATCTAAACCAAATTATACTTTTCATGGAATTTCTATATTGCTGCATTTTGGTGACTTGAAGTTATCTTCATTTGTACATCGCCGTCTGTAAAATTACTAAATGTAATGCACTGTAAATGTACAGTATGTGACATACTGTTGGTTTGATAAAGTTTTCAAAGATAAAGTGTTTCTTATCATGTCATGACTATGTAGTTTCTATACACACTTTCTAAAGTGTAGCATTTGGAATGTGGTTGCTGAAGTGGTCTGTTGTAGTATAGTTTTTAGAGTGTTGCTATGCACCTGCATGTTCTGGGTGTAATTTAGCATGTTGCAGTTGTTGTTTCTATGGTGTTGCGATGTGGTTGGTAACATTTTCTGACTGCTTGTTGCTACTTTAGGTGGCTGCTTTGTAGTTGTAAAAGTGTTCTTGGTGTATATTGCGAAGTAGTTTCTAGAGTGTTGATTGGATACTTTACAGCACAGGTGTCAAACTCAGTTTCTAGAGGGCCGCAGCTCTGCACAGTTTAGTTCCAACCCTAATTAAACACACTTGAACAAACTAATTGAGTTCTACAGGCTTGTTTGAAACCTACAGGTAAGTGTGTTGGACCAGGGTTAGAACTAAACTGTGCAGAGCTGCTGACCTCCAGGAACTTCCAGGAGTTTGACACCCCTACTTTACATTGTGTTGATTTGTGGATACTTAAAGGTGCAGTATGTAAGTTTGACACCCAGTGGCTGAACTAGGTATTGCACTCCTGGATCAAAACAAATCCAAGCGCAGGTTGCCAGATTGAGGACATGCGCGAGTGATTTAAACTGAGTGAGTGCATATTCTGTGCTTCTGAATGACTGTATTTAATTTCTGTTGTGTTTCGTCTGGTGCAAACAGCCAAATTGCTCAGCACTGCATATCTCGTCATGTAGCATGTTGTTAGGACACGGGGTTACAATGTAACCTGCACACCTAATGTTTACTCTCGTAATATTTATATTATTTGCTAATTAATAACCGACATGTGGAACTGAATCTGCATCTTATTTCGTAGTCTGCTACTGTCCACCGATGGTCGCATTTCGGTCACAGACGCATGCTTTCAGAACCTTTCTGAATGAATGAATGAATGAATGAAATACGTTGTTTTCCAGCAAGGCAACCCGGAGTGCTGAAATATAATTGGCTAAACTGGCAGTGGGCAGGTTAAAATTACCAAAACAAAGACAGCATTCTGGCACAGAAAACACATTTTCAAAGCAGAATATCTGACTTCAGCATTGCTTTCAGATAAACAAGAATGTTCACTTGGCAGGTATCTCAAATATCTGCAAACATATTATGGCATTTTTATGCTTTAGAAGAGTCAAAAACTTACATACAGCACCTTTAAATCTTTCTGATGTGCATTTCTGGGATGTGCAGAATGTCTGTAACATTGAAATTGAAGATTTTATGGTGTTGCCGTTTGCCTGGAAGCTTTCAGATTTTTTTGTTAGCATGTTGCTATCTGTTTTAGTGTAAAATTCTCCTTCATATAGGTACTCGTATCACTGAATTTGTTTTACAACTACAGTTGAAGTCAGAATTGTTAGCCCTTCTGGATTATTAGCCCCCCCTGTATATTTTTTCCTAATTTCTGTTTAATGGAAAGAAGATTTTTTCAACACATTTCTAGACATTAAGATTTAATAACTAATTTCTTTTATTTTTGCCATGATGACCTGGGTTGAATATTTTTTCACGATACTAGTATTCAGCTTAAAGTGCAATTTTAGGCCTTACTTTAGGCAAGGTAGGGTAATTGGGCAAGTCATTGTATAACAGTGGCTTGTTTTGAAGACAACCAAAAAATTAGCTAAAACAAATATAAAGCTCACGAGACATGACTATATAATAAAAAATACTTCAAGCAGGAATTAAGGGTCTGAGCACAAAGTAGACAAAATAGAAGCTAAATTTATATTAAATAATTGTTTGGCTTGACTTCGGCATCATTTGCACATACAGTTCAAGTCTTTCTCAAAGATTTCCTTTTTCTTTCCATGATAACGGTACAGGTGGCGCAGTGGGTTGCGCTTTCACCTCACAGAAAGAAGGGCGCTGGTTTGAGCCTCGGCTGGGTCAGTTGACATTTCTGTGTGGAGTTTGCATGTTCTCCTCGGGTTCGCGTGTGTTTCCTCCGGGTGCTCCGGTTTTCCCCACAAGTCATGTGGTATAGGTGAATTGGGTATACTAAACTGTCCGTAGTGTATGTGTGTGAATGAGTGTGTATGGATGTTTCCCAGTGATGGGTTGCAGCTGGAAGGGCATTCGCTGCGTGAAACATATGCTGGATAAGTTGGCGGTTCATTCCGCTGTGGCGACCCCAGATTAACAAAGGGAGTAAGCCAAAAAGAAAATGAATGAATGAATGATGACAGTACATAATATTTTACTAGATATTTTTCAAGACACTAGTATTCAGCTCAAAGTGCAATTTATAGGCTTAACTGGGTTAATTAAGTTCATTAGGCAAGTTAGAGTAATTATGCAAGTCATTGTATAACAATGTTTTTTTCTGTAGACAATAAATTCCTAATGTACCTAATAAATTCCTTGCTCTGTTAAACATCATTTGTAAAATATTTAAAAAAGAAAAGAAAATTCACTGGAGAGCTAATAATTTTGACTTCAACTCTATGTATTTGATATTGTCTATGATTGATTGTCTATGTGATTGCCTGAAAACACAGTGTTTTAATTGGTGACCGTTTTTAAAAATGTGTCATAGTTAAAATATTACATACCTCAGGAGGACACAGCCGAGAGAACTCACCAGTACACATCTGCATACACGCAGGACGGGGAAATGTCGCATTATACGTGTACGACCAAGGTGAAAGTGGTGAAGGAGGAGCCCAGCGTTTGTCTCCCACAGGAGGGTCGGCATACGGGATCCCATAAAACACATGAGCTTTATCCAAAGTCAGACCACGAACACGGCCTAGAAGTGTGACGACCACTGGATCTGCACCAGAGGCGTCCTCCAGACCGTCAGAAGAGGTATTATCCAATGAATTCAATATACTTTCTGCTTTATTTGTGTCATCATGCACAGTAATATCCATCTTAGGACCCTGATGTACAAAATTAGTTGAATCAGACGTGGATTCAACCAAACCAGTATCATCAGCATTAGCATAAAACTCAAGACTCTTGATTAAGTTTAAAGACTCCTCTAGAAAAGCATCATTCAACGCGATCTCGTGTTTTCTATTTTGTTCAATGTTTGGGATGTTGAACATCATTGTCCGAGGCTCAGTGTCTACACTGAAGCTTTTTTGTTGAGGTTTATGTTCTTCTCTTCCTTTTGAAACTGCCGTCATTGAAAGTAGTGCAACCAATATCGAAGTTGTACAAAATGAACCCATAATGTCAACATATATCCAATTAGAATAGTTAAATAGTTCCACTCACTTCATCAGAAGGATCTCAGATGCTTAAAAATCCACACACAGAAAGTTTTACGCTATAAAAATCCCCTGTTGTATCCTGTCGTTTGTCTTGAGTGTAAGAGTTGCTTGTAGAGGAATACGACTGTTGAGTTTCATGTGACATCAATGAGTTAGACTGACCCACATTCCCAAATGTTTCCTTCAGTCTCTCTCGCACACTTGTGCACAAGGAAGCTTTTGTGAAATAAATCAGATTACAGGGAGAGTTCAGGCAACGGCAAATGCACAGGTCAAAGCTGATGTTTTGTCTATTTTAAAACAACATAATCACATATACTTACACATTGATATTTCCACATATGTGTTTGTTTTGCTTTCGTTACAAGTTTATGTATAACCTCTTTTACTCAGTAATTTGGATTTAGATTCTCTTTAAAGTGACAGTTCACCCAAAAATGAACATTTCCTCATCATTTGCTCACACTCAAGTGGTTCTAGATGTTTGTATGAATTTCTTTCTTCACTGTAAAAAATGCTGGGTTCCACACAATTCCTTCATGTTGACCCAACATAAATTGATTAATTTAACTTAATTGATTTTTAAATTTAAGTGGATTGAACATAAAACAATTAAAGGTGCAGAATGCAAGTTTGACACCCAGTGGTTGAGGTAGGTATTGCACTACTGGATCAAAACAAACGCAAGCGCAGGTTGCCAGATTGAGGACAGGAGCGAGTGATTTAAACTGTGTTCTGAATAAAAGCCACGGCACTCGATAGATGGAATATTCTCCATATTAAAAGGAGTTTTTGTCCTAACCAACACCTCAAATTGATATTTTACAAACGGCCTCTATTTGTCAGGTGAACAACAGACAATGATCACCTCAGGTAAACCTCATGTGCTTTATTCAGTGTTAAACGCTAATAATGTGAGTTTGAATGCCATTTTACATGATATTTATTAGCCATATACTGAAAGCAGAAGCAGATAGTTCACCTCAGATCTTGAAAATAAAATAAACCGTTTGAAATTGAACTTTATAACTAAACACATATGAGTGATTCAGCATGTACATTTAATAATGTTAAAGAGGGTTAATATGTATTATTTAGATTATAAACCTTACCATTTCGTGAGTGAGTGCATATTCTGTGCTTCTGAATGGCTGTATTTAAATTTCTGTTGTGTTTCGTCTGGTGCAAACAGCCTGATTGCTCATCACTGCAAATCTCATCACGAAGCGTGTTGTTAGGACACGGGGTTACAATGTAACCTGCTCACTTAATGTTTACTCTCGTAATATTTATATTGTTTGCTAATTAATAACCTCATGGAATTCTGAATCTGCGTCTCATTTCGTAGTCTGCTGCTGTCCACCGGAGGTCGCATTTTGGTCACGGACGCATGCTTTCAGAGCCTTTCTGAATGAATGAATGAATGAAATACGCTGTTTTCCAGCAAGGCAACCCGGAGTGCTGAAATATAATTGGCTGAACTGGCATTGGGCAGGTTAAAATTACAAAAAACAAAGACAGCGTTCCGGCACGAAAAACACATTTTCAAAAGAGAATATAACTTCAGCATTGTTTTCAGATAAACAAGAATGTCCACTTAGCATGTTTCTGAAATATCTGCAAACATATTATGGTATTTTTATGCTTTAGAAGAGTCAAAAACTTACATACAGCACCTTTAAGTTGCACCCTCCACAAAAAAAAAAGTAGTTTAAACAAGCAGCAAAAGTCATTTTTTTGAGTGTTCTGCTGAAGCCAAACCAAGAAGAATTCTGAATTCTGAAGATTTTTTAGTGGAAAAGCAGCCATTGACATTTATAGTAGGATCAAAAATACTTTGGAAGTCAATGGAAGTTCATTCTTTAAAATATCTACCTTTGTGTTCAACAGAAGAGAGAAACTAAAACAGGTTTCAAAGTGGAGGATGACAGATTTTAATTGGTAATTTTTGCCGCTTAAAGCTCTTGTCCAAAGTACTGAAATCAGCTCCTTGATTAAATATAAAGATGCCCTAACAAAAAAAATACTCAAAAAATACTCTGTATAATTATTAAGTACTCAATTTCTGTTTTACTTGATCAAAAGCACAAAACACTTGCACCTGCTTTTTAAAAAAATATCAATTAATGTACTATTACACAATTATTATTGATTAACATTTGATACTACAGATAATAAATGATCGTTCAAAGTGTGCAAGAAATAAAAAAAAAACATCGTAGATTATAAAAATTTAATAAGTAAAAACTAAATGTGTAAATGTGCTGACAGATATAAATATAAAAACAGATGCCCACAGGTTAAAATATATTAACATGGTCAGGCTTTTTACAATAAGGAATGATTAGTTAATATTTTGACTAAAATGAACTAATATTGAGCAAAACTTGTACAGCATTTATTAATCTTAGCTTAACATTTACTACTAGATTATTAAAATCCAAATTCATGCTTGTTATCATTAGTCAATGCACTGTGAGTTAAGATGACCTAACAATGAACAACTTTATTTTCATTAACTAATGTTAACTAACATGAACAAATACTGTAATAAATGTATCGTTCATTGTTTGTTCAGGTTAGTAAATGCATTAACTAATACAACTTTTAGAATCAAATGTAAACATATAGTTTATAGTATACGTATATCAGGGAAGATGATTAGGCATTCATTTGTGCTATTTTAACTTTAATATAACCTGCCCTAATCAAATTCCTTTACACAAATGTGATTTTTTTCACATTTAATCATTCAAACAGCTTACTGTATAACAGCAGATATACTGTAGTTCACAAACATCTGACAGACAATAATAAAATTTAGGGTTCTTAACTTACTTTTCACGACATCAGTCACAAGCACTTAAGCCATGATTGTCGTCCATTCTGGGATTATTTTTAGTCAGTCTTGTGGCTTTAGTGATTTATTAACAGGAGACTCACTCTGACTTGGTTATACTTTGTAACTCAGACACTGTTCTTGTTTAATCATTTCCTCAGAAGTAAAACAAAAACAAATACAGTATGCCATTTTTACAGAGAGTGATTTGAGTACAGGGTGGCACAGTGACTCAGTGGTTAGCACTGTCACCTCAAAGGTTGCTGGTTCAAGTCGCGTTTGGGCCAGTTGTCATTAGGCATGGGCTGGTTTAAGATTCTGACAGTATGATAACCTTGGATAAAATGACCACGGTTTCACAGTTTTGTGATGACTGATTACTGTTTTTAAATGTCTGGGTAAAGAAAACAAAAAACACAATATATTTTATTTTGAGAAACATTTAAAGTATTTTGGAGCAGTAAACATGTCAGGCTAAATAATTCAAATGAATCTTTGACTTCTGCTGTCTTCATTAGTTTCAAAAACAGTTTTTTTTTTACATTTTAAATGGCATTTTTGGATATTTTTTCTGCTAGAGATACTGATGTCCTAAAAAACAAACAAAAAATGTAATAAAAAGTCGTACACATACCTTAGGAACAGCAGAAAATTCTGACGATTTTAAAACCTTGATTTTTCCAAACTGCGGTATACATTGAAAACGGTTATCGTCCCATGACTAGTTGTCATTTCTTGCCGCATCACTGAGGTGATACCTGATAAATAAGGGACTAAGGCGGAGAATGAATGAATTGAATACAATTCTTCTGGACTTTGTCCCTTGTGGCCAAAAAAATATATTTTTAAAAGAAAAGCTAAAAATTTTAGGTTAATTTATTAACACTTAAAATGTATTTTGGCACCTTTAAATCAATTACATACAATAAGTTGTGTTTAAAAAATTCTATCCTAACCTCAGGAAACCACCAAGATATTCATGACTCAGAAACGCATTTTATTTATTCATTTAGTAATGTCCACTTGTAGATATGTAGATGTTGGAAAACAATGTTTTGGCAAAAAATACAATCTATCTATCTATCTATCTATCTATCTATCTATCTATCTATCTATCTATCTATCTATCTATCTATCTATCTATCTGTCTATCTGTCTGTCTGTCTGTCTGTCTGTCCGTCTGTCCGTCCGTCCGTCCGTCCGTCCGTCCGTCCGTCCGTCCATCTATCTATCTATCTATACACACACACACACAGTTGAAGTCAGAATTATTAGCCCTCCTGTTTATTTTTTCCCCAATTTCTGTTTGAATGAGAGCAGATTTTTTTCAACACATTTCTAAATATAATAGTTTTAATAATTCATTTCTAATAACTGATTTGTTTTAACTTTGCCATGATGACAGTAATATTTGACTAGATATTTTTCAAGACACTTCTATACAGCTTAAAGTGACATTTAAAGGCTTAACTAGGTTAATTAGGGTAACTAGGTTAGGGTAATTAGGCAAATCATTTTAAAACGATGGCTTGTTCTGTATATAATCAAAAAAATATATATTTCTTAAAGGGGCTTATAATTTTGACCTTTAAATGGTGTTTAAAAAAAATTAAAAACTGCTTTTATTCCAGCCGAAATGAAACGAATAAGACTTTCTCCAGAAGAGAAAATATTATCAGACATATATATTTATATATATGCTGTAATTTCATGTTAGACTGTTTTACTTTCCGTCAAACCATAATTAGAATATTAGAACTATATAGAATTACATTTAGTTTGATCACACAATCTTTTCTATAATTTTAAAAGTACATCCAGAATAAGTATGTTTCATTTTTTACATAAATAATCTGTTACACTGAATGAAGGTGGACCATTATTTCCACTTTCCACTATTTCCACTCATTATTAAAAAAAATTGGATTGCAATTCTTAACTCCCAATGTCGCAAGTTAACACACTCAATACATTTTTTTTTCAACACATCCCATAATTTCTAAAATATCAACCTCTATCAAATGGTTAATATTAGGCATGGGCCGGTGTAAGATTCTGACGGCATGATAAACTTGGATATAAATATCATGGTTTCACAGTATCATGGTATTGTGATTACTGCTCTAAAATATATTCTTTTTAAATATCTGGGTAAAAAAACAAAACATTTACTCCCTTTGAACACAATATATTTTAATTTGGGAAACATTTATAATATTATGGAACAGTAAACATGTCAAGCTAAATAATTAAAATAAATGATTGACTTCTGCTGTCTTCATTAGTTTCAAAAACATTTACAATTTAAAACGGCATATATATAATATATATATATATATATATATATATATATATACATATATGTATATATATATAATGTAATATATATATATATATATATATATAATGTAATATATAATGTAATATATATATATATATATATATATATATATATATATATATATATATATATATATATATATATATATATATATATATATATATATATATATATATATAAACATAGGAACGGTATTACAGAAAATTTTGGCAGTTTTAAAACCTTGACTTTTCCAAACCGTGGTATACCTTGAACACGGTTATCGTTCCATGCCTAGTTGATATGTCAGTTAATGGTAAAAGTACCGGAATTAATACATATAAGAAAATATGAAGTGCAATACCAATTTATTTTAAAAAGTATTCAAAATAAAACATTCTTTATAATCTTTCTTTTTTGAAGTTTGTCATAAAAATATTTCAGATCCTCATTTCACACGTTTTCTTGTTGTTGTTTTTTTTTACAATAAATTCAAAATCAAGTGTAGTAGTGCAACAGGATTATGTTGGTTTGATTTTTTTGATTTGATTTTATTTTATTTTTTGTAAACCAACAAAGCTGTGTGTGTAAACCATTATTTAAAGCAGTGATTCTTTAAATACATTTAACAGTCATTATTTAAAACATGGTCAACCATTTGGTAGAGCGGGCACTTAAAAGGATATTTCAACATTTTTATTCTCTACAAAGTTATTAAAAACATTTCAGCGTACACTTTACTGGCATGTAATGTGCCTTCTATGTATAGAAAAATCAATTTTCTAAATTTAATTTACCACACTAAAATGTTACGCCTCAACTTTGACTCATACCATACAAATATCTTTAATGGCAATTTATATTCAGAAATATAAGATAGCAACAAGAAGACATTTATAAGATCTTGACTCATGCATTTTTAACTTGATTCATTTCGTCCCTCATTATTAGTCATTAACCCAGGTGTGTGGACATCCTAAAAGAAATCAAATGAATAAATCACACCGTCACTGACACATTACTCGTGCACTAATAGAACACCGCTGATTGATTACTCACAAAAATAAATAAACTACTTGAAAACCTAATTCAGAACTCGTGACTCAGAGCTGTTCTCACTCGCAGCCTACAGTGTTCTATACGTACACCTGTTTCCATGGCGATGGTAAAATCATCCGGAACGTGTCGTGACTACACAGCTGAACTGATGTGTTGGGTTTTTTCACAGCTCTGCTCACAGTCCTCACAGGTTGTAACACACGTTATTACACTGAAGGGCCATGCATACTATGTGCGTTTATTTATCCTGATTATGCTTCCTTATCTGACAATGCTCGTGGTTGTATATAAACACACTTACCTGCTTGTCATAAATGAAATAAGTATAAATGATTGACAAAGCTACATTTTTTAACCCTCATGCCAATTTTGGCCACCATGTAAAAGCATTAAGGGGAATCTAGTATCCCTTTTTTACACGATGTAAAATAATGCAGAGTTCAGACTACAGGATTTTCAACGTAGTCGTGTCACAGATGTTTTCACACTGCACTATCTAGGGTAGTGTTTCGTCGCTGCTTTGTTTACACTGCAAGATGGATCGGCGACAGGGGATTTCACATTGCATAACTTTATAGGAAGAATCGCCGACAACCTTGCCCAAACTATGTCTCACAACCAAACACATGAGAAGTGACATTGAAACAACGCAAGGTCACGTAGTATATCTTATGTTATGAACTACATAATGGGAAAGAAGCCTTTAGTGGGGTAGAAAATGTACTTATTTTACTCACCTGGGTTTGAAGGGAATTAGCAATTTCTCTTCAACTTTTTTCTTTTTGGACCCGGTTGTGGTATTGTTCAGATGAAACATCAGACACTGGTGCCCCTGCCAAATTTCCACTAGTTTTTCCTCCGTTTCTTGAGTCCAAATAAACAGAAAATGAGCGCTTTTGACTTCTCTCCCAGCCTCCCGCTGGCCTGCAGATACCCACACTAGTGGATGCTGCTCTCTCGTTGGCTGAAGGCAATCGCCAATGTTATTTTTAATCAGAACACATTTCACACGGCATGATTTGAATCGCCGACAGCTCCAGATATTTAGCATGCCAAATATCTCACAGGTATCTGCGACTCATCAGAGATTCTCTCAGATCACATCTTTGATAGTTCACACTGTGTGATTGTTACTCACGTGAACGAGCACCAATTTGCCTGTGATTTCAGGCATTTGTCGGAGGTAAAATCATGCAATCTGAAGTCCGCATAAGTCTCTGATGTCCCTAGAGTGTGTATGTGAAGTTTTAGCTCAAAATACCCCCTAAATAACGTTTTATAACTCTTTGAAACTACCCCTTTTAGGCTTTGATCCTAATTCTGCTGTTTTGGTGACTGTCGCTTTAAATTCTAATGAGATTGTGCTCTTTTTTTTTTTTTAAAGAGGGCGGATAAACAAATGCTTATGTGCATGTCAAATGACTAACCCAAAGACTACACAAGACATTTCACTCGTATAGTTTTGAATGGGAAAAAGTGTAACCGTCAATATGGCGAATGAAGCCCCGCCTACTAGTACAGTAGCCAATCAGCGATTGCTATAGACTGACGTTTCTCCATGGGAGAAGCTCGTACCAGACGTGTGCTTTTACGACAGGTTTTGTGGTTAACAAATGCACTGGAATCTCAGCGAATACTTGATTCACAGACATAAGAAATACATCCACATAAAGCTTGAAATCTGTACTTTTAAATGAACCATGTGCACTTGAAAACAAAGGTTTTTTTGGTTTTGTAATCTGTATGAAACAAACGGTAAAATCCATCCTGTCAAACGCACATCACATGACAGCAACTACTCAAACACCCACAAACTTGTAAACAAAGAGTCGCTGATATTTCAGCTGATATTTCATTTTATATTTAGCCATCAAGACCAAGTTGTGGATTACTTCAGAAGAACAGCACGATCTTACGAAACATTTCCCAGAGGATGATAATGTGTAACACTGCCATAAATGAGGGTTGGTGTCGTGATCTCGTTCCTTTCCAGTGCGCATGCGCATTAGCTCGGGGAACCTGAAAATATGCAGATTTAGTTTGATTCAAATATTTATAAATGAAACTTCTGAGACAGATGTTGTTTAATTTTATTTGTGATTCTAAATATGTAATGTAATCGTAAACTTGGCAAACAGTTTTGGAGAATTTGATGTTTCCCCATTCGTGCAGAATGCCTGAGCATACTGCCCGAGAGGTGGTATTTTTTTTCTGGAAGCTCTAAAGGGGTTGTTGTTGGCTTTGGCCAAGAAATGTAACATTTTAATAAAGAAAGATTGTTTCGATTTTAATGTAACAGTCACATGACCAGACCCATATACATGCTTCCTGCTCAGACATCTAGAAACCAGAAAGCATTTTTTAAAACTGTTAAAAGACATCTAATTGACGTCTTGGCTAAAACAAAGCTAATTGTGACTCTCGAAGACAAAAACATTCTTATGTTGTTCGAGTATATTTTTGGCAATAAAGAAAAATGCATTGAATGGGTCCAAATGCATAGATTTTTCTTTTATGCCAGATTAAGTAAAGATCATGTTCTCAATAGTAAGTTCTCTGTCAAATATTTTCCTAATCCTAATAAACCTAGCATCAATGCAAAGCTAATTTATACTGCTTTCAGATGATGTATAAATCTTTTTTTTTTTCTTAAAATTTACATCTTGGTGGAAATCTTTAAATGGTCACAATCGATACAGGTAGTATACTGTAACACATTTAAATATAGAATTAAAAACATTTGAATAATAGGAGACATGAAGTTTATTTTTTTTCTATTTGTCAACTTAAAAATTGGCGGTCATGCACATATTTATTTATTTTTTTGTGATGCAAAAAAAATAAAAAATAAATAATATATATATATATATATAATATATATATATATATATATATATATATATATATATATATATATATATATATATATATATATAGGAGTATATAAAGGAGTGTTTCGAAATTCTCTAGTGGATATAGAGAAATATTTTTTTTTATAAAACCACCCAAGGCAGTTAGTAAGAGTATTAAATATCAACACGGGTTTATTCAAATTGGCAACAAAGGACAATGTTTTGTTTTAAAATAGGAAGAAACGTTTAAAATAGGACGGAAATAACAAATGTTAATAACAAAACCACGTATTGGAAGTCAGTTTTCAACATTCTTCAAAATATCTTCTTTTGTGCTCAACAGAAAAAAGAAGCTCAAACAGGTCTGTGATAAGTGAAGGGTGAAAAAATGATGACAGAATTTTCAGTTTTTGGGGAACTTTCACTTAATTTCACAGAAATTAATATTTGCTGATATAATCATATTTTTGGTCATTTTTTTGTAAGAAAAATCACACAAGGCAACCAATAATAGTATAAAATATCAACTCGAGTTTATTCAACTTGTCAAACATAACTTTTTTTCTAATCAAATTCATTTACAGAGCTACTGTGTATATGGCAAATAAAATAAATGATTTACACACAGCAGAAAGGGAAATGATATATACATGATATACACAGCCACTGGAAAAAGACCACTTGGAAATTCTCAGTTTCTTTAGATTTCCTGGACTTACATATGAATTTGAGTAAAATTTCAATATTTCTTTTATTCTTTAAAGGTCTGATGACATTGTTTCAAATGGATTTGTTGAATTTGAAAATCAGGATTACATAGAAAAGATGCTGTGTTTTCAGACATAGTTACATTATTTTAAGACAACACAATACCAATGTTTTAACTTGAGATGAATTTTTGCTGTAATAAATCCTTTTCTCTCACAACAAATGAAAAAAGTTTTATTTTGACAATTTTCAGCAAAAAAAGCTCTAATCGACAGTATTTGGATTTGAAATTTGGACGTTATGTAACCTTTAATTTGGACATTTTAAAACCTTTATGAAATAAAACTAATATTAACATTTTAATCAAACCCACACTTAATTGATTCAGTGAATCCTGAGAAACCTTTTTTCAAGTAGCTTGTTATTTTTCCATAGCCTGTTATTTTTCCATAGCTGTATATCTTTTTTTCTTTTAAAGTTATAAATAGATTTCTTCGTATCATAGTGATTATTAATAGTGATTAATATTTGAATCTGAATAGACATGATGGCAAGATGTAAAGATGTTATGTAACAGGTTCACAGACTGACATTAATGTGTTGCATAAAAGTGCAGTAGCCAGCAAACTCCTAGTAGACACAGTCCAAGATTAGTCAGCCAATAGGAAACACTGTGGGCTGAAGAGGGCGGGCCATAATCCCAGCCAGGGAACCAATCATATCCTGTAAAGAATGATGTTACAGCACATGTGAGCAAGATGTAGGTTCAGAAGATGTCATACTGGGAAAAGTGGATGTAAATATGCAAATAGTGGAATTATATAGTGGAATATATATATATAAAATTACTTTTTTTTTCTGTGTTGATTACGCTTTATTGATCACAGCAGGGTTAGTTTAGATAAATAAACTATACCATTTTGTTACTTAAAAAATAAATAAATCTTAAATAAAATACAATATATGAAAATATCTCTCATTTTAGTTTAAATTGATTTATTAAAAGAGTAAAAGTCAAAAAAATACAGTATAGATATTTATTTAATTATAAAAGATTTTAACAACAAAATTACTATTTTATAACTTTAAAATGAAAATGGAAAATATAAAAATTAATTATTTATATTTCTCATTTATTTAAGTTTTAAAAATGATTCTATAAAAACTACAAAAATATAATTAACTAAAAAAGTAGGAAAAACTAGTAGTAAAACGATAGATACAGACAGACAGACAGACAGACACACAGACACACAGATAGATGGACAGATAGATAGATAGACAGACAGACACACAGATAGATAGACAGACAGACACACAGATAGATGGACAGATAGATAGCTAGACAGACAGACACACAGATAGATAGACAGACAGACACACAGACACAGATAGATAGACAGACAGACAGACAGACAGACAGACAGACAGACAGACAGACAGACAGACAGACAGATAGATAGATAGATAGATAGATAGATAGATAGATAGATAGATAGATAGATAGATAGATAGATAGATAGATAGATAGATAGATATTTGCACATACATACACACACACTTTGATACATAAGGTCTGAATGTGATGTTTACTGTAAATGCTCTTACTACAAACGTTGTCTCTGCAGATCTCTGATCCACATCCATTGCAGCCCATTGCAATATATGGAGTTACACCATGAACGTGTCCTCTGAAACAGCATGTTTGACTAACAATATTAGACATCACCACAAGAGGCAGACAGAGACATATTCTGACCTCTACTGTACTTTATTACACTAGCGCAGTGTAAGGTGAATGTGTGCCAATAACATTCAATATAACAGTCAGTATAGATTACATTTGGGCATGTCAAAATTTTCAGCAGCGCTGGCTATTGGCTACATTCATTTTTTCATAGAATTTAAAAAAACGTTTTATTAAAGCCAACCTACTACAAGATAAATCTTTATGATTTAAAACAAAGAATATGAAAGTATAAATCAGACTAAAAGGTAAAAGTACAAGTAAAACTGTAATTAACGGCTTTAATAAAGTAAAGAACTACAATCCCATGAAGCATTGCTATCTGTAAACATCCTCTGAGCTCACAACAAGTCTATGTTTAAATCCTCTCAGAAATAAAGGTACAAAAGCTGTCAATGTGGTGGTGCGCTTTCGAAAGGTACATGTTTGTATCTAAGAGTTTCACATAAATTTACTAAAGGACACTTTTGAAAGGTACCATAAGGCACACGTTTGTACTTTTTAGTATAAGGCTATGTTGGTTGTATTCTCCCTTCAGCTGTAATAACTGCATGGTCTGGAGTGGCTTTCACAATGGATGAGGAAAGCACTGCGCTATGAAACCCACTCATTTTAATGGCTTGTGCTGTGCAAGGTCGGTTTGTTGCTGACCAAATTGAAAGAGCAATGGAGCGTATCGGCAACTAGCTTGTGCATGTGCTACAGCCATGTAGCTCGTGTACTTGCTCACTGGAAAAGCAAAGTTTGCTAAAATAATGCACCGACAGGTCATTTCTATATAGTATACTTGCTCCTGCTGCTTGCAATAATGCTACTGTGTACTGTCATGGCAACACCAGTAAAATGACACCTCTCAACTCATTTGCTAATTTTACTGTCTATAAAATGTAGTTATTTTATAGGATTGTGATTTTTTTTTTTTTAATCAGTATAATTTAAGTTATTATGTTAAATTCTTTAAAAATCTTAATCTAAATCATAATTACTTCACATTAATTTATTAATTTTATTCCGAAGCATTTTCCAGTAAGTTTTGTCCCAAGTGCATCCAGAATTTTCAGTTTTGTTTTTGACCCAGAATTTGTTTTGGAGTATTCCTAATTTAGGTACTAATAAGGATCCTTTGGGAACAGGAAACCGCCAAAGTGACAGCTTTTGTACCTTTATTTGAAAGTTTATACCTGAATTTTTACTTTCAAGACCCAACTGTTGCACTCAACTGGCCCCATTTAACAAATATTGAAACAAAAAATGTTCTTTATAATAATAAAAATATTCTTACACTATTTTTTATTCCAGAAAAAAAACATTAAAATTTTTCTTTTGTTGATTGTTGAAACCTTAGTATTGCATGCTTGATCCAAATTTAACCCAATAACAGGTGAGTGGGTTTGACAAACCACCAGTAGAAACATTCTTCTCTCCATATTCACCGGACACTTTACTTAAACTCTATCTTACAAGGAATCAATAAGGAAAACAATGTTTACCTGTGAATATTTGAACAATATTGTTCTGTCTAATGTAAAAGCACTTGTATATTCTATCTTTGATAATGTCTAAGTTTAAGTATGCATAGATAGTAGCTAGTATAGTTAGATTACCGCTCTGGTGTGTTAGTTTTGTAGAGGTTTAAAATAGCTCTTGTGTCCTGTGTTGTTTATATTTAAGATTATGTATATTTATGTATCACCGTGGTCCTGCAAGGCATACCATTTCATTGTACTGTTTGTCCACACATGTAGCGCAATAACAAAAGCTTGACTTGACTTGTGAAAAGTAAATATTATGTCAAACTTACGTATCGCCATAGTTGCACACAAAAATAGTTGACTCCGGGTGGGTGGAGAAGTTTTCGATTCCTTTGGAGCACACATTTACAGCACAGCCCATCTTGAAGCTTGTAGACCACATTAACTGAAACACATGCGCAAACACAAGCTGAATAAAGAAAGATTGGATTTTAGAGCTGAAAAATATCAAGATGAAAATTTTGAGATACTGTACCTGTGCGTAGTGTCCACACATCCTCGAGCAGTTGTTATTTTTGAGGGAATACGCTCCTTCTTTGCTCCATCGGTGTACTGCGTTCTCTACTGAGAAGGCTGAAAACGGAGACCCCAGCCAGATGTTCTCTCCCATCCATCCGAACAGCGGGTGCCCGAAATGTCCTAGACTAGGGTAATGAGAACCCTTGCAGTTTCTCGCCCGCTCTCTTGCTCCTTTGGCCAATTCTTTGTCCCAGGACTGTGAAAAAAATACACATAATACAATAATAATTCAAATCTGACACAGTAATATATGACTGACAAATGAACAAGCTCCATTCAGTCATTCAGTCATTCAGTTTCCTCCGGCTTAGTCCCTTTATTTATTAGGGGTCACCAACGAACCGCCAACTTATCCTGCATATGTTTTAGACAGTGAATGCCCTTCCAGCCACAACCCAGAACTGGGAAATGAACAAGCTCCACTAAAACTAAAATGTAAGCCCATCCACATCAACAATAATAACTACATAGATAATGACTCTAAATGATGACATTAGCCTCAGCTCACAGCATTGTTTTTAAAGAGACAGTTTAACAAAACTGAGAAGTTTTTTTTAACTGTTTTTGAACTTTGTGCTAAGACTTTAGGTTAATTTTAGGCTGATTTTCGGTTAATAATATAAATAATAATCAGTTTAATATACAGAATTATTTTATTAATGTATTCTTTTGTTCATGAGATGTCAATACATAGTTTGGTGCTACTTGTGTTTATTTAGTTTTGGGCTCTGTTTGATTTTTTTGGTCTGTCAAAGTGCTGGTTCCCGTTGCCTGAATCACCAAGGACCACAATTTCAGCTAAAAATCTTATTTAATGTTCTACTGAAGACAAAAAAAAACCTTTAATCTTTAGGTCTTAGATTTAACAATACCTATTTAATGCATGCACTCTTGAGTTTTGTCACCTGCCACTTTAAATGCTCAAGTTCTTTCTGATTGGTTCTCAATGTTTCATTATTCATCAGCTGGTTCCCACTATATCACTCCTTTTTGTCATTTTCATTATAGTTGTGGTGTCTTAAAAAATGTAACTTGTGTGAACTAACTTTGGTTGTTTGGTCGCCCACAGAAGCTAAGCAGTCAGTACCTGGATGGGAGACCACATGGGAAAGTTAGGTTGCAGTTGGAAGGGGTGTTAGTCAGACTAGCTGGGGGGGTGCTCAACTGTCTGTGTGGGTCTGTGTGGGTCCTAACGCCCCAGTATATTGATGGAGACCCTATACTGCTCGGTAAGCTCCGTCTTTCGGATGAGACGTTAAACCGAGGTCCTGACTCTCTGTGGTCATTAAAAATCCCAGGATGTCCTTCGAAAATGAGTAGGGGTTTAACCCCGGCATCCTGGCCAAATTTGCCCACTGGCCTCTGTCCATCATGGCCTCCTAACCATCCCCATATCATAATTAGCTTCATCACTCTGTCTCCTCTCCACCAATCAGCTGGTGTGCAGTCTGGTGCAATATGGCTGCCGTGGCGTCATCCTGGTGGATGCTGCACACTGGTGGTGGATGAGGAGATTTCCCCAAAAATGTGTAAAGCGCTTTGAATGTCAAGAAAAGCGCTGTATAAATGTAAGGGATTATTATTATTATTATTATTATTATTATTATATTTATTATGTAAAAAAAAAAACGTATTGATATTAACCATTGAAACTAAAATACTATTTTTAAATATAAGCTAATTAAAACACACAGTTTATAAGAATAAATAACGCATTTCTTTATTAATGAATAGATATCTGAAAAAATGTCTTGAAGCTTCTTCAGGCAACATCACAATCAAAAAGACCTTTTATTTCTTTTCATTCTCTTACTGCTCACAAACAACAACAAAAATACACTCTAGATCAATACACAAACACACACACACACACACACACACACACACACACACACACAACAGAGACCCCACTCTTTCCTCTCATACAAAAACATCTCTCCATTGCCATGGCAACCACAATAATGGTTGTACATATTTGTTATCCTTAATCCCAAACACCCTGAGATCAAAACAAAACGAAATGTTGTGTGTGTATCATAAACATGCAACTATGCACATTTAAAATGTGAAACACTGGTCCAATGAGTTTCACACACATATAAATACACGCATGAACAATGAAAACAAGTAAACACGACATACACAAACAATTCTAAAATACGATGGTTTGTGTAAAATGTAACATAACTGCTGCTGGAAATACCTGCATGCCGAACACCTGTCTTACCATGGAGCGCGCACTGGCCGCAGGTGGACTGACGCGCGCGCGGTGCGTGTTGTGCGCCTTCACACACCTGCGGATGAACTCCGGTTCCGTGATTCCCGGTAGGAGCGCCAGAACGCTGCAGGAGCCGAACAGAACAACCGATATCCGCAAGAGGAGACCGCCGAGAGAGTCCATGGCAGGAGGAGAGTGTCCTGAGCCGCTGCTTCGCTCCGGATAAATGAGTCAATGGAGCATCACTGCAGGAGACGCGCTGACCTGTGCGTCATGGCGCCGTGGATTTGCCCACTCTCTTTCTCCCTCTGTGTCTGTCGCTCTCTCTCTCTCTCTCTCTCTCTCTCTCTCTCTCTCTCTCAGTGTCTGTCTGTCTGCCTGCACAGGGTCTTTTTAAAGGACCGAAACAGAACCACCCACCATGTCACGAAAAATGTTTAATGCGCGGGGTTCTTTGTCTTCAGGACTCACGCACGAGTTCACGCGCCCGCATTGCATCCACGCGCGCACGCACACTTCAGCCCAAATGCTGCTAACGTTAATTTTTTGTTGTTGCTATATTTAGTACACATTTATAATGTCTATTTAAAAATAATGTAGGGTTGTTTTTTAATGTCAGGTAAATGGTAATTGAAAATAATTTATTTTGGATTTATCAGAACACATTAACACGCATTTAACATTGTAATAATACTTAAACGCAGTTTTTTTGTGTAGGTGCATAATAGAATTTCAGCTTAATTATTATGGTTATTTTTCCATATTAAGTAGCCGACACATTTAGATTGTCTATTTTAAAGTTGAATTTAGAGCTATTTTTTTAAGTCAGGTAAATAGTAGCCTATAATGAATTCATTTTATAAAATAAAAGTTACTTTATTTTGGATTTATCAGAACATTAAAACGCATATTTGAAATTGTATTTAATATTTAAACGCAGTAATAGTTTTGTTTATTAGAATTTCAGCATAATTATTATGCTTCTTATCAGTTACATAAATTAATAAATAAAAACTGCAAAAAATGGCGATTTTGACGCATTTGGTATGTCTATTTTAAAATTTAATTTAGAGTAGCCTACTTTTAATGTATTGGATAATTTTTTTACATTTATTTTGGATTTATTAGAGTATATTAAGAAGCATTTAACATTGTAACTAATATTTCAATGCAGCATTAGTTTTCTGTAGGTGTATGTTAGAATTTCAGCCTTATTATTATGGTTATTATCAGCTACATAAATAATTTAATAAATAAAGTATGCTACAAAAATAGCAATTTTGCCATATTTAGTACATATTCAGAATGTATATTTTAAAATTTAATTTAGAGTACTTTTCAATGTCAGGTAAATAGTACTTAATTTATTTTAATTTATATTGGATTTATCAGAGCATATAAAGAAGCCTTTAACACTGTAACTTATATTTAAACGCAGCATTTTGTGTAGATGGATATTAGAATTTCAGCTTAATTATTATGGGTATTATCAGCTAAATAAATTATTAAATAAAGTGCGCAACAAAAATAGCAATTTTGACATATTTAGTAGGCCTACAGGTTTAGAATGTCTGTTTTAAAACTAAATGTAAAGTACATTTTTATGTCAGGTAAATAGTAGTAAATTTATTTTATAATAAAAAGAATGTAATTTATTTTAGATTTATCAGAGAATATTAACACGCATTCATTCATTCATTTTCCTTCGACTTAGTCCCTTATTTATCAGAGGTCGCCACCGCGGAATGAACCGCCAACTATTCCAGCATATGTTTTACGCATCGGATGCCCTTCCAGCTTCCACCCAGTACTAGGAAACACCCATACTCATACACTACGGCCAACTTAGTTTAACATGCATTAAACATTGCAATTAATATTTAAACTTCAGTTTAGTTATTATGGCTAATATTATTATATCTATTTTTCTTTTTAGTGGTATATATTTACATGTCAGTGCCCTGATTTTTTCCCCCAAAATAGAAAATCAAGTTAAAATATAATAAATAAAATGTATTTTTAGGGAATGTTTCGATTATTTTACTATAGTTATGAATAATTGTATAGTTTATATTTTATAATTATTATTTACATATGATTAATAATTGTACTATTGTTTGTACTAAATGCTGGTTTTAATAGTAATAGTAATAGTAATAAATTGATTTAATTAAGTTATTTTTCTATTCCTTAGTTAAAGTGAATATAATCCTTATAAATGCATCATCATGGTATTCATTTCTTATTTTTGTTGTTTGCACATTTAAGACTACATTACCCATAATCCTCTTACCATGACGGTCCCGCTTTTAAGCGTTGCCTGTGTTGGGTTTAAAATCACCCACAGCAACGGGGGCGAGGAAGTGGAAACCTCTTTAAAACCTTGTAATTTAAAATAAACAGTGGAAAGTACACAACTAACAATGAACGCAAACGCGAAATATTCACCCTTACAAAAAAGTGGACAACAGGTAAGTATGTATAATTCTACCGTTAACTTTATAAGACGAACAGGTGTTGACGCCAAGTCGTTTCAGTCATTTTAATATAACGTTTATTTACTTCATCTCCGAAGCATAAAATGTCTGGAGCAGACCGCAGGACCAGGCCAGCAGAGTAAGTTTAGAGAAATAAACACACCCTGCAAACACACATTGTCATGTTGTCTGTCGAAAACACAAGTAGTTAATTATTTTGTGTCACTTATTATTAATAAATCGCTCACAGAGTTCCTGTGCTAAAGTTAGACGCCCTGCAAAACACGGAGGAGGAAGAGGAGGTAAGAACAAGACGTGACTGATTATACAAATGACAGGAAAGGAGGACAGATTTACACTACTGTTGTTATTTTTACAGCATCTTGCCATACATGTAAAGGATGCTGCTATGAAGATTGTTTCAGGAGATCTGTCAGCCATGAGCTGGGGCTCTTCAGCCTCCACACCGACGAAGCAGGTGCTTATTCAACATCTTAAAAAGCAACAGCTCCCCCTAAATATACTGTCATTATGTAGTCTTTTATGTGTGGTGCACAAAAGATTGTAAAGTACTGGTAGTTATTTCAGCGCTATTACATGAATTAGGCTTTCAGGCTGCAAAGCTTTCGATATGTTGCTCCATTTCTTCACATAGTGTATACTTGTAATAATGTGTTCTTTCTTTATTCTGTTTTGTTATCAAGGATTTAATTCAGTGTTATTATATATTTTTTCACATTTATTATTTTCGCACAAAATGTATTAATATAAATGTATTAGATTTGACTTTAGCCAAATGTTTGTCATATTTTCACATCAGTCTAATTCCATAACACAACAATTTATCATATAAACACATTTATCATGTTTTCACACACAAACTATTTAGTTTAATTTGAACTTTTCCATACATTTATTATATTTCCAGAACAGAAACAGTCATTATGACACTGTTATTTTAGTATTATTGAGTAGCTATCGATTTTGTTATCAAGATGGATTTAATTTATTCTTATTATTAAGATGTATTGATTATTAATATGCATCAAAATATATTGATAGAAATGTATTTGATTTTACTTTGGCCAAATCAATACTTATATTTCCATATCACTATAGTTCCACAACAAATTGATTTATAATACGTTTTCATGTTTCCACACACAACAAAAAGCACTTTTATTTGACCTTTTGCACACATTTACTATATTTACAGTACAGAAACAGTAATTATGGCACTCTTATTTTAGTATCATTGAGTAACTGTTGTAGTTGTTAGTTGTGTTTTTTTTTCAGCGCAATTACATGATTTGGGCTTTCAAGCTGCAAAGCTTTTGATATGTTGCTCCTTAATTTTCCCACTTAGTGTACACTATTATTGTTTCTTCACTGTTTTGTTATCAAGATGAAGGATTTAATTCAATCTTATTATTATTTTTTCCTCACATTTATCATTTTCTCTCAAAATATATTGATAGAAATACATTTGGTTTTACTTTAGCCAAACGTTTATTATATTTCCATATCACTATATTTCCATACAGGTAAGTACATAAACAAACACAGGTCCTAGAAAGTGCTTGAATTAAATTTGAACTAAAGTTTGTGTCTGGTGTTATTTCAGCAATTGTATTTAATTGTCAAAAACAGAACCAAAAAAACTGAGAAATTCTTTTTCTAGAGAAAGTTAAAAATCTTAAATTTGTATATTGTACAGTAACACTGAGAAATAATGCATATTTTATAGATATTTCAGAAACTGTATTGAACTCAACAAATTTTATTACATTTCTTTGAACAGGACTTTTTAAAACGGTCAATTTTTGAAAATTACTCTGACATTTTTAATGTAAATTTTAAGTGAAGTGTTTAGTACAGTATGGACTTTCATGATGCTACATATGCTGGGGTATATGAATTATTGATTTAAAATGAATGGTGTTTTCAAAAGTCTTTGAATCTGCTATGCTTGAAAGCGTGGGACCCCTGTCCATAACGAAACAAATTCTAACACATTCATCATGTTTCCAAACAAATGCTATTTTGTTTCATTTGACCTTTTCCACACATTTATTATATTCCCAGTACAGAAACCATACTTATGACACTGTTGTTTTAGTATTATTTAGTAACTATTGTATTTTTTTTCCAGTGGAGTTACATAAATTAGGCTCTCAAGCTGCAAAGCTTGTTCCTCCATATTATCCCACATTTTGTACTTGTGACTGCTTGTTTTTTTCCTTATGTTTTGTTATCAAGATGGAGGATTTACTTATTATAATATTTTCCTCACATTTGTTATTTTCTCACAAAATATATTGATAGAAATGTATTTGGTTTTACTTTAGCCAAATATTTATTATATATCCATATCAGTATAGTTCCGTAACAAAACGGTTAGGTACATATTCATTATGTTTCCACACAAAAGCAGTTTTTTTTTACCTTTTGCCCACATTTACTATATTTCCAGTACAGAAACAGTAGTTATGGCACTGTTATTTTAGTATCATCGAGTAACTTGTAGTTGTTAGTCGTGTTTTTTTTTAGTGCAATTACATGAATCAAGGCTTCAAGCTTCAAAGCTTTCGATATGTTCCTCCATATTATCCCACAGTATATACTTGTTACTTCTTGTTTTTTCCACCCGTTTTGTTATCAATATGAAAGGATTTAGTTCAATTTTATTATAATATTTTCCTTACATTTATTATTTTCTCACAAAATATATTGATAGAAATGTATTTGACTTTACTTCAGCCAAACATTTATTGTATATCCATATCTGTATAGTCCTATAACAAAATGATTTGTAACATATTCATTATGTTTCCACCCAGAAGCGGTTTTATTAGACCTTTTCCACATATTTATTATATTTCCAGTACAGAAACAGTAATTATGGCAGTCTTATTTTAGTATCATTGAGCAGTTTTTTCATTGACATTTTCATTGCAATGACATTAAATGAGGTTTTCAAGCTTCAAAGCTTTCAGTGTATTTCCACACATGATGACGCATACTTGTACTGTATCTGCTGTATATTATAATAATCACATTGCAGTGTTTAACGTCTCGTGTTCTCCCCCTCCAGTGTTTTACAAGCAAAATGAAGGATTCAATTCAAACTCAAGTGGCTCTAAATAATGAAGAATCACTCCAGCTGAGCCACAGAGCTCAGACGCAGAGAAGTCCACAGTACAGTAACAAACCAAACCAGCATTCACCCGACTTCACCTGTAAAAACACAACACTGACAAGTTTCAACACCGTACAGGTCAACAGCAAGATGAGGGATGCGGTGAGTGCAATCATTTACAGCACCAAAAATGTGCTTTAAAAGTTACAGTCAGATAATGTTGACATAGACTATTGTAAATATACTATAATAATATTAATACTATAATAATAAATGAAAATGTACTGATATTTTACTATAAATGTATTTGAAATTTATACTATATATTTACTATAAATTTCTAGAGATTTATGTTTACAGTTTGAATGTATATATATTTTTTATTTTCTGCCTTCATTTTATTCTCACAAAATATACTGTAAATATAATACAATAATTATGATACTATAACAGTAAATGCAAATATACTGAAAATTTCCTTTCAATTTATTAGAAATTTAGATTTTTAACAATTTCTATAGATTTAAATTTACAGTTTGAGTATATATTCTGCCATCGTTTAAATCTCACAAAATATATTTTAAATATACTATAATAATAATAATAATGATTCTATATTAATAAATTGTGACTCAGTGGCTAGCACTGTCGTCTCACAGCAAGATGGTCGCTGGTTCGAGTCCCGGCGGTTCATTCCGCTGTGGCGACCCCTGATAAATAAGGGACTAAGCTGAAGGAAAATGAAAGAATGAAGAATATTTTCTTTTTATTTTTAGATTTTCTGCCTTCATTTTAATTTCAGTTAAATCTTTAGTCACTTGGTCAATTGTTTTTATCATGTTTATGACTTGTCTTGGTGATTTTAGTTTAAATTTAGAAAATCTTTTCTTGGAAACTACCTAAAATAAAATCAGACAGAGATTTATATGTGGTATGTTTTCAGTATTTTTGCCTTGTTTTTTCAAGCGACAAAAATTATTACATGGTTATAGAGGTTTAGTATTAACCTCTATAACCCCCCCCGCATGTTCTCCCCGTGTTGGCTTGGGTTTCCTCCGGGTGCTCCGGTTTCCTCCACAGTCCAAAGACATGCGCTATAGGTGAATTGAATAAACGAAATTGGCCGTAGTGTATGAGTGTGAATTTGAGTGTTTCCCAGTACTTTGTGCATTTGCATCTGGAAGGACATCCACTGCATAAAACATATGCTTGATAAGTTGTCGGTTTATTTTGCTGTGGTGACCCTTGATGAATAAAGGGACTAAGCCGAAGGAAAATGAATGAATGATGTTTTTTTTTCATATTTAGCTAGTACATGTTTGTAATGTCTATTTTAAATATTTAATTAGAATATTTTTTTTAGAGATATCAGGTAAATAATAATTAAAATGAATTAATTTAGGATTTGAACAGAACAGATTTATATTATTTTGAACAGAACATATTAGCACGTACAGTATTTAACATTGTAATGAATATTTAAGTACTGGTTTTGTGTAGGTGGATATTAAAAATTAAAAGTTAATTATTTTATGTAATATGTATTTTTATTTTAGGGGTTTATTTATATGTCAGTGTCTGTATTTTCTGTATTTGCAAAAAAAAAATTATAAAAAGAATTCAGTTTAGCCATTGTTGTGATTCTAAGTAATATTTAATTCTTGTTCTTTGCTTTTAATGTGGTTTATTGAAGAATAAATTGGTTTACTTGGGCCTATTTGTTTATTAAAATGTATTTGATTTTATTTGGTTATGCCATATATAATGATCACAATCCTGTTTGAGTTTGATTCTTCTAATGAATGTATATTTATTCAAATGCTGGAAACCAGTAACCATTAACTTCCATAGTATTTATTTATCCTACTACCATATGGATGTCAATGGTTACCGGGATCCAGCATTCTTCAAATTATCTTCATTTGTTTTAAAGAGAGAAAAAAAAGCTCATAAAAGATTGAAACCTCTTGAATGTAAATAAATTATGAACAAATTGTCATTTTTGGATTAACTATCCCTTAGTTTAATACATGTATTTGGCCAGACTCGGTTGTCTCCCCTTGCTGGAGGGTTTTGGATTTGCTCCAGAATTCTACTATGAGCACTGAATGTAATTGGTTGCTATATTTATGTGTTTGTGAGTAGGAGGGGCTTACAGAGGAGAGGAAACTGCAAGCTGTAATTGAGCAGGTTATGGTGGACCAGCTGTCGAGGTCAGTGTTTCTCTCTCTCTCTGTTCCATTTTTTGTCCGTCTGTGGTGAGTAATAACATCGTGAGGTTTCTCTCGTGTTCACGCAGGGCTGTCATTAGCGATCCGGAGCAGAATGCTGTGTCTGTCAGTCCCACGAGTGTCCCACCACGCTACAGGAGAACTCTTCACCACACTCAGTTAAAACCCACACACGTACATGAGTCACGCTCACAACGCTGTCCTTCAAACCCCCCACTTTTGTCACAGACACACAGATCTGGAGAAGGTCACAGTGGTTTCATCCCGACTTTTTTTATACATTATTAGGGGGTTTTGCTATGCAAGGCACTGCTATTGTTATTTATCTACTGATAAAACTAAGCTTAAAACGATAGTTCACCCAAAACTGTATGTTTTTTAATAATATTTATATATAAAAAATAATGTCATTATTTACTCATTATTTACTACTCTTTTTTTTGCTTTTTAAATGTCAAACACAAAAGAAGATACTTTGATAAATGTTGGAAACTGGTAGCTCTTTACATTAACAACCATAGTAGGAATAATGAACTATTAAAATTAAAGGCTACCGGTTTCCAACATTCTTCAAAATATCTTCTTTTGTGTTCAACAGAAGAGCGAAGCTCATTCTGAAAATGTAAACCTACAGTATATACATTTCTGGAGATTGCGAATTATTTCGTCTTTAAAAAGAACACGATGGCGTGGTATGATGCCGTTCCTTTTCGTGCTTACCAGCTGACCGCTTACCTCCGTAAGAAACAATTCCAGAAAGACAAAGCAGAAGCCAAATAATGAAATGAACAAGTAAATAACAGGGTGAAAATGTGGTAAAATCTGAAAATGTGGTAAAAGTCAGGTGAGGGCTATTCTTTTTCTGGATTGCTTTTGAAAACACTGTCAGGCTGGTTTTAGGGAGGGAGGAGGGTGGGTCAGTCAGTCAGTCATTCAGTTAGTCTACAGTCAGCTGACAGCAATGGATTTACACGAGAAAAGCAAGCACGAATGGCACTCGCGAAAGAAATTTGAGATCGGAAAAAGTGTACACAACGGCCTCTTGTGGATTCGCAAAAACAAAACCTGCAAAAAATAGGTTCCCAGGTTTTATTTCTGCATGTCTTAAAGTATTGAAGTTTTGCTAGTTTATACTCATTGTTTACTCAAACAGAAATGGTTTAAAATTTGTAGGGTTTTTATTTGTGTTGAACACAAACAAAGATATTTTATGAATGTTAGAAACTGGTAGCATTTTTACATTTACATCCATAAAAGGCGTAATATACTATAAAAATCAATGGCTACCGGTTTCCAACACACTTCAAATTATCATGTGTTAAACAGAAGAGCGAAACACTTTGTTGAACACGAAAGAAGCTATTTTGATGAATGTTGGAAACGGGTAGCTTTTTACATTCACATCCA
>NC_079452.1:33635640-33738140 GCF_903798145.1 Danio aesculapii | reverse complement strand
TATCTATCTATCTATCTATCTATCTATCTATATTTGGGTGTTTGTCAGTCTACTTCCATCTCTTTGGGTGCATGTCGATCAACTGTTACCGTCCATCCATCCATCTGTCCGTCCGTTCGTCCATCTATCTAAATATCTGTCTATCTATCTAATCCCATTCATCCATCTCTTTGGGTGTCTGTCGATCTATTGTATCCATCTATCCACCCATCCTTCCTTCCAACCATCCATCCATCAATCCATCCATTCATCCATCTCTTTGGGTGTCTGTCGATCTACTGTATCCATCCATCCATCCATCCTTCCATCCATCCTTCCATCTCTTTGGGTGTCTGTTGATCTACTGTATCCATCCATCCTTCCATCCATCCACCCATCCATCCTTCCATCCATCCATCCATTCATCCACCCATCTTTCTGGGTGTCTGTCAATCTACTCCCTTCCATTCATCCATCCATCCATCTCTTTGGGTGTCTGTCGATCTACTCTATCCATCCATCCATCCATCCATCCATCCATCCATCCATCCATCCATCCATCCAATTATCTATCTATCTATCTATCTAGCTATCTATCTATCTATCTATCTATCTATCTATCTATCTATCTATCTATCTATCTATCTATCTATCTATCTATCTATCTATCTATCTATCTATCTATCTATCTATCTATCTATCTTTATATATATATATATATATATATATATATATATATATATATATATATATATATATATATATATATATATATATCTATATTTGTGTGTTTGTCAATCTACTTCCATCTCTTTGGGTGCATGTCGATCTACTGTTACCGTCCATCCATCCATCCATCCATCCGTCCGTCCGTCCATCTATCTATATATCTGTCTATCTATCTAATCCCATTCATCCATCTCTTTGGATGTCTGTCGATCTACTGTATCCACCCATCCATCCTTCCATCAATCCATCCATCTATCCATCCATCCATCCATCCATCCATCCATCCATCCATCCATTCATCCATCTCTTTGGGTGTCTGTCGATCTACTGTATCCATCTATCCATCCATACCTCTATGAGTCCGTTCCTCTGATTAGGCTGTAGGAGCACACCAGGGATGTAGATGATAAAGAGTGTGTTGAGTGGTTGCATTAGCGTGTGCCGTGTGTGTGCGGCAGGACTTCGAGGCGGTGTGGAGGATTGTGAGTCGGCGTGTGGAGGGGCGGGCGAATCCTACTGATGTGATGCGTGCCGTTACCGGGGAGATGAGTGAGAACAGAAAAGCCCTTTTCCTGAAGGTGACGCACCAGCAGTACAGTCTTATCCCCCAGAGGGCGCTGTTGAGCTCTGTGACTGATTGACTTTCTATTCTGACCATTAGCTGCTGTTTTGAATGTTCCTCCCTTTCTTTTTTTCAGGTTTATGTAAAGCTTGACCCAAATAAAACCGGCTCCATATTTCTGAGCGACATTGAGAAATTCTATAGAGATAAACAAGAGGCTGACACAGCACTCGGTGAGCCACTGATCATTTTAGTATTTTGTTAGCAGGCTATTGTAGTCATATTTATTCAGCTTTAGTCAATATTTCAGTACAAACATTGAGTGTTAAACATGTGATTCTGTGGTAATAAAGGGATAGTTCACTCAAAAATAAACATTTACTCACCCTCAAGTGGTTTTAAACCTATTCTGTGGTACACTAAAGGAGATATTTTTAACAATGTTGGAAACCAGGAACAATTGACGTCCGCAGTAGAAAAAAACACCTACTATTATAATCAATGGCTACTGGTTTACAACATTTTTCAAAATTTCTTCTTTTGTGTTTAAAAGAAGAAAGCAATTCAAACAGGTTTTTGAAAAGTGAGTAAATAATCAGAGACTTTTTATTTTAGGGTGAACTATCCCTTTAATTTCTGGAAAGGTGATGTAGAGCTTTTAAAGATATTATCCTTCTTATGTTAAACTGTCGACAGATCCCTGTCTAAAGCCTGACTTCCTGGCCTTCATACGGGAAGCAGGAAAGGTCACCAAGACTGTGTCCTACGCCGAGTTCGAGGACTATTATGAAGGTCTGAGTATTGAAATCTTTGATGATGAAGAATACATCAACAATCTGAGAGCTACATGGAGCATCTGAAAGTATCTGCCTTGTTTACAGAAGGAGTTGTTGCATCTTATTAAGTCTTTTTGTAATATATATTTAACTTAACTATAACTGTCATACTTTAAATGATAAAATTATTTATCAGGGGCCTTACACAGCAGAACGAACCGCCAACTATTCCAGCAAATGTTTTATGCAGCGGATGCCCTTCCAGCCGCAACCCACTACTAGGAAACACCCATACACTATCACATTCAAGCACACTTATACACTATGGCCAATTTCGTTTACCCAATTGACTTATACCGCATGACTTTGGACTGGGAAACTGGAGCATCCAGAGGAAACCCACGCAAACACGGGGAGAACATGCAAACTCCACATAGAAATGCGAACTGCCCCAACCGGGACTCGAACCAGCGACCTTCTTTGTACGGTGGCTCAGCAGTACTAACCACTGAGCCACCGTGCCACCCTTTATACAGTGTACATTTAAATTGTATCATATTCATATTTTTATTCAGCAAGGATGCACTGAATTGATCAAAAGTGACAGTAAAGACATTTATTTTGTTACTTTTTTTTATTAATCAAAGAATTCCACAAAAATGTCTCACAGTTTAAACAAAAGTACTGAACAGTTTCTTGACCACCAAATCAGAAAATATCAGGTTGATTTCCAAAGCATCATGTGACCTTATAAACTGTAGTAATGATGCTGAAAATTCAGCTTTGACACCACCAGAATAAATGACATTGTTAAACATGTTCAAATAATATTATTTTAAATGTTAATAACATTTTCAACTAATACAACCATTACTGTATTTTTGATCAAATAAACGCAACTTTAAACTTATAAATTATTTAAATTTTTAAATGTCTTTTAACTCTGGGGATTATTATACATCCATCCATCCATCCATCCATCTTTCTTTCTTTTCGGTGTCTGTTGATCTACTGTATCCGTCTGTCCATCCATCCATGCATGCATCCATCCATCCATCCATCCATCCATCCATCTATTTATCTTTTCGATGTCTGTCAATCTATACTGTATCCATCCTTCCATCCATCTATTTGGGTGTCTGTCGATCTTCTGTATCCATCCATCCATCCATCCATCCATCCAGTGTCTGTTGATCTACTGTATCCATCCATCCATCCATCCATCCACCTATTTGGGTGTCTGTCGATCTTCTGTATCCATCCATCCAGTGTCTGTTGATCTACTGTATCCATGCATCCATCTGATTTCTTAATGCCTTTTTACTGTAGTGATAATTTGTATTAATTTTCTACCATAATATCTGTACATGTACAAACGTTAATATAAAAGCTATACAAAAAGTTCACAGATGAATCAGGTGTCCAATATGGACATAAATGCATGCATGGCATCAAAAGTGCTATTTGCGTCTATATTAGGAAGATCTCCATTTCTATCAATGGCCATTAGACAGTCCATTCCCAGATCCATTAGTGTATGCATGTGTGTATTCTTCCTCAGATCCCTCATCCTCCTCCTCATCACTGCGCTCATCACCCTTCAGCTAAACAGAAAGACAATTAATCATTCCATTAAACCATTTCCATGAATGTGTTTTGCCACTATGGGAGGAAACAAATTAAATATAATAACAACGTCAAGCAGGAAATAATAATAAAAAAAAAAGATGATCAAAATCCTTTTAAGGCAAGTCAGTTCACTAGGCGGCATCTTTGAAACGCCTTCTGGGCAGTATTCTCGGGCATCCTGTTTGAATGGGAAACATCAAATTCTCCAAAATTGCTTGCCAAACTTACGATTAAATTTCATATTTAGGGAATTACCAATAAAATTAAACAACAACTGTTTCGTTAGTTTCATTTCTAAATGTTCTAAATGTTTGTCTGCTAAATGACTAAATCTAAATCTAAATCTAAATGTTTAAATCACACAAAATATGCAGAAAATCACGTCTGGTCCGAGCCCCTCCCCCAGAGAATCCTCAATTTATAGCGATCAACGATTGGCTCCAGTACTAGTAGGCGGGGCTTTATTCGCCATACTGACTGTTACACTTTTCCCCATTCAAAACTATATGAGTGACATGTCTTGTGTCTTCTACAGTCTTTGTTATTACGTCTACAGCTAGGAAATAATTATTCTGCTATTGTTGATGTTTAATAAAAGAACAAAACAGTAAAACCACTGAAATGCACACTTATTATATTGCAAGACAAACACACACACACACACACACAAAAGTATCACCATACTTCTCAATCCCAGTTATTTGTATGGACTAATTTGTACTAATATTGTAGTTTTGTTTATTTACGACATATCAGAGTCAGATGTTTTTACAGAGAGGTTTTTGGAAATCTTGATCACACACACACCAAAAGAAAAATGTAAAAACAGTCTAACACATTGGTTCTCAAAGTGTGGTACGTGGTACATGGGCTTCCTTCTAGTGGTACGCAGAGGAATCAAATATGTCATATGTACATGCTACACATATTTCAAAATTTATCAAAAATTATTTATATATATGAATATGATGACATATATAGCCTATATTTCCAGGTGTTGATGAATGGGCTACTATATGTTAATACTTTACATTTAAGTACAGCAGTTTTTTATACTTTTTAAGAAGAGTAACTTACCATTTTTAAATTTTAAAAACACATTTTAATTTAAATGTTGACGTTTTTAGTAGTTTTTGTTTGTTTGTTTTTACCTATAAGCACAGTGCAGTGTTGATGTGCAGACTATTTATAATGTTTAAAGTGGCTGACAAGGATAAACATTCTTAATAATAGGAAATAATCTGCCACGTTTTTGAACTGTGGAGAGCTGTAGCTGCTTTACTGGGCCTACTATGCTCTTGTATTTCAATACTGGTCATGGTGGTGAGAGAGTGGCTGGAGAGACCATTTTTTTCTGAGGTAGTACTTGATGAAAAAGGTTTGAGAACCACTGGTCTAACATATCTGCCTGTAAAAACCTTCAGAATACAGATATTTTATTTATGGCTTAGTGCAGGAGAAAAGAAACGTTTAAAAGAAATAATAGCCTTTAAAATTATGTAGTGTAATTTTAGTATACTGAAAGAAACTGATGAAGTGGTGGAAAATATAAACACTTAAGTGTATTTTGGATATATTAGATTACAAAAAGCCCAAAACCTCCAAACTCAGTAAAAAAAAGTTATATTTGTTGTTTGTTCGAACTACTTATTTAAAATGAGCTGAAACAACACACTTCTTGAGTTTTTTGGGGGACAACTTAATTGTTTTATGTTCAATTTACTTACATTTGATTAAACTTAGCTCCTTCAGGCTGTCCCAACACAAGTCGAGTGTGTGCATTTAAGTGGATGAAAATACCTTTTTAAAACCTATAAATTGCAGCGTATACTTACATTCCCAAAGAGAAACTTTTTGACCATGCGGAGGATGAGGGAGGCCCAGAACACGTGCAAAAACAGCAGCACCGTAAGCATGGCGTTAAAGAAGTAATAGCCGAAAAAGGGTTCAAACTGGTCCAGAGGATAAACCCACGTACAGTGAATCAGCCTGCACACACCACAGAGACACGCAAATGAACACACTTAACCCTGAGGTCTCCTGCACATTAACCTCTGTCACACACTCACCAGAAAGGGAAGATAATTAGTCTGGTTACCATGAAGACCAGCGCGAACACCACAAAGACACTGTTACAGGTCGTCTCCCATCTGGCGTAATTGAACATTTTAGCAGACTAGGAGAAACAGATTAATTAATACAAAACTAACATGACTCAAATGACTAATATTATCATGTGAACTACTGTATAAATAGCAATATTAACTGAACATAAAAAGCACATTTGAGTAGACAGTAAGTAAACCGGGCATATTTTATTAACTGATTTAATGACTATATTGAAATGTGTTGTTTTAAAACATAAAATGACCAAACCAAAATTAAGTTATGAATTTAATGTTTATGAATTTTGTGAATGAGAATTATTTTTTATATTTCCCAAGTGCTGCTTAACAGAGTTTTTTTCAACACAATTTAAAACATAATAATTTTAACAAACTTCACTCACTGGCCACTTTATTAGGTACAAATTTCTAATCAGCCAATCACATGGCAGCAACTCATTGCATTTAGGCATGTAGACAAGGACAAGACGACCTGCTGCAGTTCAGACTGAGAATTAGAATGAAAAAGAAAGGTGATTTAAGTGACTTTGAACATTATATGGTTGTTGGTGCCAGACGGGCTGGTCTGAGTATTTCAGAAACTGCTGATCTACTGGGATTTTTACACACAACCATCTCTAGGGTTAACAGAGGATGGTCCAAAAAAGAGAACATATCCAGCGAGCGACAGTTCTGTGGGCGCTAATGCCCTGTTGATGCCAGAGGAGATTGGCCAGACTGGTTAGACCTGATAGAAAGGCAACAGTAACTCAAATAACCACTCGTTACAACCGAGGTATGCAGAAGAGCATCTCTGAACGCACAACACATCGAACCTTTAGGTGAATGGGCTACAACAGCAGAAGATCACACCGGGTGCCACTCTTGTCAGCTAAGAACAGGTAACTGAGGGTACAATTCACACAGGCAAGATTGGAAAATCTGGACAAGATTGGAAAAACGTTGTCTGGTCTGATGAATCTCAATTTCTGTCACGACATTTGGATGGTAAGGTCAGAATTTGCCACTAACAACATTAAAGCATGGATCCATCCTGCCTTGTATCAATGATTCAGGCTGGTGGTGTTGGTGTAATGGTGTGGGGGATATCTTCTTAGCACGCTTTGTGCCCATTAGTACCAATTGAGCATTATGTCAACGCCACAGCCTACCTGAGTATTGTTGCTGACCATGTCCATTCCTTTATGACCACAGTGTACACATCTTCTGATGGCTACTTCCAGCAGGATAACGCACCATATCATAAAGCGTGAATCATCTCAGACTGGTTTCTTGAAGATGACAATGAGTTCACTGTACTCAAATGGCCTTCCGAACTCAATCCAATAGAGCACCTTTGAGATGTGGTGGAACGGGAGATTTGCATCATGGATGTGCAGCCGACAAATCTGCAGCAACAGCATGATGCTATCATGTCAATATGGACCAAAATCACTAAGGAATATTTCCAGTACCTTGTTGAATCTATGCCATGAAGGATTAAGGCAGTTCTGAAGGCAAAAGAGGGTCCAACCGGTACCATTACGGTGTACCTAATAAAGTGGCCTGTGAGTGTATGTTACTAGTTATTTTGCAAGACACTAGTATTGACCTTAAAGAGCAGCTAAAGGCTTAATTAGGTTAACTAAAAAAAAAATTCTTAAATGGACATATAATAATATTGACATTGGCCAAATTATAAGAAACAACACTTTCTCCGGGAGAAAAATATAGAAAATACTGTGAAAAAAAATCCTTGATCTGTCACAAATATTCAAATAAAATGTCTGTAAAATTCACAAAATATTGTTTATTGTGAATATTACTTATTAATTTAATTATGACAGTAAGTAAATAACCAAAGAATTTAAAGGCATGCAATCTTCTTTCACTATTTCTCTCTCTCTCACCTCGAGCAGGACATCAGATGTGTCGTGCACCAGCATTACCAGGGTGCCAATGCGGATGTAGTTGGCACACCATGAGAAGGACAGGAGTGTTAAAGTGGCCCAATGATGCACTAACTGCTCCTTAAAATCCTACACACCCACACACACACACACACACACACACACACACCAATATATAGAGGTGAATGAACATAGATATACTAACCTTGTAAGCATTCATTTGTTTTCCTTTGGCTTAGTCACTTATTTATCAGGCGTTGCCACAGCAGAATGAACCGTCAACTATTCCAGCATATGTTTTACACAGCGGATGCCCTTCCAGCTGCAACCCAGTACTGGGAAACACTCACATTCACACTATCATTATGACCAATTTAGTTAATCCTATTCACCTATAGCAAATGTCTTTGGGCTGTGGAGGAAACCGTAGCACCCAGGACTCGAACCAGTGACCTTCTTGCTGTGAGGTCACAGTGCTAATCACTGAGCCACAGTGCCGTCCCACCATGGCATTATATTCTTAGTTATTAATTATTAGTACATAATTGTAAACATTTCACTGAGCTGCTGTATGATTTATTGTATTTAATGATGATGGAGAGCAAAGCAACTTTCTTAATGTTTAATGTTATTAGAACTGCTACCTGAAGGTTTGTTGATAAAGAGTGTTTAGGATCTTGACCTACTACTTGACTACTCTTGTCTTCATGCATAATCATTGAACTAATAACGATAATGAAATGATGTGTTGCGACAAAGGAAATACTGATATATGGATGTCTTCTTACCTTCCGTTTTACATCTGCAGCCACGCTGAACAGTAAAGAACCATAAAAACTCATCTCAGTGATGTAATACCAATATTGAGAGTCCAGCAGTGACTGTACACACACACACACACATACACACACAAACATTTAAACACCAAACGGCAGACAAACATGCTTGTGCAAACACAACTCTTCCAAAAAAAAAAAACTCATGCAAATATTCAGACCGGTTTTCACTCTCCTATGTAGAGTGTGTATGCACTGCATGTATGTATATATAATTGATTTATTTAATATTATTTGACTTATAATTTATATATATATATATATATATATATATATATATATATATATATATATATATATATATATATATATATATATATATATATATATATATATATAAACAAAAGTTTAATTAAACTTTTCATTCATTTTTTGAAAACTACCCTACAATATGATGAAAATACATTACATTCTGTGTTAGGCTGTCATGTGGTATCTGGTTTAGAATTAGCATCTTGAGCTAAAGCAAAAAATGGTGAACTATGTTATTGTCAATGTTATTATCTGTTAATGGTTTAAAAATTTAACAATGAACAACAATTAGCATTTTGGATTATTTTACATTAATAATGGAGTCAGTTTACTGTAAACTGCACATTTGTTGTATACTCCAGGTTATGGAAAATGAATGGAAAATGCTTGAAATGTATCCCCCATTTTGAATGAGTCATGAACTTCCATAAACGTCCATTAGCTACACTTACTTGTTTGGGAAATCCTGCCCACACTTCACGTAGATCATAAAACCACGGTTTCTGTTGAACAAACCAACAACATTCACATTTATTAATCTGTATTTTATAACCAAAAAACTATCAATAAATGTAATAAAGACAACAAAATTTCGATATCTGGGGTTTTATCAGTGAAGTTACAGTGTTACGCCGATAGATGGCGGCGAGTGGGTGAATCACTGAGTCGTTGAGTCGTTTGAATCATGAAACAAGCCAGTAAACCATTGAATCAGTCTTATATCCGTATGCGATCGAAACATTAATTCATTTAGCAATGAAAAAAAACACTCGACCATAAAACAACTGTTGATTTTGTTTCGGCTCCTCTATTTGTAAACAAACATTGTTTGGCGAAATACCCAATTAACTGGCTAAATTCGCTTTCAAAGGTAAGCTACTCATTTTACTTATGTTTTACTTTTGAGCTGCTGTATTAAACACTGTACCATGTGGTACTCCATTCATGGTCTAAATGTCAATATTAATCACAGCTGTAAATTTCACGTGTTTTATTGTTACATTAAAGATTCTTCAGAAACAACACATTTAAATACAAAAGAGCTGACGTAATGAAGTGTTAATGCAAGTGTAAGCTAAGCTAATAAAGTTACTTTATGCATTAGTCTTTTCTCAGTAATGTACTTACCTATCTAAACTTACAGAAAACTATTTGGCATACTCAATATTATTTATATATTGTACACAAAACTTAATATTTTAGTAACGATTTAGTATTTCTGAGCATACTTTGTTTGTAGTTGTTGCTTTTTTGAGTTAGCTTGACAACATGTCTGTTTCTGTTTATGTCGTAGCAAATCTTTGTGGTTTCAAAGTAAAATAAATATTAAATCATGAGTTGGTCACAAATAAAACGTACAAATTTACTTAAAAAATGTAAAAACTACATACATAACTTGGAGCAAACGTCAAACTAAAAAGTGTAGTAAACTATCAGTATATCTAAATATTCACTTGTATAGTTGACAGTACAAACGCAGAAATCTCACGTGCTCTTGTCAGACAGCGGTGTACTTTTTTACTGTTTACACTTAAAACTATATTTTTATTAACTAAAAAGTGAGCCAATTTTATCTGCAGTAGTAATGAAATAGTACACAAGTAAACTAGTAGCAGGTCGATATACTCACTATTTAAATAAAGTACTTGAACCTATGTATAGATATAAACGTTAATGAAGAATACATTTTTATGGTATAGACTTAAATTTTCACCCAGCTGTGATAATCTTTTTCCATTAACTCAATATATTTTAGGTTCTTCACAACAGCTCAACCCATAAGAGCCTACCCACAATTCTCAGTGTAAATCTAAACTTTGGATGAAACTATATGGGATTACATGCTTAAGTTTAATAAGTACAGTTAGTACTATAATAGCACTGTTTGTCTTAACAACAACAAAATGTTAATATCTGTGTTTGGGTGTGTGCAGGACCTGTTCATGCCTGTTATTGTGCCTGTTTTTGGATCTTTCTATCAGACTGGAGCTGTTCACAGGTGGGAAAATGTTACTAATTAGCCCTAAGGCAATTCTCTCTCTCTGTCTCAAACACACACACACACACACGCGCGGACTGATTCAAGGCCTCTTCTGAGAAACCCTGCATGTGCTGTAACACACACACTCTCACACGGTTATTTGGAGGTCATTTAGATATTCAGATACAGTCTGAGGTCTTTACATGTGTAGTTTACAAATAGACAATAAAAACACAATTTTTGAAGAAAAAATAGATATATTTATGTAGGTTGAAGTCTGGTGTTTGAGAAAATATGAGGGGGTCACAGGACTGTAGCCCGCCTAGTGAAAGGAGTTTTCTCAAAAAGTGGACCTTGCAGTTATTCGCCTCATTTTCTGTTTAATTATCAGCTTTAAATACTGCATCTTGGTGACATTTTAAGCACTTTTCTTGCTGGATTGTTTGATGATCATCATAACCACACGTTTTGATGTACCAAAAACATTTCCTTAAGATTTAGAATAAAGAAATATGAAAACAATACTTACTTTTTAAATACAAATTTATCACATTATATATCATAAAAAAAAAACAGAAAGCTGTTAAAGTTTTCAATTAAAAACTGTAGCCTATTGTCATTTATTAGGCAAATAACAAACTGGCCAGCACATTCAACTTTATTCAGTCAGAATTTCTGATGCCGGAAGTCACATTAATGCAACAGCTGACACAGGATTCAAGGATTTAAGGGTTTTAAAGTCTTTTTTGATGGGTTATTTTCATAGGTAGTTTTTACATTTTATTATGGCATAGCGGTCACAATAGGACAAATGAGCTCATGTACGGGACAAATTTTGGACCTTTGTTAGTGATGGGTGGGTCTTTCAAACTAACTGTACCTCCGGTGGCCGAGAAAGCTTAACGAGCTGCAATTTAAAAAAGCAAATGCAATTATGAAAAACACAAGCAAATTAAGAAACGATCTTCATCAGTTTGACAGCACACTGTTCTCACAACATAAACAATTGAAGAAACGGGCTGCATTTGGTCACAACACAAACAATTGAAGAAACGCGCTGCATTTTGTAACAACACAAACAATTGAAGAAACGCGCTGCATTTGGTCACAACACTTGCAAATATCCATGTATCACAACGGAAATGTTTCAAGGGGACCCAAATACACGACGGACCCTGCTGAGATATGGATATGTTATTATGCAGTGACTGTTGCTCAGTGAAGTTGTTGGTGGTCTTTGAAAGGTGAGGTTTTTTTTGTTTATTTTAATGTTCTGATTACACGATTTTGTTGTCTTTTGTAAAGTATTAGCCTAATTAACGATTAACTGAAACGTTGCATTATTAAAGTTGTTTGCGGTGTGACAAAATGCAGTGCGTTTCTTGAGTTTTTTGTGTTGTGAGAACTTGCAACGTGTGCTGTTTAAATGATGAAGATTGTTTTTCGTAATTGCATGTAGGGCTGCTCGATTATGGGGAAAAATCATAATCACGATTATTTTGGTCGTAATTGTAATCACGAATATTCAAAACGATTATCAGTTGAAGTCAAAATTATTCGCCCTCCTGTGAACTTTTATATATATATAAACATTCCCCAAGTTATGTTTAACAGAGGAATTTTTCACAGTATTTCCTATAATATTTTTTCTTCTGGAGAAAGGCTTATTTGTTTTATATCGGCTAGAATAAAAGGAGGTTTAAATATTTTGAAACCTATTTTAAGATCAATATTATTAGCCCACTTAAGCAATATATATTTTTGATTGTCCGCAGAAGAAGCTACTATTATACAATGACTTGCCTAATTACACTAATTAAGCCTTTGAATGTCACTTTAAGCTGAATATTAGTATCTTGAAAATATGTAGTCAAATATTATGTACTGTCATCATAGCAAGATAAAATAAATCAGTTATTAGAAATGAGTTATTAAATCTGTTATGTTTAAATTGTGCTTTAAGCATTTTCACTCTAAGAAAAACACTTCATCTACAAAAGTCCTTCAGTCAAGAGCAGTGAGTGATTTTCTCCTTTTGTTGTTTGATTAATAATGATAAAAACAAGCGGCAGCAGGAATATTTCACGCTGTCACTTTAATAGTGCGGCTCTGATATGGTTTCTCTTTCACGTGTCTTTTGATTCTCAACTTGTTTGTTAATTACACAAATGAGGGTTAATATGAATAATCACTAAACACTGCGCTCTGACAAATGTGCATGTATTTGACCATTAAAGCGCTCACATTAGGATGGCGTTAGATGTGTGTGTTAGATGTGCTCTGCTCGTCTCCGAGCCTGGCCGAGGCTAAGCGCGGCGCGCACACACACAACAGCATGCACTCTTTTGCGCTTTTAAAAACATGAATGATTCGCACGTTCATCAATGAATGATGCGCATCCCGTGCTGCAAACGATACATTACAGTACATGCTTTTAGTCATTTTCACGTGGAACTGAGCTTTGCAGAGTGAGCTTTGCAAAGTGGGCGGTATATGATGCAATAATCATTTATCTCGATTAATGGTTTTTCATGAACGTTAGAAGCCAAAATCGAAACCAGATTTTCGATTAATTGTACAGCCCTAATTGCATGTGTTTTCTTAAATTGCAGCGCGTTAAGCTCTCTTGACCACAGTACAAATTCCACCTGGCTACAGGCCTGGGCCACTAGCCCAGTATCTGTTTAACATTTTTCTGTACTTTTTTTTTTTTTAATACGTCCAATGGTGTGATAGAAAAAAATGAAGAAACATCTCTTAATAATATACAAATAGCACGAGATCGATTTATCCTCATGGTTACACACTTATCATCATATAGTGCTATTTATTTTATATGAAATAATGATTTGTTTGTGCTCCATGAATTGTTGGACTTGTTATCGATTTTTAGTAGATAGGGGTGTCACACCAAAGGACAACAAAAATGAATATTATAGTGGATTAAAAAAATGTTAAATGTGTAAATGGGGTCCTTCAACTAATGAAAGTTTTCACTGTATTTGGCCAATTTAAAATGATCATATTGACCTTATTCTACAATGCGGAACTGGGCTTATTTTTTGTTTTTGTTTTAGAATTTCCCTTGCCATTGATTCAGTTTCCTATGTTAGAAAGTACTACAAATAATAAACGGCAAAAATGATCAAACTACTTGCTCTACAGACCAGTGTGTTCATGACTATACATTAAAAGTAGAATAATATAATAAGAAACTGTCAGTTTGCAACATAAAGCAGTGCAAACAAGCTGTTTTTACATCTAAAAATCAACAGAAGTGAATGAGACCGGAATTCTCTAGCCAAAAAGATTTCAATGGCTGTGCCCACCTGTACCTCGAGAATAAGGTGAATAGCGTCACACCAGAGGACATGGTTTTCAGTGACAAAATGTATCAAGTTCTTATGTTTTTAGAAATGTATAGATAAAAAAAATGTGATTTAAATAGCTACTATTTATAGCTACTAAAATTAGCCCTGAGGATTTTATGATTGTCTTTTTAATTTATGAGCGCTGTAATATGCTTGAGACAGTCACACCATTGGACAGTTTTAAGATTAGGCTCAAAAATGTAATAACAGCAGTTTTTATAACAAGAGGTCTATGGAAGACAGATAAAGGTTTAAGCATTTACAGCATTTTAAATGACAATTCATTTTTTGTCATGTGTGAGTGCAAATGTCAACACAATACAGCACAACAATACTTACATCATATAGAGCCAGCACTCCTCCAAAAGACGAGCACAGATAAAAGGCAAACCGCCAGCTACAGAAAGGAAATACGACTTATTATTAATAAAGAAACCCACATGTCAGTCATGAGAGTTTGTTTAAGAGAGTGTGTGCAAACATACCTGGCTTCTTTGAATTTCTTTTGTACTCCGGGTCTGTCTTGATTCCTCCTCCGGCGGAACCAACGCTCCACCTGCCTTTCTGACCAGCCCAGCTTTTTACACACACCTTTTACATCCGCCTAAGTACACAGCACACACAGAAACAATACTAAACACACAAACGTTGTACTGGCTGCACACGTACAAGGAAATAAGACATACAGTTGAAGTCACAATCATTAGCCCTCCTGTGATTTTTTTATTATTTCTTTTTTTATATATATTTACTAAACGATGTTTAACAAGGAATTTTTCACAATATTTCCTGTAATATTTTTTCTCCTGGAGAAAGTCTTATTTGTTTTATTTTGGCTACAATAAAAGCAGTTTTTAATTAAAAATAAACCATTTAAAGGTCAATATTATTAGTCCCCATAAGCAATATATATTTGACTGTCTACAGAACAAACCATCGTTATACAATAACTTGTCTATTTATCCGAACTTCCCTAGTTAACTTAATTAACCTAGTTAAGCCTTTAAATGTCACTTTAAGCTGAATGCTAGTATCTTGACAAATATCTAGTCAAATAGTATGTACTGTCATCATGACAAAGTTCAAAGAAATCAGTTATTAGAGATGAGTTATTAAAACTATTATGTTTAAAAATGTGTTGAAAGAATTTTTCTTTCTGTTAAACAGAAATTGGGGTAAAAAATATACAGGGGGGCTAATAATTCTGACTTCAACTGTATTTTTGTATTCATTGAGCTTTTACAAGATCTTTCCTGACTTTCTTAGTTGTCTATGAAATCCTCTAGACTGATTTTTATTGGAATTGGGAATTGTTTTTGCTGGGAAACCAGAAGGATGTGTCATTTACGCACATTTCTGAGACCCTTTTTTATGGCATTAAACGAATGCATATAATGTTTAAAATGATGCAAAACTATATATTCTTTAGTTATTTTTAAGGATTAATTTAGACTATAGTTTCACATATGCTGGGTTTCCATCACCATGTGTTAATGCACATTTAGAATTATTGCATGAGAAACGAGTGATGGCTCCGGTTTCCCCCACAGTCCAAAGACATGCGGTTGAGGTGAATTGAATAAGCTAAATTGGCCGTAGTGTATGTGTGTGAATGAAAGAGTGTATGGGTGTTTCCCAGTGTTGTGTTGCGGCTGGAAGGGCATCCGGTGTGTAAAACGTGCTGGATAAGTTAGCGTTTCATTCCGCTGTGGTGACCCCTGATTAATGAGGGGCTAAGCTTAAAAGAAAATTAATGAATAAATGAATGAATGAATGAATGAATGAATGAAACGAGTGATGGAAATGCCAATTTTCTGAAAAAAGCATTCATTCATAAACAAGTTTTTACACTCTTTTTAGCTGGTTCGCTATAGTTTTTACACTTGCTTTATAATGGGAGATGGAAACACATTTGCTGAATAAACTCTTGACATAGCAAAAATTAAACTGACCTGACCAATCAGTCTCGGTAAAGCCTAGATAGGATACAGCTTTGGATATGCACATCAATATAGCATCATTTTTGTGACACTGTATAACAATAATAAATATTTTTACAGTACTGTGACGCTTGGGGTTAGGGTAGGGGTAGACGTTAAAAAATACAATTTATTTGGTAATTTATTAAATAACATAAATAATACTCTGTAAAACTACTGTTTTTACATTACTGTGATGGGTTTAGGGTTGGGGTGGGCTATAGGCGTTAATAAAATGCAATTAATGGGAAATTTAATAAATAATATAAATCATTTTCGTTAATTTCCGACCGCACCCGTATCTGATCTAGCAACAACCATCAGTCTCCATTATGCTTGCCTTGTTTACTGTTGGTTACTAGGTTACCAATACTATAGTCAGCTGCTCAAACAACTTAATTCACAATCGCACATAATTTACATTTGGGATTTGTTTTCTTTTTTGTGACGTTTGAAAAGAGTCACTTCACATTAGGATGGAAACCCAGCTATAGTCGTATCGATACATCATACACTTTCAAATACACTTTACACTTTTACTATCACAACAGTAATTTTAATGTGAACAAACATGTTCACTTCGCTATTATCGGATTCTTTCCTTTTTTTTCTGCCTCTTTCTCACTGCTTCATTTTTATTGTGTTTATTTTTTTGTTCAGAGGAAAGTGTGACGCACATATTTACATTTTTGCACAAAAACTGTCGCTCTCAGCAGCGTGGATAGCATCTGATTGTTTGTTATCCATATATCCATGCTAAAGCCAACTTTTATTTTTAAATGCTAATCAAAGAACAGAAAACAGTGAGTATATTGGGGCATTTAATCCCATTTAGCCCTGACTTCTTACTGTATGTGTTAAAGTGAAAGTGCACCAAAAGGGAGGATTCTGCCATCATTTACTCACCCTTCATTTGTTCCAAACCTGTTTGAGTTTCTGTTGGACACAAAAGAAGATATACTGAAGAATGTTGAAAAAAAAGCAGCTATTGACATCCGTAGTATTTTTGTTCCTACTGTGGATGCTGTTTTTTCAGCAATCTTCAGAAATTGATAAAAGTTTAGAACCACTTCAGTGTGAGCAAATGGTGAGAATTAAAAATTTTGGTGAACTTTCCCTTTAAAGTGCAGGCTCAAGAAATATGTTATTTGCTGAACTTCACTTAATGACCACTGGTACTGCTAATAACAAGAGTTTCTGAATTCTACACAATTTATTATTATTATTTTTTTCAATTCAATTTCAATTATTTTTTCACAATTCACTTAATTATGTTTTTTACCCAAAATTTAATTTGATTTTTTTGTTGTCCTCTGATTTTGGGGTGTAATATGAATCAGACATGTCCAAGATGTAATGCATTAAATAAATAGTTCATCCAGAAATGAGAATTCCGCCATCATTTACTCCCATAGTATTTTTTTCCTACTATGGAAGTCAATGGATGCCAGCCAACTAGCACTCTTCAGAATATCTTCTTTGTTTAACAGAGTAAAGATATGAGTAACGGTTTAAACCATATTAGGGTAAGCAAATGATGATGTATATTTGATTTCTGGGTGAACTATCCCTTTAAATGCATATACAGCGTGCACAGTAGTTACCTGTGTTGGGTGTTTAGAGTGTGTTCTGTAGTATGTTTCCAGTAGTGGGTTGTGTGACGCTCTCTTGCGAATTTTGTCTTTAACCCCAAGAGCCTGAGCGAGTGGCACTGCGATTAGCCTATTTAATGGAGAAAGAAGAAATATAAACTTCCTTGGCCAACTGGCTTTTCCAGCTCAGTTTTGCTGATGAACAACATGGATATACAAGTTCACCAGCACTAAACCTGCACTAATCAGCAAAACCAGCATGTACTGTACATGCTGACGTAAGCTGGTCTTGTCAGTAACATTTAGATTATGTGTGTGCGTGAGTGTGTACCTTTCATATAATGCTCTTAAGCCGAGCAGCAGCACTGCTACAGGTAGAATTATGTACAAGTGGGATGCACGAGCGTAGACACACCCCTCACCATCCTGTAGATCCGCCCACGTCACTGGCCTCGGCAACCACAGCCGGTCCCACCAAAACCACTCACTGAGCATCGCCCTGCAAATAACACAACAGCCTACTTTACTTTCATTCATTCATTTAGCAGATACTTTTATCCACAGCACATGACAAATGACAGAATAGACAAAGAAATAATGGAAACCCGTAAGTGTAAGTGCCAGAATCATTGGAAACTCAAGCATATTGCAATTCATAATGCAGAATTGGAACTCAGTTCAACAAATTAACATTCAAAATGCTGTGAACCTGGTTTGTAAATAGAAAAGCAAGGTTTGTTAAGACAGACTTTAAATATTGGTTTGACAAAGCCTGTAAAAAAATCCCAGACAGATAGATAAACTTAATCAAACATACTGATTAAATATATAAAGATTAAGTTTAACTTTATATAACCTATAAATAATGTTAACCATATTAATGTGTTAAAGTAATTAAAAGAAAGTAACAGCATTTGTTGTCTTGACTTTTTGTCATATCCTTTCTTATTATAGATAGATTGATAGATAATAATTGTGCTGCTGTTATATAAAATAATATTGAGAACAGTATACATTTTCAGAAAGTGAATACAAATAATAAAAACTGTGAATAGATGTGCTTAATATGTTGCACAGACAAATTAATGGCTTGCCAAAATATTTATGGGCAATAAAATTTTTCCAGATGGATGGATGGATGGATAGATAGATAGATCAGATAAAAATTGCCCATTTGAATTGAACTAAGAATATTTTGGTCTATTTTTCTGTGCTATTGTAGTGTGGGATGCAGTCGCTCCTGTAATAGGATACCTACATGAGCACAATAGGCAGAAATGAACAATACAAACACTGGCCAGCATTACTAGAACATTCTCAACATTTAAGCTTTTTTTAATACCTGTACCTTTTTAGGACCTGGAGTTAGTCCTTGAGATCTCAAAAGCCATTTTTTTAAGTGAAGAAAATGTAACATGTTTAATATTGCCACACACACTCACATGAGGCTATTTACAGTATAAAAGGCAATTTACACACAATTATTCAAAAATCTACAATAACATGCTGAAAGAGTGTGCATGTCTGTGTGGAAAAAAACCTTTAAAATAAGTTTGAATGGGAGAGATGAGTCCCACTGGGAGTATACTACCACAATACAGATCTGGAGTTATTCTTCAATGAATTCAGACTCACTTTTTAGTCTCAGAGATGATGTTTTGAAAGCAGACAACTCTACACAACAGTATATCTAACAGGTCATGCATTACACTCAAGATAAAAGTTTAAGACTCTGCTTTAAGCAGTGTTTTGTTAGAGCGAAAGCATCTCAAGTTACTGTCTCTATTCTTATAAGTAGTAACTGTTGATTGTTACCATGGCAAACACACACACGACTTACCGAGAAACACACGTCAAATAGAAACAAAAGCATCCATACCTTTTTTCTGCTTAAAGTTTGTCTTCTTGTCTTCACACACCTTTCTCCTTTTTTTTCCTCTGTTGTAATTCCGTTCTCACACACACACCTTTAACCAAGCTGTGCCCAGTCTGCTAGGTAAATCCGCTAGGTACTAACAGAACAAGTAAACTCTCTTTCGTTCTCTCACACACACACTTTCACTGCATACCTCAACCCTCCACAAAGAGCTCATTGAACCGCCTGAGTTTGTGTGTCTTGAAAGGGGGCAGTGAATTGGATATGTGGGAGGAGCCACATTCACCTCAGGTAGAGTCAAAGAGAGGCTGAGTTAGACAGAGGACATGAACCTTGAAATATGGCCCTAAACAGGTTAATAGCTCACAGGTCAAATGAGAGAAATAGGTTGTTTTGTTGTGACATTTACTAGTTCTTATTTACATTTACCTTCATGACAGATGAGTGTAAATTTACAGTGATATGCAGTGCAGTCAAGCTATACTTGATGTTTTTATACTTGTGTGTGCATGACCTGTGAATTGAACATGTGACCTTGGCGTAACTAGGGTCATCTGGTCCCATATAGAACTCTGACGCATGGAAATGTATGTAAATTACATTTATGACACACACACACGTACATATTTGGATTTCACAAGTCATTAATGCAACGTGTATTTTGAAATGTATGGTTGCTTATATATTGTTCTTCCAACCACTGTCAAAAAAAGATTTCTGCTGCTTTTTCAAACTAATTATTTAAAATGAGTTGAATAAACACAATTTTTGAGTTTTTTTGGGACGGCTTAATTGGTTTGTTCAACACACTTAAATTTGTGAAAATAATTAAGTCAACTTAATGGATTTGTGTTGTGACAACATTTTACAGTGCATTGGAATTACAAATATGTACATACAGTATGTTCAAATATATTATTCATACATGTCCATATATGAGCACATGTATAAAATATGTATAAAATATGTACATATTTGTAATTCATAAGGTTAAAAATATATGAAAGCAGCTATTTGTTGCATATATGACATATTATCTATATGTAAAATCCAAATATGAATGCGTATGTCATACAGTTTATGTGATTTGCATATATTGCCATATATCAGATTTCTATGGTACCCATTGAATTATAGGATCTCTTATAACTTTATCGAATTCTAGTTTTTGTGAGTGATTAAATAAAAAAGCATCAGCTTATGTCAATATGCTACAAAATTTTTCCTGGACAATAGTTTGGAACCGGTTGCAAATGATACGGATGATTTTTTACTGAGTGGCAATACTGTGGTGCAACACAATAGAAATGCCAATTGGAAGAAAGGTAAAGAAAATCGTTTTGAATTTTAAAACCTGTGGGATTTCTGTTAATTGTATGGTAGAATGACATGGGTTCCATGCAGTCTCAAAATTGCATTGAAAAAGAATTTCTATAGAAGTGCCTTGTTTGGTGTTTTAGATAACTTCTGTGAAATAAATTGACAATCTTTTTAGAAACCTCTCAAAAACCTCTTGTCAAAAATTCGAGATAATGCTCTATCATTTGTCAGTGTAATGTAAAAATGGCCCAACATACTTAATACATTTACTATAGTACATCAGGAACTACATTTTAAGTTATATTACACTGTTATTGTTAAAATTTGGGCAACACTTTATTTTGATGTTCCATTTGAGTATTAGTAGACTATCTGCTTAATATCTGTTGATAAAGATATTCACAGACATTTAACGGACTATAAGAAACTTTGCAAGTGCATGTCAACTGACACTAACCCTCACCCCGTCCCCAACCTAATAGTCTACTTATAATGAGAATTAGTTGGCATGCAGATGCAATGTAACTTAATTCAACAAACGGACCATCAAAATAAAGTGTGACCCAAGTTTGTTCTAAATGTTTTGGAATTATTTTACATTTCCTTATACAAGTATGTGTTACTTTCCTTGAGCTATTTCCTTGATATTCTTACTAGGGGGAAAGTCCTATATGTGGCAATACAGTGCAAAAGAAGTATTTACTCATTGTAATATCTCATTTGCACCGTTTTACCACATGCATGCCATTAACCCTGGGAAAAATCTTAAAAGGAAACGTATAATCACTTATCACTGGCTCCTCCTATACTTGCTAGTCTGTGCATGACTTGATCCTGATCCCAGTCCTTTGACTCACTGTTATCCAAGCTCTCGTTTACTTCCAGTGTAAGTTTTTTGTCTCCATCTAGTGGTGGCCAACAATACAGAATTCCAGTCAGAACACAACACTTGGTTTTGCTTGTTAGCATGATCTAGTTCAGTATTTCCCAACCCTGTTCCTGAAGGCACATCAAAAGTGCACCTCTGCCTTATCAAACACACCTGATTTAACTCATCTGAACATAAGAAGATATTCCAAAACCTGAAGTTATTGGTTCAGATAAGGGAGACATCCAAAATATGTACTGGTGGTATGCCTCAAGGAACAGAGTTGTGAAACACTGATCTAGTTCGCCCCAGATAATTGCCCCGACATTGTGAGCTGTAAAATGCATCTGTTTCCTATTGGCCAATATTTGAAAGTACCAGTGAACATATCAAAAAAACTAGACTTTTTATTTTCCAATTTTTTATTAAGAACAGTAATCATGTTTTCCCCCATTGTAATATCAAAATATTGTTCAATATTCCTCATGACCTCTAGAAATAACATGGACATTAATGCTGGTTTGTAACTGTTCTTAGCTAACAGATCCACAATGCATATCATACACACCTGCCACTCAACACAGAGCTGAACAACACACATTGACCATGGCCACACTGCAGCTAAATACAGCTGTCAATCCTGTTGTTTTAATGTTTCCTTTTTAAATAGTTTTTAATGCCCCAATATTTCTGTTTGTCACACGAGCTGAAATATGGCTTTAGAGGATAGCACATATGTGTCATATTGCCTACTGTTATGGTGCTTTTATGTATTTTTAGAGTTTGTAAAGTACACAAACATTCACTTTCATGATGTCGGCAAGAGAAGCCTTATTTTATGTTCGGGAGTGAAAATAATACCACATCGGGGTGAGTAAATGATGACATAATTTTCATTTTAGGTGAACTAATCCTTTAATCCTGTTCTGTACACACTGAGTTTGGTAGTGACAGCTAATGACGTATTAAAAATTGACAGATGCTTGACAGAATACACCCCAGGACACTAATATTAGTTTGCGGAAAATCAAAAACACCAAACAGACTATACTGTTGGCGTACATGGCTCATGTTTACAGCTGCAAGACATCGACTATTGCTTATTTGGGGTAGCAGGATTGACACCTGTAATGAATGCACAAATGGAAATATAATGTAGCTAGGAATGATAATTTAGCAAATCATTCCTACAAGTAAATGAAATTGTTGCTATAAAAAAATTTGGCAGTGTGAACGTGGCCTGTGTGTGTTCATACAATTTCCCCCCGTTGGTGGTGAACGGGTCGAGAATAAACATGATAATTGGGTCTTAATCCCTGAAAACCTCTTCACAGTGAATATAACATGTTTTACATTAGCTTTAACTGTGCTAGCATAATGCTAAATGAGATTTATATAAAATACTACAGTGTATTTGCAATGTACAGTGTAATTGGCTTTGCAAGTCCAGTTCAACATCACATTTCTTTGTTATGAGATTGCTAAACATCAAGCTATGCGCTAACTTGCCATGTGGATGAGACACTACAGATGTTACAGACCAAAGACAAAAGACGATTCCACAAACAAGTTGGCTCATTTGAAGCTGGGATATTGTTCACATTTAGTTATCTTTCAGTTTAAGTACACGTTAGCAAAACTCATGAGAGGACAACAACACCATGAAATGAAAGTTCCACTTGCTGAGTAACAATTTGTTATGGACTGCAAAGCCCTTTGGCCCATATTCCTAAGCCTCTCTCTGTTCTCACCTGTTCTGGTTCAAGAGGTCAGGCTAATGAGATTTGGTGTTTGTTTATATCTGTTTATGCCTGTACAGGTTTATATGTGAAAAAGAGAATGGCAAGTCACAGTATAAGACAATGTTGAAGAGTCATCAAGCCACACTGAATGGCTCCAGAGGAATACTACAATACCCAGAATGCATAAGCCAGATTTGACTATATGATTCTGGGAAAAAGAAATCCCACTAGTCAACCAACTGGAGCAGCACATCTCATTAGTGATCCTCCATCAAGCCATCAATGACTGATCTAAATCCACAGTTACCGATTATGCTCGTTCAGTCATCAATAAGAAAGTGACGAGTCACAGATGAGTTGTTGATGGCATGGACTGCCTGGCACTGAGAGTGGTGATCGGATGCAAGGTGCTGAAGAGGTGGAGATTTTGAGTCGCACTCATACAGGAGAGTTACGTTTGAGATCACTGAGTGAAGGTGGGATCTGTTGACTGAGGTGTGTAAAGGTAGTGGAATGGCTAGGTCTGGCTGTTGTCTCCACAGAAGTCTCTGAGCCTCTATACTTTGGAGGAAGAGTCTGACATCGGCTCTTAACTTTCAAGCCTGTATCATGAGATGGAAGCCCTTTGGTTGTGCTTCCTATCAGCTCTGGTGTCGAAGGAGGACGTGGTGGTCCTGTTGATTGGCTTCCTACAAGCTCTGGTTTCGAAGGAGGTCGTGGTAGTCCTGTTGACTGGCTGCCTACGAGCTCTGGTTTTGAAGGAGGACGTGGAAGTCCTCTTGATTGGCTGCCTACGAGCTCTGGTTTCGAAGGAGGTCGTGGTAGTCCTGTTGATTGGCTGCCTACGAGCTCTGGTTTTGAAGGAGGACGTGGTAGTCCCGTTGATTGGCTGCCTACGAGCTCTGGTTTTGAAGGAGGACGTGGTAGTCCTGTTGATTGGCTGCCTACGAGCTCTGGTTTTGAAGGAGGACGTGGCAAGGCTGTTGAAAGGCCACTTGCAAGCTCCGGTCTGGACGGTGGCCGAGGAAGTGATATGGAATTGCTGCTCGTGAGCTCTAAATCCACAGATGTTTTGCTTCCAGAAGGCTTGGTTGTTGATGGAGCTTTAGGGATGGTCCGGGTGAGCTCGCTGAGAGATGGAGGAACTTTCTGCTTGAGGTCTGTAAATGTAGTGGAGTAGCTGGTTTTGGTTGCACAGTCTTCAAGTTCGGGTCCTCTGTGCCTTGGTGGAAGGGTTCGACAACGGCTCTTAGCCTTAATATTTGGGTCTTGAGGTGGAGGTCCATTTGTATCGATCTCTCTGTGCCGTAATAGTGAGCCAGATTTGACTGAATGGTATGAAGATGCTGAAGGAATGTTGGGTGATTCATCTTGACAGGCTATCTTAGACAGGGATTCTGAAGTATCATTGAGACTTTCACAGGTGGAATTTTGTCTTTCATTTGACAGTTCACTGGTAGATGCAATAGGTTCATCTAGGGATTGTTCCTCAAGTTCCTCCTCCTCTGCTTCGTTGGTCAATCGAAGTTCTTTCAGGTCTTCATCTGACTGGCTTAGCATCACCCTACTGCAGACATGCAGCTCCTCAGGTGGTCCTTCCTCTAAACCCTTGATTACTACATCAGTGTTGGTAGCTGTCAGCGAGTGTGACTGTGAACATTGCTTGTCCGCCTCCTCTGTGAGCAGAAGATCCATCAGAAGTGTTTTCTCTCTCTTCAATTGCTCCTTCAGAGAACGAGGCACGTCTGGGATCAACCATGCCACTAGCATGCTGAGAAACATGGCCAAGTTCTACAACACAACAACATGTAGAATCAAACATCCAATTTGCAATTACAGGAATAGTCAGTGTGACATACAAGTAATTGGGACTTGGTCTCTCATTTTTGCAAAACCATGAGAAATCTCCTAAACAATGATGCACTACATAGTATTTATGGTTAAGTATTATTAATATAAATATAAATCTGGAGTTTGCTAAAGTCACAATTCCAAAGTTAGCATGCTAGTCTAATCTGTCACTCAATATAAGGGTATGTAGGTCACTACGGCTGTTTTTCACTTAGGTCACAGAACAATGACAACCCCCGCCTTATTTCTAATATTTCATCTCTATTTTAATCTCCTACTAGTAGTTCAAAGGGGGAAACTAGAGCTTGAGCCCCCTTACTGGAGACTCGGCTAAATCTGTTTAGCTTTATTTAAATACTTTTTATCAAGCAAAGATTATACTGGAATATGAACACATTACAATGCTTTAGGCATACATGCTTCATGTAAATGGTACCATGATTATATCTCAAGACTACACTTGTGTTTAAAAGTAGATAGAGTTTAAGTTGTATTTATCTCACAAGAAAAGCAGTTCAACAAAGACTGACCTGAAAAAAAATGACAAAAGCCAGACGTGCAGCGAGCACAGACCAATACTGCTTAGAAAGCTGGTAAGACTCTGGAGACCATGGTGGATCTCGATAGTCTTTATACCTGTGAAGATGTGAAATTGGAGAATAGAGAAATGTGAATTCAAGTGTAGTACAGTTTAAATGAGTGTGTTTGCATGTGTGTCGTGTGTACCTGCAAATACGCAGGTGCCTGTCAAAGTCAGTGTCATGCGGAGCAGTGCCAGGTTTAAAGTTGCTCGTGTTGAAATAAGCCAGAGTATGGTTGGTAAACCCATGCATGGTGCCGGTCTCGCTGTACAAATACTGATACACCATCCGAGGAATGAACTCTGATGTAAAGGAGATCACAAATGCCTTGAGAGATGGAGAGATAGAAAAGAGAAAAATTAATCCTTGCGCATCCTTATGGATATTTTTTTATTTTAGTCTTTGAGATAATATTAACTGTGGTAATCCAAACATCATACAATTTGGTAGAAAAGCTGCATTTTAATTGAAATTGTAATATTACCTTTCATAACTTGAAAAATAATTTCTTTTATGACCTTTAAGGACAAAAATATCCCCATTGAAATCCAATTTTCTTTTTGTTGGCAATTTTAGTTGTTTTCTAACAATGTTTTTAAATATTAATATTACAATGTGTTTTTAATATTAATTTTTCATGTACAGTTAAGGACAAAATGATTAGCCCTTCTGTGAAATTAATTATTTTTCAAACATTTCCCCAGTGATACATTTTTCTACAGATTTTTAAACATAATAGTTTTAATAAACAATTTCCAGTAACAAATTTATATTAAAATGAGTTATTAGTAATTATTATTAGATAATATGGGTGTAACGGATCACAACCCACAGTTCGGAATGAAAGTGACCCACAGATTAATAACCTTTTTTGAATAACCTTTTCTTTTAGGTTGTAGGTCTTGTAGGTTAATCCAACATTTAGAAAAATTACAGAGAGATTGCCTCCCGCGTCAGTCAAATCACATGTATGAAAGCATTTTGGCTTCCCGGTAAAATATAATGACAGAAAAAGTGGGATGTAAATGCTTTCTTAGATTATTACTTAAAGGTGTTTTCTGTCACTACTTGTTTAGCCTGCATTAATGCATTCAGTGTAAAGCTGCACAGTTAAACATTAAAGATTGTGATCTCAATTCAAACCCGTGCAACATGATATTGATTTGCATATGTTTATTAATCCTGCAAAGCATATGTTTATATGCATCCTGCAAAGCACTGCATTTAAATCTGCGTTTGATCGAGAGAGATTCAGTTTTTAGACTTTTTCAGTTAGTTACAAACAAATAACACAGAAGTACTGAGATAACAGTTCATAGATATAAACACTGATATTTATGGTAAAGAATAAAATCACTGTTTAATGGAACTTGACACTGATGAATGTTGTAACAATTACATTGTTTAACCAATAAGTGGCGACAAACAACCAAACATTTTTCAAAAATGATCCACCTAAAATGAAACATGTAGTTTTATGTGTGAATAGTTGAATCATTTATTGAAAATAAATATATGTTATGTTGTGCAATATTTCTATATTTAGCATTATCAGCAACAGTAGCAAAGATCATTTTTCCTATTGAATATTTTCCTTTTTTTTTCAGCTGGTTCCTTCTTGATTTTTATTTTTACTAAACTTACAGGTTCTAAGTTCTGTTTGTTAAAGCCAATGTTTTTTGCAGTAATATTTTTGTATAAATGGAAAGCAAATGACATTTGTCTCTTCCCTTTTTTGCTGATCCAAGAAATGGTCCGATCCGTGACTCAAAAACCGTAGTGTGATCCGAACCGTGAGATTTGGGATCCGTTTCACCACTATTAGGTAATAGTATTGACCTTGCCAGTTTTTTTATTGTTTTATTTTTTTTATTGTTAAATTATTGAATCATTGTTTTTCCAGCCAAACCACAAGGAAATAAGACTTTCTCCCTAAGAAAAAATATAATAGGAAACAATGTACAAATGTTCTTTTTTCTGTTAAACATCACTTGAGAAATCGGGGAAAAACATTTTCACAGAATGGGTAATGGCTAATAATTTTGTCTCGTAGTAACCGTGTTACTCTCTGGTTTGGATTTTTTCCCCACTTTTGTCTGCTTTTGAGCACTGCAGGCCAAATAAAATTATGTATATACTGTATATGTGTATAGTAAAGAATTTGTATGTAAGTGGTAGTTTTTTATTTATTGTGACATGCAAAAATGCTAATGTATCAAAATAATGTTGTTTCTTGACTAATCTAAAACTGTAATAATCAATATCATCAATAGTCAATATCATCTGTGCAATATCAGACACCACCTCTAAGAACACATCACAGTTATTATCGTTAACTCCGTTCATCTCATTGACATTAAGCAATGCATGCAGGGCCAGTGAGCGCATGCAGATTTTTTTGTTAGTTTTGATTAGTGTTGATTTTCAGATGCAATAAATCTGTTAATATAAAACTTGTAGTAACTGTGCTCTTACGTTTTGACAATTTTGGCTGGTGCAGATACATTTTTTAAAAAGTCAGGAACACCAGTGCTACCAAGCAAAAAAGGTTAATTATGAGCCCTGTATCGTCAACAGTACTCTTTCAGTTTTTGAAGACATACCTAAGTCAAAATGAATGAAGTTACTAAGTTTATAGTAATACCACTACAATAGTTCAGATGGCAAAGTTAGATAGCATTCTTAGATCCGCTGTAAATGCTGCTCTCCGAATTACTGTCTATCTCCCCTGAATCTGTGTTTGTGTTGCCGGCGTGCAAACCAGCTGCTGAGCATGTGATGAAGCTCCCCTTTTTTATGCAAACCCTTCCCTCTTTCGCCAGTCGACACTCCCATCTAAACAAAGCTGGACTCACCCACTTTCCTGACTTTTTTTTCAAACTAGAGGTGTAAAAACACCCTGCTGAGATAGGGGTTTCATGGCCCTTTAAAAATCTACTACATGGAAATGTTTTCTCGCCAACAGGGACAAAAAAAGTGGCACTATCTAAACAAACTGAAAATTGGTAGCTGTAGTCAGCACTAATGCTTGTAAAGAAATGTATGTCGGTGAAAGTGTAAAGAAATATATAAAATATGGCTTTTTATAATGCTTTTGACAGATATTTGTTTTTTTTTAGTTAATGCATATTGGTAAAAAACAATCTGTTTGAAATAAATCATACTAAACTCTGCAAGATATTAAATGGATTTAGTTTCACCACGGCTTGACACTCACATTTGTAATGACAGCGAACTTGCTGATTCCACTCAAGATGTTGTACCATATGCCTGGAAAAGAAAAGATAAACATGTGACAGTGTAAACGAATAACAGTGATGTTGACGTGTAATTATGAATAAGTCTGTGTATATTTGCTGCAGTATTTCATACCAATCTCTTTAGCACTGACTGCGTCAGGTCGGCGTATTTCAGTGACAAATTTTGCCGCATCTAGTCGGATTTCAATGACGTTATTAAGCAGGGCAAACACTGGTGCCAGCGGGAAGGAGGCCACAAAGAGTGTGACAAATCCATACTGAATAACTGCAGATGAACAAACACACACACACACACATCAGTAATCCATGTCCTTAATCAAACCCAGCTCCTCAAAGTCATTGCAGGACTCTTAAAACACTCTAGCTGAATCTCTTCTAAGGAAAAACAAATACTTGTTTGTTTAGAGGAGCTTTTGGCATTTGTTTTTCAGACAGTGTTGATAATTCTTGTTATAACGCTGTGTGACTACAGTGAAGGATTATTGGAAGCATTTTTCATGCGGATATGAAGGATTCCAAAATAAACAACTAAATAAAATTATACATGTAAGCAAATATATGGTCAAATATGGACAAACCCAACGTTGGGTCAAGTTTTTAAATTAAATTTAAAGGTCACGGAAGTGCTTTGAGTGCATTTTTATTCGATGTTTGACGTAATCTCAACTGAAAAATATAGAGAGGGTGGGAGATGGAGTTGCTAGAAAGCTAGATAGAGCTAGATAGAGTCAGTGTTTTAATAATTGAAAAAGTAATGATGAAAGTCCATCATCAACATTATTTTGTAATAAAGACCTCCCAGAACTCTCTGGCATGGTTGTGTTCAAACATCGGGCACTTGCCTCCAAATTCAACATATCTTAACACTGATTGTTATTGCATGTGGCACAACATATTTATCAACCCAGGCTCATTGCAAATATGTGAGCAGGGATATATTTTTGAGAACCGAGTAAGTTTTTGTTTTCACAATTCCACTAGAGGGCACTGTTTACATTTTTAACAATCTCAAATACACTACTGGGGCACGTTTCCTCATACGTGCCATTTCTCGTAAATCCACCAGAGGCTACTGTGTACATGTCCGGCCATCTCTAGATCCTTCTGGTACGCATCTATGAGAGAAGCCAGTCGTTGTGCGTAATATATTGGCTTGATCTCGACTGACCCACACACCATTCCCTAAACCCAACTGACAGTGTTTTTTTAAAAGTAGTGCTGCCCCCGTAGCATTAATTATACACACGAAATGCAGCCATTATGTACCCCGAGGCATATATTTCTCAGTTCTCAGAAATGTATCCCTGGGCACATTTTCCCAATGAGCCTGTGTTGATATTTATTATGAATGAAAAGGAGCTACAGTGTCTCTCCCGCTTGCAGGAACTTAATTTTGTTCTTTGATTCAATCTTCTAATTTTGTGCAAGTTAAATTCACAAAGTTAGATGAAAACATAGCTATGAATCGCACTACACATTGTAAAAAATATCAGTGAATCAGCAGTTTTCTGTATTTTGTGATTTCTTGTTTTTTTTTTTTCTTGGTTTATTTTTGTGTTTGAATTGCATTATGGGACCTTGATCTTTCTTCCAACAACTTTTAACCCCGAAAAGTAAAAACAAAGTGACTTTTATGAATAATTTTAATAGTTTAAAGTGATATATTGTCTGGGTTGGTGAATATTACGCTACAAAAACGTTTTAATAAACTCCCAGGACATTTTCTATGTTATTTTACAGACTTCTCTATATATTACTTATTATACATTATATTATTTCAAACTACTAAAATGTTAATAAAAGCCACTTTGTTAAGCTGTAGAGCCAACATTAAAAGTCGACAGAGCAGAGATCAAGCTCCCATAATGAAATTCACAACCGTAAATAAACAGAAAACACAAAAAATGGAAATCAAAATCAACTTTTAAGCCACTGGAAAACATCATGAATGAATGTCAACAGCTGGATTGATCATCATTAGATTTCTCCGCATGTTTGTTATATGATGAGCAGTTTACAGAATAGAATTACATAGAAATCTGACCTAGATGTAAACATTAGAAGAGACGACAGTACACCACAGATTCTTCCTCTGATATGTATGTGTCCTTAGCAAAATACATGCCACTAAATTATATTTTTATGTAAAAGCAAGGGCTCTCGGCATGTAACTCAATGGACAAATCTTATTGGCTGAGCAGTGTTTGTCACAGTGCAATAGTAAAGTGTTCCCAAACACCTCTGTAAAGAAATCTTTTGCACTAACAGCTGCAAACACAAAGCCCCCAAAGGAATTTAGTAATGGTAAAAGAAATTGAGGAAAATTTCTATTTAAAAAAGATAGTTCACCCCAAAATGTTAATTTACTCTCCATTTAATCTCTCCTAAGTGGTTACAAAGCTATATGCACTTTTTACTGTTGAACACAAAAATAATTTTTTAAAGAATGCTGGAAACTGCTAACTATTGACATCCATATAGGAAAAACAAATACTGTACATGTGGCAGGATACATGTCACTAAGTCATAGTTTTACGTAAAGACAAATAATATGGTTAGAGGTATACTTAATATGGTTAAGTTAGAGGTTTCCAACATTCAAAATATCTTATTTTGTGTTGAACAGACGAAATAAATTCAAACAGGTTTGAAACAAGTGAAGAGAGTGGAAATGGTGACACTTTTTATTTTTTTTTTGAACTTTTGCTTTAATGCCTTTTGCATTAAAAGAACATTTGCATTAACAGACTTTTTGTGATTTCCCTTTGTGAGTGAAGGTAAAGATTCCCGGAGAAAGCAATTTTACAGCTCAATGTTCTTTTCAATGCTTCTGCAAAAGAACAGAATAATTGCAATATTTTACCCTCCACTCCATTTTTTTCCATCAATATTATCCACTAAGGGATTCCATAATGTGAATCTTTGTGATGGTCTGAACAGACAAATTAACAGACTTTTGATGAACATGTTTTTTGCACTGAATATAAACAGTCCCTTTGTTTAAAGATAAGATAAAGTTTAAAGATAAAGTTTAAATTTTTAAAGCATATTAATTATAATTTAATGATCATGCTCAATAAAAAAAGTATTTTGTAAATTTCCTACTACTGTAATTATAACAAAACAAATTTTTGATCAGAAATGTGCATTAACAACCAAGCACCTCATTTAGACAATTTGAAAGACTTCCTCAGTATTTAGATTTTTTTAACGCTCAGATTTAAGATTTTTAAGTGGTCGATTCTCAGCCAAATATTGTCCTATACCTAACAAGTATACAAGTAACAAGTAACAGTATACATCAATAGAAAGCAAATTTATCCAGCTTTTATGTGACTTTTGTGTGTGTGTGTGTGTGTGTATATATATATATATATATATATATATATATATATATATATATATATATATAGTTGAAGTCAGAATTATTAGTCCCCCTGTTTATTTTTTTCCCCAATTTCTGTTTAACGGAGAGAAGATTTTTTCAACACATTTCTAAACATAATAGTTTTAATAACTCATTTCTAATAACTGATTTATTTTATCTTTGCCATGATGACAGTAAATAATATTTGACTAGATATTTTTCAAGACACTTCTATACAGCTTAAAGTGACATTTAAATGCTTAACTAGGTTAATTAGGTTAACTAGGCAGGTTAGGGTAATTAGGCAAGTTATTGTATATTGATGGTTTGTTCTGTAGACTATCAAAAAACTATATAGCTTAAAGGGGCTAATAATTTTGACCTTAATGTTTAAAAAAAAAAAAATTAAGAACTGCTTTTATTCTAGCCGAAATAAAACAAATAAGACTTTATCCAGAAGAAAAAATATTATCAGGCATACTTTGAAAATTTCCTTGCTCTGTTAAACATCATTTGGGAAATATTTAAAAAATAAATAAATAAATAAAAAATAAATCAAAGGAGGGCTAATAATTCTGACTTCAACTGTATATGCAACGCCTATTAATTCAGAAAGTAGTATAAAAGTAAGCTATTACTTATCACATCTCACAAAACAAAAACTGTAAAAGCCAACTAAATGCCATTAACATTTTACTTTCAAAATCTAACAGAGCATGTCATAAATTACACAGATGAATCATTCACAATGAAACCAGGAATTACAAATACACATTTTGTTGACATAAAACATGGAACATTTGGAATTTAAACCAGTAGAATAATATTTTAGAATAATAGTTGTTGGACAAAAGCGTCTGCTAAATGACTAAATTCAATTCATGTTTATTTCTAGCGCTTTTAGTGTAGATTGTGTCAAAGTAGCTTAACATTTTAGTTTAGTTCAGTTCAGTGTGGTTTAATTTTCACTGCTGAAAGTCCAATCACTAAAGAGCAAATCCATCGATGTGCAGCTCCACAAGTCCCATAAGTGTAAATGTAAAAACTATACCCTAGTACTCACCCATCTCCATGTATTCTGGACTCAAACCCTCATACGGCTCCAGATCATAGTCCAGATCCCAGCGCTGCGGTTCCCGTTTAGAGTCTTTGTCATCCTCATCCGCCGACCCATCTTTCTCTTCTTTGTATGTGCGATACATTTTCTTCAGCTTCCTGTAATGTCATTTCAAATTGAACAATTCCTCCGTCACACACTGCCTAATGTTAAACAATTAAACTTTAATTTAACAGGAGAGTTAGGGGCTTTCTCTAATTGACTCGGGGTTTATTGCCAAATCAAAGAAAACGAGCAAAGGGACCACAGGGAAGAATTTGCACGTGTGTTTGTGCGTTTAAAACACTTACGGAATGGCAATTTCAAATACATTATTCTGAATGAGCTGCTTTCCCAGCATAATGATCCCCAGCTGAATACACACTTCAATGAGACAGCCACCTGGAGAACACTAGACCAAAAACACACACACGTACATGCAAAACATTAGTTACGTGATGCTGAATCAAGACAAACAGATTATCATTTTAATAATTACCTCTTCCATGCGGAAATCCTTAAAGACATATACGTAGTCACCAGGACGACCTGCAAACCTGAATTAGTACAGCAGAGTTATGAGGGGTTTTTGTAAATCTGGCAACACTGCTGGATCAGTGGTTCGCAAACAAGGGGTCGAAGCCCACTAGGGGGCCTCAAGAAGACGTTAAATGATTTAAGATAAGACATAACAAGCAGTTGCGTTAGATAATCAATTAAAAATGTATAAATATAAATATTTTATTGACCATCAATTTGAGTGAAGAACCAGGATTACCAGATTTTTAGAAAATTATATAGTATTTTTTAATAATGTATATGGTATTTTAGTAGGCTATATAGGATTCTTAAGGTTGAAATTAATAATAAATAAATGTTTTTAATTGATTTAACAATAAGTTTTTTAATCATTATATTTATCTTGTAAAAATAATTAAAATAAATAAAAAATTAAAATAAAATAATAAAATTATATATATATATATATATATATATATATATATATATATATATATATATATATATAATATAATAAGTTTAAAGTATTATTAATATAAACTTTAGGGATGTTTAAATGTTATTGTGGACAGTACCTATCTTACAATTTTATATTTATTTAATTCATACGAATTTGTATAATATTTTTTTTAAATAAAAATTCCAGTTTTTATGATTATCATATAAAAAACATTAAATAAAAAATTATACAATTATAAATTTGTGTTGAAACCACTGCTCTGGATTAGCTAACCCTAACCCAAAAATTCTACATTTTGGTTCTAGAAACTGAAAACACACACACACACACAAAGACACGCACACGCACACACACATACTATACGGAACAATAACATATAATATTGTTCAGCAACACTATATAGACACACAGCACTACATGTGACACACTGTCGCCACAAAAAAGGTTTAAAAAAAGGTGGAACAGGAAATTTAGACATGAATTAATAATAAAAAACAATGTCATTTTCAGTTTAGTATAACAAAAAAGATCAAAAATATTTAAAAATATATGCATTCATACAAGCATTGTAAAAAAAAATTGGGACTCATTTTAGATACAGATACACTATTCGATCATTTTATAAAGGACATAACTAAATATTTATTATAAAAATACAAATTAAAGACATAAAATGAGTTTAAGGTAAAAAATCCTTTGCTATAAATACACAGTATATAAAATTGATAAACAAATTGCTCATATCAAAGTGAAATATACAATATAGACAAACAGATATAAAAATGCAGTACACAGATTAAATCACACAACACTACAGGATATAGGATAGACACACAACACTAAAGCATACACGATAGACAAACAACATTACACTATAAGGGATAGACGCACAACATTACAGCATACAGGATAGACACACAACATTACAGCATACAGGATAGACACACAACATTACAGCATACAGGATAGACGCACAACATTACAGCATAAGGGATAGACACACAACACTACATTTTACACACAAACACTTCTATATACTGTACTGGGACACCACAACAGCAAATAATACAAACACAAGACTCCAGTAAGCACACAACTACGCACTGCAACAACACTGGACACCATAAAAGACTGCAAAGTACATTATAATAATCCAATTATCATAGCTCACAACAGAGACAGGCAGTCACGGTAGTTTGGGTGGGTTTGCTAATGGGATGTCATTTTACCTGCCCTTAAAGAAGGCCACATAGAAGACTGGTGCAAATGCGTTCATGCTCTTAAGCAAAAACGCTTTCAGGATCACGTGCTCTTCAAATGTGGCTTCAGTCTTTGGAATCTCTGCAAATATGACAATAACATCAGATTTTAATGGATTACGGCTGTCAGTTGCTTTTCTACATTCATTTATTTATTTTAAAAACAATGTTGTTATTAAATAATGGCAAATTGTAACTGAGACACTACAATAAATCTATCCATCTATCCATCTATCTATCAATCTCTATTCTGCAAAATAAAATAAAAAATCATACTGGCTCGAAATGATATTAGTAAATTTTCACATGAATTAATGTGAATTCTCATGGCAGAATTTTAATTTGTGGATAAATTGTCTGTCAAAAAATGAAAGACAAAGTCAAGACCATTTTTTTCATGTTGCCTTATCTTATTCTAATAAATTAATCAGGTTTCAAATAATTTTTTTAAGTTTTCTTCACTTTTTTAAATTAGCTCACTTTAAAGAAGCGAGTAAACCCGTAAATAAACTATGTGCATAATAATAAAAATTAAGCTAAGTCAACTTAGCTTCAGTCAACTATCTATCTATCTATCTATCTATCTATCTATCTATCTATCTATCTATCTATCTATCTATCTATCTATCTATCTATCTATCTATCTATCTATCTATCTATCTATCTATCTATCTATCTATCTATCTATCTATCTATCTATCTATCTATCTATCTATCTATGTAAATTCTCATGACAGAACTCAAGACAAGACTCAAGACAACAAATATTTCTGTTGCTTTAACTTAAAAGATAGTTGAAACCTGATTATTAAAATAAGTTATCTAAATTTTAACCTAATATTTCAGTTTGATTCATTTGATTTGATTGATTTGGTTGAAGTTGAGATTACTAGAAATAGAATTTTTTACAATGTACTGTCCCTCTAAATCTTATTTATTTGTTTATTTATATATTTTTTAATATTGAAAGAAAGGTTTTTAATTGAATGAAATAACATCTAAACAATAGGCTAAATCTGCCAGTATGTGGCGATGTATAATAAACAAGACATTGCATATTTTTCAATCGTAAAAACTATTCAACCAGAAAGCACTGGTGTAAATTTCAGCCCAATGCTCATGTGATATAACTTATCTCTATCTTATGATAAAAATATAAAACATAGAAACTCATACGAGGGAATTTTGCCCTAATATCTTGAATTTTAGGGGTGTTTACGGCATCCTATACACTGTAAAAAAAGCATTTAGCTGATTTTACTTAAAGTAAACCTGTTGCCTTAAAATTATTAAGTAAATGAACTGTGTGCATAATTGCTCAAATGAAAAATTAAGTCAACCTAACACTTTAGCACAAGTTACAATGGGTTACTTACTTTTTTAAGTAAAGTAGCTAGTGTGACTAGCACAGATCTGTGAATGGGGCACGGGTGATAATTGCAATAAAAAAATGTGCAATTGCAAGAAATTGTGGTTTTCCTATTACTTATAAGATGTTAAATTGACAGCCCTAACAATGATCAAATCTTTATCAAACGTCATGTCAACACACATACCGAGCTCAGTAATCCAGGCGGCTATAGCACCGTAGATCTCATCCAGCACCAGAACCACCAGCAGGTTGATGATGACTGCCGTGGTTGTTACAATCACTCGCACATTAGCCTTGGCCTCGTGATCGGGGTTCATTGACATTACAGCAGACACAATGATACGGTAGAGAATAACTCCTGATACAGCAGAGAACGTTACCCCAATCTGAGAAAACAGATAGATAAGCCTTCTGACATTACAAAAACACTTTTATCTTGCTCTTGTCAAAAAGAAACCCACCATAAGGAGGATAGAGGATATGTTGATGCAGAATCCTGGCAGCCGATCCATCCATGACAAAGACTCTGAGGCAAGCTACAAAAACAACATCAACAACATCATTCATGCATTCGTCACTTCCATGATTGACTATTGTAATGCACTCTTTGTTGGTTTACCTGCTAAATTAATCAAATGGCTACAGTATATATTTAAATCTCAGCAGCATGCATTCTCACACACACTCCACCATGGCAGCACATTACTGGTGTGCTTTATAGCTTGCATTGGCTCCCAGTTCAGTCCCGTATCATTTTTAAAACACTCACACTTGCATATAAAGCTCTACATCGTACCGCTCCTTCCTATATCTGTGACGTTGTCCTTCAGTACACACCTTGTCGTTTCCTGCAGTCTGCTGATACTCTCACCCTTTAACAGCCACCCTGTAGACTAAAATCAATGGGGGAGAGAGCCTTCGCTGTTGCTGCACCTAGGTTATGGAATGCTCTCCCTTATTCTGTAAAGATGAAGATGCTAAGAACTCATCTTTTTAAGACTGCATTTTTACATTCTTGATAATTGTTTTTTATTGCATGTTTGATTTCTCTGTTGTTGTAGCGCTTTGGGTCTTAGAAAAGTGCATTATGAATAAAATGTATTATTATTATTATTATTATTATTATTATTATTATTATTATTATTATTATCAGGATCTTACTTAATCAGCTGTGAATACTGGGGAAATACATGATATTAAATAATATTAAAAGCAAGAACTATTTCTATCTCATGGCAATAACCAACATGATGGCCAGTAGGCCTGGGAAATAAAACAAACCGTAGGGCTGGGCAATTAATCAAATGTCGATTTTTGGCTAAATTTTATAAATGGCCAACTCATAATCATTGTAAATAATCATGATTACAGTATTGACCAAAACAATCGGGATTATGATTTTTTTTTCCCATAATTGAGCAGCCCTATTTGAAGGTACAGTACATCTTCCTTGACAACAATAGAATAAATGTTCGATCTACCGAATGATAGTTTCGTGATATTGTCACTCTGGTTCATTTATGCTACATGCTATGAGTCACAGTACATGGCTGTGCCTGCCTGTGGTGAAGATATGTGAAGAAGAAACAATTGTCGAATGTAAAACGACTCTGTTGTCGTTCAGGCTAAAAAATCTCATCATGAACACATCAAACAGACGAAAGCCAACTGAAACAAGAGTGCCATTAGTGCAGTAATTGTCACTCACCACAGAGGGATTAGCTCCTGCGTATGTTTGATAATCTAATATCGTTTGCAAATATTTGAGAAATGTTGCAATATTACAGCTGGCCTCTTTGTGTTTTTACTTGAATTGTTTACTTGGTACGTCACTTCACTACATCACACTCGTGATCTGAATCGTTGCTGAATAACGTTGGCTTGGTTTGTCCCAGCCCTGATGGTACATTCACACTAAAAGTGGATGAAGCGTCAAGCGCAAGTGATTTACATGTTCAGTCAATGCATAGACACGATCAGACATCCTGTGGTGCTATTCACATAAATGAGGCGATGTGAATGACGTGAAATGCTCAAATGACACTCACGAATTGAGAGTTTTGGCCATTTGATGTGCTTAATTTGTGATTTGTGCAAATCACTCGAGTTGAAAAATCAGAACTTTGGTGGACATTGTGTTAACCAATCAGCAGCTTGCTCTAGTACTGGTGTGATTATGACTTGGCGCCTGTTGTTGGTGTCCTGAGGGGAAATCCTCCTGCCGATAAGGGATAATAGCTCATCAAATTGGGTCTGGCTCAGTTGAACGTATCACTGAAAGCCACTGTTATCCTGGCGCAGTTTCTGGAGGAGTTGATGAACTCAGAGCTGGGTGCGTCTCTGAAGGATCTAATGGACCTAGACATGGTGCCAAGCTAATCTACGCTGTTTTATAGCCTTCTTAAAGAACAGCACAGTTACTCTCCCAATACAACCCATGTCAGCCATTAGCAACGAAACTGGAGGCAGACAGACGCCCCTTCCATAGCGAGGTGAATTTCACATCCAATTATGAGCAAATAGCATGATCTATTCGCACAAGCCACGTCTGGTGTAAACAAAGGCCGGCCCACATTGTGCTTTTTTAAAAAAATTTTATAATCCTTAACGATTTTAGCAAGTCAGGCTGCAAGAACATGGCTCCCATGTCACACTATAACATCTCAACTGTCGTAATGTCAGACTGAATGACTGTAAAGACGTGCCAAACACGGAAGAAAACTTCCCTGAAGTTTGACGTCATCCACCCAACGTAAACGATCTTTAGCAAACGTAAACAATCTGTAGCGGCAATTTTGCACACGGCATGTTACAATAATAAAACCAGGAAGAAAAAAACTGTTTATAGATTGCCCCGCGGTCATTTGAATTGTTGCACAAATTGCGTCATCAGATTTGGCGCTCCTATTGGTTCTTGGATTGATGCTCATCACAGCTGTTGTCATACCGCAGAAAAGTGTCTGAAATCTTCTGACACTGGCAGAACTTCATCGGAGGAAAAATCTGATCACAACAGGCATTAAGCAGCTGTCTGTGAATGTCAAGCCAGCGATTAAAGATCACAGATTTTAGCCTAGGATTTCAGGAATCTTTTAGGATTTCCCAAATTTGTCTCAGATGACAAAATGGTGGCTGAAATCTCACAGTGTGAGCAGGGCTTAACCCACACATCTTGTTTATTTAAAAAATAAGTGAAATACTTATTTAAAATACTTATTCATGACTGCCATTGGGCATACTGAAAGAATTCATTTTAAAAGCAGTATCTAATGTAATCTTTCCTTAAAGGTTAAAAAAATATTATAAATCATTCATAGACCAAAGAGAAAACACGATTTTCTTTTTAGGGGAATACATGTTTTTTAACAATAACTGATAAAACTGATAAAGCATTTTTATGAAATACTGTATGCCAGGGGTTTTCAAACTTTTAGGACACACGCCCACCCCCATGCCTCCCCCCCGCCCCAAAATTGGGCCAATTTCACTCGCACCCCTCGCACCCCCGCTTCCACTGTTAATAAGTGTGAGCCATATAGCATACTTGCTTTTGATGTAATTACATACAGAAAATGCTGCTTTGCAAAGCCAAGTTTGCAGAGGCCTGACGGTGTGGTTAAGTCGAACATTGAGTATGTTTACATGAACACCAATACATGGACACCAATACCAATACCAATACAATAGATTTTAATACAATTAAGACAATACTTTGATTGAGTCTACCATGTAAACAGCGATTTTGATTACCTTAATGCGACTAAAGTAATAACTGAACTAAACAGATATGGAATTAAGACGTGGAGTATGCATATATAAGTGGCAATATTGAAGTTAAGATGGCAATTTAAATATTAACTCCATTAAGGACTTTTTTTCCATATTTTCCGACAAGATCCACACACCCAACTGTCAGTAAAGGACCGCAGACACACACATCACGAAATGCGGAAGTTTTTCCATAACCCTCTCACCAGTCCTTTACTCCTTATTTGCATCTAATACACCAGTTTGTCACAGGGGCATGAATGAAATGTTCATGAGTGAAAGTGAAACTGCAGTTAAAGTCACCCAAAATTACAGGAAACTCTTACATGAAAGCACTTCACGTAATCACCTTAATTATATTGTTGCCTATTAAGGCAAATAACTTGATTACAGATGTCCATGTTAACATAGTCAGTGTCTTCAAAGTAAGTGAAAGATCCAGAAGGGCATCCTGCTGATTTGATTCAGAAGGGCACTTTTTTTTGTCAGACGGCTCACCGGTTTGACTTTCATGCACCGTCATTCATTTTAAAAAGCATCCTGTCCGTTTTATTTGTATATTATCTCTACAGGTGCCTGATAGTTAGCTGTGGAGCTAACATTAATCAGATTCACTCTTGTGTGAACATAAAAATCGTCATCGGGAGAGGTGTCCAACCTACAGCATCTATACACTGGGGTACCTCAGGGCTCTGTGCTTGGACCACTTCTCTTCTCTATCTACACGGCATCTTTAGGAACAGTCATCCAGAAACATGGTTTTTCCTACCACTGCTATGCTGATGACACCCAGCTATACCTCTCTTTCCACCCTGATGATCCCTCGGTTCCAGCTCGCATTTCAGCCTGCCTGTCAGACATTTCACTCTGGATGAAAGATCATCATCTCCAGCTTAACCTCATGAAAACGGAAATGCTTGAAGTTTCTGCCAACCCGACTCTTCACCATAACTTTTCAATCCAGATGGATGGAGCAACCATCACTGCATCCAAAATGGTAAAAAGCCTTGGAGTTACGATTGATGACCAACTGAACTTCTCTGACCACATTTCTAGAACTGCTCGATCTTGCAGATTCGCACTCTACAACATCAGAAAGGTCCGACCCTTCCTATCTGAACATACAGCTCAACTCATTGTTCAAGCTCTTGTCCTCTCCAAACTGGACTATTGCAACTCTCTGCTAGCCGGGCTACCAGCTAGTTCTATCAAACCTCTTCAGCTGCTTCAGAACGCAGCAGCACGAGTGGTCTTTGATGAACCCAAAAGAGCACATGTCACTCCGCTACTCACCCGTTTGCACTGGCTTCCAGTTGCTGCCCGCATCAAATTCAAAGCTCTGATGTTTGCTTACAAAGTGACCTCTAGCTGTGCTCCTTCGTATCTGCTCTCACTTCTGCAGATATATGTGCCCTCCAGAAACTTGCGTTCTGTGAATGAACGTCGCCTCGTTGTTCCATCCCAAAGAGGGAAGAAATCACTTTCCCGAACTCTCACATTCAATCTGCCCAGTTGGTGGAATGAACTCCCTAACTACATCAGAACAGCAGAGTCACTTGCTGTCTTCAAGAAACGACTAAAAACGCAACTGTTTAGTCTCCACTTTTCCTCCTAATCTGCAATTGCCTCTCTGGCTATACCACTAACTGAGCCCTCTTTCTCTCTCTCTCTCTCTCTTAAAAAAAAAAAAAAAAAAAAAAAAATTTCTACTAATGTTTTGCTTCTTAGACTTTTACACGCCTGAAACTTGTCTATAGCGCTTGTTCACTGCTGCTCTTATAGTTGTGTAAATTGCTTCCTTGTCCTCATTTGTAAGTCGCTTTGGATAAAAGCGTCTGCTAAATGACTAAATGTAAATGTAAATGTAAATGTAATTTACTCAAGTGCACGCCTCAATGTCTCGCACCCCCCTTAATAGGTGCCAAACACGCCCACAGTCTGAAAACCCCTGCTTGTGAGCAACGAAAATATCTTTGAACTTTGAACAAATCAGTTTTTAAAGTAAAACCGGTTTGACCAAAGTAAATTCAGAATTAAATGCCCAATGTAAATCTACCTCCCTCCAGACACACATGCATGAAATCTGAATTAAAAGCCTCTATTCTCGCAGGTATGCGCGCATACACACAAACATGTGTCTTTGATTAGAGGAAGGACACCACTCTAACTTGCGTGTTTTAATCCAGCTCTGACTCTAATCCTGTATAATCTAGTGTGGAATACCCAGAGAGGTAATCTGCTTTGAGTGCCGTGTGTAGTAAACGTGTATGCCAGAGACAGTGTTTGAGCGCATACGTGTGCCGTGTGTGTGTGTATGCAGCGCTATGTGCAAGGGCACGACAGTAATAAATATCAGCAAAATCACATCAAGTGAAATTGCGACCAAATTGTTCATTTCTCACCGAAAACAAATCCAGATGATCTCCCCTGCAGGAGCGTGTAACTCATTATTGAATCAATTAAATGGTTCAAAACAACAAGTAGAGAAAGATAAAAGAGTGCTAATGAGAGAGGAGAGATAAGGGGATGGATAATGAGGCTGTTTAGGGTCCGGCGGAGGTCAGCGCAGTGACCACTGGTTGACTGACAGCTGAGAACTAACTGCATTATCCCTGAAGCCCCGCCTCTTCTGGTTAAGTTGATTAGCTTGCTTTCTCCTAGACAGACACACAGTGAACTCTCAAATTATCTCCCCCCTCCTCACCGGTGGCTGCCCTCCTTTAGCGCACAGTAGCTTCTCTCTTCCTTTGTCATCTGTTCCTGCGTCCGGCTACAACATAGAGCAGAGATTAAAAGCACCACGCACACACTTACACACACACATTCATTCGCTAACATCTACCTGGAAACGTCTGTGAGGCGTTCCAAGTATTTCAGCTCAGCGCATTCTTACGCAATAATTAAGTCAAAGCAAAAATTAAGATCCTGATTTGTGTTTAAGAAGAAGATGACAAATGGACACTATAAATATGTGTAGGAATGTGCAGTTGATATCTTTTGGAACTTGTATTGTCGTTTCCTAAAACTTAAGAGTAATTTCATTTTTAAATAAAACTGCACTAACTAAAACGAAATGGCTAATAAAACTGTTCAGATTTTTTTTTTACTGGTGATAATCTTGTTGTTGTTGTTGTTGTTATTATTATTATTATTATTATTATTATTATTATTATTTAAGATTATTGTTAAGAAATAACAAAACGAATTACATAAAAATCCAATAATATCAGGGTATCCAGAGGGTCTTAAATAGTCTTAAATCTCAAAAGCTCAATTTTAGGCCTTAAAGTCTTAAATCTACTAAAATGTTGTATTGTAGGTATTACATCTTGTTTTTTTAAAGGTCTTAATTTTCCTTTTTTCATGTATAGCTGCCCAATCTGGCCATTAACACCTATACAATCACCAACAATCCATCTAAAACTTTTTATTTAAAAAAAAGCATTTAATTACTTTCCTTATAGTAACGTTTACTTACAAGTTCTCCATTTATTTACTGCTGCAGACACTGACCTGATCTATATTTTTTATTATTAAATTGCTATTATTATTGTAGGCTGAAGATATTATGTTTTGTTCTATTCTTGTTAAGGGTTATAGGGTTTGAGAATGGATGTTTTTGAAAATAATAAAAAGAAAAAAAACCCCAAATGATTCTTATTGCAATATTAAGTGTATGAAATTGTAATCATTTTTTGATGGGGCAAGTAAAAATCTTTTCTAACTGCGATGTTCGAAAAAAATCCATATCATTTAGCCCTGTGTAAGTCTAAAATGTCATTCATAATTGTATTAAAAATGTCTTATAGTCTTAAATTTAACTTGGTGAAACCTGCAGAAACCCTGAATACTTTGCAGTACATATTCCTTTAGAAATTCAGTGTTATTTAATGATTTTACATCTAATCAATACAGTTATTCATTCATTTTCTTTTCGGCTTAGTCCCTTTATTAATCCGGGGTCGCCACAGTGGAATAAACCGCCAACTTATCCAGCATATGTTTTATACAGCGGATGCTCTTCCAGCCGCAACCCATCTCTGGGAAACATCCACACACAGTCATTCACACTCATACACTATGGACAATTTAGCCTACCTAATTCACCTGTACTGCATGTCTTTAGACTGTGGGGGAAACCATAAGCACCCGGAGGAAACCCACGCGAACGCAGGGAGAACATGCAAACTCCACACAGAAACGGCAACTGAACCAACGACCTTTTTCCTGTGAGGCGAAAGCAGTTCCTACTGCGCCACTGCGTCACCCTCAGTACATTTATTGATTTTTACATTTTGACATTTTTCCTTTACTCCCTTCCCCATGCAACCTATATACACACAGACACACACAAACTGGGAACTGGGGCTGTAACAATATCAGCTTTTTCACAATTATCATTGCAAAAGAGAGTATTGTATTTGTATATTTTTTTTTATTTAAAATGATTTATTTTCTCTTTGCCATGATGACAGTAAATAATATTTTACTAGATATTTTTCAAGACACTTCTATACAGCTTAAAGTGACATTTAAAAGCTTAACTAGGTTAATTAGGTTAACTAGGCAGGTTAGGGTAATTATGCAAGTTATTGTATAACGATGGTTTGCTCTGTAGACAGTCAAAAAAAAAAAAGAGCTTAAAGGGGCTAGTAATTTTTACCTTAAAATGGTTCAAGAAAAATTAAAAACTGCTTTTCTTCTAGCCGAAATAAAACAAAGAAGACTTTCTCCAGAAGAAAAAATATTTTCAGACATGCTGTGAAAATTTCCTTGCTCTGTTAAACATAATTTGGGAAATATTTTAAAAAGAATATATATGTATATGTATGTGTGTGTTTGTATATGTATAATAATACATAATAATGAATTACATTATTGCATACAAACAATTAACAATTCAACTTTATTTGACTAAAATGTAGTTCTTTTCAGTCAAATATTATAAATAACTAAATTGACTTATAATCACTAAATACAGCAAAAATTAAATGATTTAGTAGTATTCTAGTATTTTTACTAGTATTAAAGACTGTTAATAGCATTACATTATAAATATACAGTACATTACCTGACAAAAGTCTTGTCGCCTATCCAAGATTTAGGAACAACAAATAATAAATTGACTTCTAGTTGATCATTTGGCGTCAGAAGTGGTTTATATGGAAGGCAAAGGCCTCTAGATTATGCTTATTTTTACCATGATAAAATATGATCATGCCTTGATTTTTAATGATTTAATTAGGACAATAAGGTCTGACTTTGCTTAGACAAAAGTCTTGTCACTTAACAGAAATAATATAGAGTATAGAATATAAAGTCATGGTGCAGAGGAGAAAGAATTAATATTGTGTCTGACTCCCATGAGCTTGGAGGACTGCATCCATACATTTCTGCAATGACTCAAATAACTTATTAATAAAGTCATCTGGGATGGCAAAGAAAGAGTTCTTGCAGGACTCCTAGAATTCATCAAGATTCTTTGGATTTATCTTCATGCCGCCTCCTCCATCTTACCCCAGACATGCTCAATAATGTTCATGTCTGGTGACTGGGCTGGCCAATCCTTAGGCACCTTGACCTTCTTTGCTTTCAGGAACTTTGATGTGGAGGCTGAAGTATGAGAAGGAGTGCTATCCTGCTGAAGAATTTGCCCTCCTCTGTGGTTTGTAATGTAATGGGCAGCACAAATGTCTTTATCTCAGGCTGTTGATGTTGCCATCCACTCTGCAGATCTCTCGTACACCCCCATACTGAATGTAACCCCAAACCATGATTTTTCCTTCACCAAACTTGACTGATTTCTATGAGAATTTTGGTTCCATGTGGGTTCCAATAGGTCTTCTGCAGTATTTGTGATGATTGGGATGCAGTTCAACAGATGATTCATTGAAAAAATCTATCTTCTGCCAATTTTTTAGAAGTCAAGTTATTATTTGTTGCTCTTACCACTGGGTTTTAGGGACAAGATTATTTTGTCAGCTAGTGTATATTCATAAAAACATCCTATGAGCAATTTAAAAAATGTTACTGTCCGTTATTTATTTATTTATTGATTAGTCAAAATATTTCTATCGGCATTACATTCAGCAACAGCAATAACTGAATACTTTTGTTATTAAAAGGGATTTCCAGGAAAGTCATAATAGTCACACTTTATTTTAAAGTACAATTTTCGCTACTAATACATCAACTATGATTTTTGCCTCAATATTCTGCTTATTTGCCTTTTTAATAGTTATTAGGGTAGTAGTTGGGTTTATGTATTGGGTAGGATTAGGGATGTAGAGTAAGATCATGCGGAAAATTTATTTTATAAGTACTGATAAACAGCCAGTATCTTAATAATAGGTAGGTAAGACACCTACAACTCAAAGACATTTTGAACAAGTTAAGAATAAAACAACTGTATTTCTCTTTAAATATCATAGTTATTGCCATTACCATATATTACGTCTGCAATAATTACACAATAACATTATTTTAATATTTAGATTATTGTCAACACTGGTATACATCGACATCCTTAGTAGGAAATAGGAACCTAGTAGTTTTTACATTGAACAGTACATACCTCATCCTTTTTCTTATTCTTTGCCTTCTTCTCTTGTTTCTTATGAAGAAAGTCCTCGTATGCTGGTCGTAGTTCATTCTGAGATATAAACACACACAAAAACACGTCAAGATCTGTAATCAAGGACTCACACAAGATGTCAAAAAGCACCAAACCCATCATCAGTTTCTCACATAAGCGTAAGCAAAATGGTCTCCATAGAAACTGGATCCGCAAACACACACTCAAATAGAAATAATTATCTTGGTTCTGCATTAAATCACTTTCTAGTCTCGAGGCAAAGACGCTGATATGGTACAAAACTGCAAGTTCATTAAAAAGCACATAACTGTAGGGTTTTTTAGCCGCATGATCAATCTGTTAGACTTCTGTCCATGCAAGTGTATGTTCAATTCTCAGTCTTTAAAGGAATCGTTGACCCAAAAATTAAAAATACCCCCTAATTTACTCATCATCAAGCCATCCTCAGTGTATTTGACTTTTTTATGTCAGATTAAAAGACTGTCGGAGTTTTAAATTTTATACTTTTATTAATAATATTTTAGTGGCTTTTAATTTAAAGATTTAAATTCATAAAAATACATTGGAAAAGTAACCCATAACACAAGTCTTAAGAAGCGGATTGATGTGGTTTAATAACAGAAATATTTCAATAATTTAAATGATAAAAGTCTAATATGTGCTTTTTGGAAGCTTCAAAATAAGTCACTATCCAACACCCTTATACAGCATGGATCAGATTGATTGATTCATTTTCCTTCTCTTATTTATTAGAGGTCACCACCGCAGAATGAACCGCCAGCATGGAAGAGATACAGTTTAAAAGTACTCTGATTGTGTTCATCTGACAGAAAAAAGTCAAATACACTGAAGATGGCTTGAAGTTGAGTAAATTATGGGGTCATTTTCATTTTTGGGTAAACTATTCCTTTAAACACTTGCTGCATTCAAATGTAAGTACTCTCCATCTTATAGTATAGTATTCGAAAATGTGTCACAAATCATATTATTTTCAAATAAGTGTTCCAAAGTTGCCAGGATGGTCTTTTTCTGGTAGAAATCTGCAGATATGTGCTTAGTTTACTCTAACAGCTAATATGACCCACGAATACATTACTTGTAGGATGTGAATTTGATTAGAACTACAAACATGGGTAAAAAAAAAACAAACATGGCGGACACGCTGGACTGACTTAGGTGGAGAGGCTTTTGTAAAGATGTTTGAATGACTGTTAATTAATATCTTAAAATCTATATATTTTTACATTTAAATGACATTTTACGCAATATATTTGATCTGCAAGAACACATTTTATAAAGGCGTGTTTGGCAGCTTCTGAATGCAAAATTTATGCAAACACCTGAGGAGATTTCTCTGCATGAAAGACTCTCGAATGGCAGATTATTCTGCTGCTGCTTCATTATGGTAGGAAATTAAATAGGAAAAAAAATGTGGACAATGTGAAAAGATGATTGACAGGGGACGTTACTAAGCAACATATCGCTCTGTTAATTATGATGTACGTCCCAAAGCTTGCATGCTCTTCTGTTACACACTCTAAAGTATGGGTTTTTTTTCTTCACAAAAAAGTACATACTTTTTGGACGTACACTACCTGACAAAAGTCTTATTACCTATCCAAGTTTTAGGAACAGCAAATAATAACTTGACTAGTTGATCATTTGGTATCAGAAGTGGCTTATATGAATGATGAAGGCCTCTAGATTACACTTTTTTTTTTTACCAAAATAAAATATGATTATGCCTTGATTTTTAATTATTTAATTAGGACAGTAAGATCTGACTTTGCTTAGACAAAAGTCTTGTCACTTAACAGAAATAATGTACGGTATAGAATATAAAGTCATGCTGCAGTGGAAAAATAATTAATATTGTGTATGACTCCCATGAGCTTGAAGGACTGCATCCATACATCAATGTAATGACTTTAATAACTTATTAATAATGTCATCTGGAATGGCAAAGAAAGCATTCTTGCAGGAATCCCAGAGATCATCAAGATTAGTTGTATTCATCTTTAATGCCTCCTCCATCATCTTACCCCAGACATGCTCAATAATGTTCATGTCTGGTGACTGGGCTGGCCAATCCTGGAGCACCTTGACCTTCTTTGCTTTCAGGAACTTTGATGTAGAGGCTGAAGTATGAGAAGGAGTGCTATCCTGCACAAATGTCTTGATACATCAGGCTGTTGATGTTGCCAACCACTGCAAATCTCTCGCAAGCCCCTATACCAGGGGTGTCCAAACTCGGTCCTGGAGGGCCGGTGTCCTGCAGATTTTAGCTCCAACTTGCCTCAACACACCTGCACGGATGTTTCTAGAAAGCCTAGTAAGTGCTTGATTAGCTAGCCCAGGTGTGTCTGATTGGAGTTGGAACTAAACTTTGCAGGACACCGGCCCTCCAGGACCGAGCTTGGACATGCCTGCCCTATACTGATTGGAAGCTTAAACCATTTCTGTGAGAATCTTGCTTCCATCCGGGTTCCAATAGGTCTTCTGCAGTATTTGTGATGATTGGGATGCAGTTCAACAGATGATTCATTGGACTCTACCTTCTGCCAATTTTCCAAATGATCAACTAGAAGTCAAGTTATTATTTGTTGCTCTTACAACTGGGATCGACAACAAGACTTTTGTCAGGTAGAGTAGCATGGACTGTTTTAGGAAACATGTAGCATTTTTTGACACGAAAAATAAGGTTGTGTGTTAAATGTCACTGCGGTCAGGATTATGGCATCGAGGTTAATAGTATAGAATCATGGTAAAGGATTCATTGGCACACAGGTTACTACAAGGTTAATCCACAGTAAATCTCCTATAAATTCAGCGTTGATTCATCAATCATCTTCACTGTTGACAAAAACTGATCCTCCTGCTGCTCAGAAAACCGCAGCTACACTGTAAAAACATCCCACACAATTCATTCATGTTGTCCCAACACAAATCAATTTAGTTCTCAACAAATTTAAGTGGATTAAACATAAAAAAAGGAAGTTGTCCCCCAAAAAATCTCAAGAATTGTGTTATTTTGGCTCATTTTAAATAAGTAGTTTGAACAAGCAGCTGAGACAAATGTTTGTGTATTTTAATGAGGGAGGGGGAAGTGTGCAAATATATGCTGTGCGATTGAGCGTGTCGGAAAACAGTATAGAAACAGGTTTACCTCAGCCCGTTCCTATTGGTGAGCATCAAAGCAAAGAAAACATGGTGTTAGACACACATATTTACACTGTTTAATATGCGGGTGTAATTGAACTTCATTATCGTTCGCATTAGCATGACGCTCATGATCTCCATGGTGCCCCGTTGAGAGCGCAGCCCTTCATCCACTCAGCTCAATGCTTTAAGCAGAAACACAATCTCATTACTCACACATGTCCTATCACACACTCATACACGCCACCCGCTTCCACACTTACACAACACGCACACTTTTCAACTGATTTAGCTCCCAGGTGAAATATTCAGAAGCTTGCATTTTTGTCATACACCTAATGAAGAGCATAAGTGTGAAAGATGAAATCTGTCACTCTAGAGGGATTCAGCTATTATCTGGTGTTATGTTTTTTGCGATGCTACTTGAACTGTGTCACGCTTTGAGTTTCCAGTGATATTCACAAGGGAGATTCTGAAGTGATTTTGAAGAGAGAAGCTGTTATAAGTAGTAGTTACATCAATGTTAAGAGGGCATGTTGGAAGTGACATGAATCATGGTGAAATATGCTTGCCTGGCTAATAGAGCTGCACAAAATATCATTTCAGCATCTACTGTATATCACAATGTGTGTATTGACAATAGTCACATATCGTGATGTGCAATGATGAGTCAGGATTATAGTTGACCAGCACAACAGTTCAGATCACATGAGATTGGTGGAGTCACTGCAGAATTGAACTATAATCAATCATAGTGAAAATTTAGCATCAACATGTGTTTTAAGGCCTGTGACATTTCAAGAAAAGCTTAGAGCATTCAGGCAGAACAAATTGTATCATTTATAACTTAGTTCATTTTAATGAATAATTTATGTGATGAAGACTAATGCAGTGTTATTTTTGAATATTTAGTTTCTGTACCTGAATACTGTAAGGGCTCTATTTTAACGATCTAAGCGCAAAGTATAAAGTGCATGGCGAAAAAGCATTCAAGGCATGTCCAAATCTACTTTTGCTATTTTAAGGACGGAAAAATACAGTTTGTGCCCTGGTGCATGGTCTAACAGGGTTGTGCTTATTCTCTTAATGAGTTATGGGTGTGTTTTGAGCATAACGTGCATTAAACTAATCAGAGTTTCATCTTTCATTCACTCTAAGAGTCAGTTGCATCACGCCATGGCACATTTGCTATTTACATGGCAGACTTTGTAAGTTGAAAAACTGAACGTTTCACTAGCGACAAAACAGTTAAACAGAGCATCTGCAGCACAAGGATTAAGAATGAGCCTCGTCCATTCGGCCTCTTTACTTTCTCTTTAGTTTACTTTTACTCTTTACTCCTTTTGTGGATAGGGAAACGGTGGAAATTCTTTGGAGTGACTGATATTTAAGTTTGTTTGTTAAGTGCAAAAATTTGTTTCAAAACTATTTCTAAATTCAGTTCTAATTTCCAGCAAACAAATAAATGGACAATAATAAGGAAGTGTGCTCAAAAAACTGAGTTATATCCAAACACACGTCCTATTTTTATGCCCCATATGGTAATGCATACGTCTCCACAACCCCACAGGTGGACAAATCTGTACTTGTTTTTATTAAGACAAATGTAAATATGCATGTAATAAATAAACCTGCTAATAATAATAACATTATTAACATGCAAATTGTCATGAATAAACTGAAAAAAGCCCAGCCGAGGTGAAGAAGGCATGGAGGCAGTGGTTTTTATATTTACGTAGGAAATTATATTTTTGTAACATTTTAATCCTTTATTTTTTTCCTTTGTAAAGATATTTGTGAGTCCAAACTCTTATACATTGCTTAATACACACAGGATGTACAGAAATGCACATAGGCGCATAACTAATGCACTCTGCTCTGGACTTAATACCAGCTTTTAGTTGGTCAATGGCGAAGTCTGTTTCAGTTTCTTAAGATAGCAAAGTGCCAAGAATGAGCCTTTACACACACTTTTTAGACCAGCACACACATGAGTCCAAAAAGTGGTGCAAATGAATTTGCTATTTAAAACCATAGAGCACATTTTATTTAACTTTTATCTTTGCTCCATTATATTTATCTATGCTTTGTGATTGTTTATTCAATTTTGTGTATGATTCACTGCTAAAAATATACAATCATTACACAATCATCCCAAACAGTCTACAATTTGGATTCCTTCTGAATAAAGCTGTTCAAGCATCTGGGGAAATAGTATTCATATCGCAGAAAAAATAAATATCAGATTTAAAAAAAAAATAAATTCCAATATTGTGCTGCGAGTGTATGAGAGCATATGTTTGTCCTTTTCTGAAATACGACTCATAGGAGAGTTTAATAAAATAGAAATAGTGCCCCTACAATAAATGTTGTAATGCATTGTGCGCTTTCATCTATGCACTGGGATGTCAGTCATTTGGTAGAGCACTTCATTATAGGGACACAACATGCATTAGTAAAATGTGTACACTGGATTGACAGTACATCATGTTCCAGACCTCAGGAAAACATGAAATGTAGCAGTATTGTATAAAAAAAGGACTGTATAAAAAGATCACCAAAGCATTGCTTAGATGCTGCATTTTGATTGCTAACACCAGTGACAGTTTTTTGACTGATGTCTTCCAAGGATGTGTGCAACAAAAATAGATTGTTCCATTTAGCCTGTAATGACTGTAATCACAGAGCCCACCTTTTACTGCAACACCAGCGAAGTACAAAGCCTCCTGTAGCCTACAGTACATATAAAATCATTTGTATTACAAATAAGAGAGATATAGCTTGCGTTTCTGTAAAAAAAATAGAGATCATTTTTAAAAAATTGTGTGCCTGACACTCTTTTTGACATAACCTGGTTAAATTTGCATATAGCACAAGATTTGAAGATCATATTTCAGCATGGTAACAAATTTAAAATAGAACCATTTTCACAAATCAAAGAGTTATCTAATCAGAGAAAAAATTAACCAAACTGCACAAAACTGTACTTTTTTTGTATTTACAGTGCTCATATTCTTGGATGTAAACACAAGAAATCAACATTAATTTTACACCAGACGTTCTGTAAAAAGCACACCAGCCACCAGTCTTTTCTGACAGACTGAACTATTCCATCAAATTAATCGGGTTAACAGAAACTAAAATATGTTGTGTAATATTGTGCAGTAGTTCTTATAAGAAACTACTGTTTAGCTTTACTGTTTAGCGAAATTTTGCTTCTTTTTTCATCATAACTGTAACACAATAACGTCATTATGAAGGTAATAAAACAGATGCTTGTTTGTAGTAAAAATCCTTATTGAAACCCATTTTTTTTTTTACGTTTATGGGTCTCCTTGCTCGATTTTGCTGCTGTAGCTGGTGAATTCAGAGAAAACTCTTATACACTTTGTTTGTAGTGTGGTCCTGAAAAATGTTTGAAAGGCAGTATGACCCTTCCCCTTACCTCTATGCCTAAGCTAAAGAGAATTGGGACACCCGACCTCTTTCACGTGAACGCACGAAAGGGTTAAAGGCCGATACACACAAAGCCGATGACACACAGCTAGCGCCATCGAACTGTGTTGTCGCCTCGCTCAGATTTTTTTGATGTTCTCTGATGTTAACTCGATGAGAGGCGACGTGTAGAACACAGTAAACTAGGGGTGCCCAAACTTTTCCTTATGAAGGGCTAAAAACCAAACTTGATTGAGGGCTGTGGGTCAAAGGTAAACACACCAAACTGTATTACATTACATTTTCCATGAAATATTTAAAAGTAACTACAAAACATTGCTTTAAATTATAAGAACTAACGTGAAATTTTACCATTTTTATAATGAAATGATTACAGTAAAAACATAATCCCATTAACACCATTAACAACACAATGGGGTTCAATGCTGAATACACTAAGCTGCTCGTGCCTTTGATTTGATTTGCTCCCCAATGTCTTGTGCATTGCACTCTATTCTTCGAGTGACAGCATTTAAATTTGAAAATGTCTGTTTCGATGCGCCAGTGTTGTAGTGGTTAGTGCGTCGACACATGCACTCAGGTGCTCACGGCGACCCGAGTTCGATTCCCGCCTTGTGGTCCTATGACGATCCTTCCCCTCTCTCTGCTCCCCATGCTTTCCTGTCAATACTCTCTACTGTCCTATACATTAAAGGTGAAAACCCTGAAAAAATAATTATAAAAAAAAGAACAAGTCTGATTCATCCAACCCTCCCCATCATTCTCCCTCTTTTCTCAAATAGGATCAAAGGTTAGCATGGACCAACTTTGGCCCGTGGGCTCTAGTTTGGGCATCTCTGCACTAAACCGACCAGCCGAACCAACGAAGCCCAATGGCTGATCATCAGCTTGGTGTGTCTCGGCCCTTAGAGGTAGAAATGGGATTAGGTTTCAGTCTTTCTTATAAAAGAAAACAAAGTGAAAATACTGACACGATCAAATACTGCCTGCACTCATGTATCTTCCCCTAATACCAACTCCAATCTATAGCAAGAAGCAAATCTTTGCTCGTAGCTGTGAGCTGACTTAAAGCCTACTGGGAGAGATTTTCAGTGACTTTGATCCTGTTTCTAGTAAATGCTTTGGACTTTTCTCACCTCGTCATCTTCCATGCCTGTCAGATCCCAGCTGTGCTGTAGACAACGCTGCCTTCTCTTCCAGTGTTCAAGAAACACTGCCGCTAAAAACACACACACATGCACAGTAATCACAAGACTAAATATTCCGCTTTATCGCTTTATACTACTTAATATATTATGAACGCAAAGTGAACACATAGCTTGTCATCAGATGCACATATTCATCCAGCTCATACCCCATAGGGACATAAAGATGGCGAAGCCGACGGTGGCGTGGTTATCAAACAGATAGCTGGCACGCGCCGTACTGCAGATACTGCTCAGCTGCCAGTAATCACACACACGATCACAAAGAGGACACATGGTGAAATTAAGACGCTCATCACACATCTCTTGACTGAAAGAGAAAGAGGAATGAATCATTGATTATATCATTCAAATCCACTGCAGTGTAAGAACAGTAATTTTCTGTTTAAAGAGTTACAATTGCGGTTCACATATTTCAGATAAACATGAAAACAAGAACGTCATGAAACAAATTATTAATTCCAATTTCAAAGTTATGTTTGGTCTGAAGTAGTTAGCTTATAATAAGAAAAACAGATTTCCACAGGTAAGAAAAATGGTAAACACCCCAAATAAAGTGTTAAAATGAAATCTTCTTGGGATTAGAGGATAGTTAAAACGTTTAAAAGAACAGTTCACCCAAATATGCAAATTCTGTCATCATTTCATCACATTCACTTGTTCAAAACCTGTTTGAGTTTTTCTCTTGTTGAACACAAAGAAAGCTATACTGAAAAATGTTGGAAAAGAACTCCAAAGTATTTTTTCCACAATGGATGTCATTGACTACGTTTACATGGACATCAGTAATCTAATTATTTGCTTTAATCTGAATAAGACAATAATATGATTAATTGATGTTCCTTTCATGTTCCCGTTTTGTACGAAAGTACAAAGTTTGATTAACATCATTACATCAGCATTCAACGCTTGTTTCTTCTGGTGTTTCACACAACAACAGGTCATGTTCATCATGGCACAACAATGTTTCTCCTACCATTATATTAGGGGAGCGCCCTGCCCTCCCAACGGCTTTCCCCACCCCCCCCTTAAAGTCAAGTTAATTTTATTTTTATATAGAGCTAGATCACAGCTTTTAATAAGCTAAATAGCTGTGTGTATTTGCACAACGGCAAGCAGGGCTCAAATTTGTGACCATTTTGATCAAATATGCGCCTGAAATGTAATCTATGCGACCTTATAATAAATTTGGCAGCATTTGTGCGACTGCATATAATGGTTGTAGTGCGACCTGTTTTGATTTTTTTTTTCAAAAACCCTGCTTAATCGTTCTTCCCTGCCACCATATTGGTTCTGTCAATCACTCAAGGCTTTATGCTGTCAGATAACGGAGCTTTTGTGACCGCGGGTAATGCAAACAGCTGAAGTTTGAGGAAGATGCTATGAAAAGTACACAGGTTTGCAAACCCACCCAAAGTTACAAATAATGGGCTGATGAGAGCGATCATTTGTTGAACATTGAGTGTTTTCGGAGAGAGTGCTGAAAGACTCGGAGTGGATCAGCTGTTTAATGGCCCGAATCTTGATGCGTTGCATTCACTGCGTGTACAGCGCAAATGGCTGCTAAATGTAGTATTCAACACTGTACATCATCGCCAAAGAAGCTCGCTTTTAAGTATAAAGTGAAACTGCAGATCATGATAAAGAACGGTATTGCGAAGGCGGTCATCGCGAGAATCCTGCTCTGCCCCGCTCATATATTGGGCCGGCTGACTCGCCTGCTTTTTTCCACAAACACAGAAAAATGTAAATTAGACCATAATGAGGCTGTGCATTTAAAATAACAAACCAAAACCAAAACTTTTAAAGAGTGGTAGAAGTGAGAATTTTTTCTCCTTTCTTTTGTTCGTTCTTTCTTGACATGCATATATTATTTTTATTTAGTTACTGATGTCTGCTTTGCAGCTTTGAATTGAATGATTTATTACAATCTTTACATTTGTTTTGTGGCAGAAATGTTATTTGTTTATTAAATTGACATATGCATAAAAACAATAGTGCAAAATGGACATTTCTTACTGCAATGCTTCATTTTCGTTTGATGCAAACCATAGATTTATTTTCCATATTGTAACAGTAGGACTTTATATAGTAGATAACTCGCATTCAAGCGGATTTAAGGCAGCATGATCATGAGAATTGTTATTCATTGTTAGTATTATTGACATCATTGTCATCATTAATGTTTTAAAATTATTAGACATTCATATTTTAAATATTGCACAAATATCAATAAATCAGAATTAGTTAGATAGTTGTTTCTGATTTTTGTTAGTCCTGATTGTTGTTTTCAAATACAATAAATCTGTTATTATACACTTTGCAGTGATACTCTTTCATTTTTGGTTGGTGCTCTTACATTTTTGAAGTGCTACCAAGTAAACGAGTTAATTTCGACCTCTGTACATGGTTTTCAGCTCTGTCTCACGGTCTCAATCTGCTGTATACAGAAAAAAAAAACTGTAAACCCAGGGGAAACATAGGCCGTTTTTAATTTTGCGACAAGTTCAAATGCAGTTAATTTCTCTGACTTTGTATGCAAACATATGACGGAGGATAAAAAACTCACAAGCAACAGGCCACCTCTGCCATTTCATTCACTAACTTTTTATTCATGCCCATGCAACAAATCACTTCAAAGTCAAGGCACTTTGTAATTTCCAATTCTTCTAGATTTCTCAGCATAATCATAATTTCCTGCTTGCACCAAAATGTGCTCTCTTGCTTAAAGCCTTTCTTATTTGTTTGTCGTCAATGCCTGACAACTTCCGTGATGCTAAACGTAGCGAACAGTACTACAAAATGGTAATAGTTTGATTGTGGTGTTTACATGTCTGTGCTGCACTTCAATTATGTGACTAAAATATGAATACTCCACGTCTTAATTCCATTTCTGTTTAGTTCAGTTATGACTTAAGTCGGATTAAGGTCATCAAACATCGCTCTTAATCAGAGTATTGTCTTAATTGTATTAAAATTGGAGTATTGGTGTCCATGTAAATGTACTGGCAGTCTACATTCTTATGAATATATAGCTTTGTCTTTGACAAAAACATAAATTCATAAAAGTTTAGGACCACTTGAGAATGTTGTAAAATGGTATAAGTAAATGATGATGATGATGATAATTTTCAAAAGTCAAAAGAAAGACCTTACAATGAATGAAAAGTGTATGTGAGTGTTTACCTGGGCACATTGGTGTCTACGGTGAGGCATCCATACAGAAACACTGCGACTCCTAAAGCCGATGCTGGAATCAGCAGCTGTGTGTACACTCCCAACCAGGCAAAATACAGGCCAATCTTCTCCCCAAAGTACTTCCTGGAAACACAGGTAAATGGGTTACCAAACAGTTTGGAAGTTTGGTTACTGATACAGAGCTCAAATGTACAAAAAATACTTTTGCTGTAAACACAAAATTTGTTTAGTGTGTAGTTTCAATACGCTGTGAAAATTGATTAGTTGATTTTACTTTAAAAAAGTGAGTAAACCGGTTGCGTTTAAAATGATTAGTTGACTTTACTTTAAAAAAGTGAGTAAACCAGTTGCATTTAAGGTTATTAGTTGGATTTACTTTTAAAAAAGGAGTCAACCAGTTGCTTTTAAAGTGATTAGTTGGCTTTACTTAAAAAAAAAAAAAGAGTAAACAAGTTTCTTTTAAATGATTAGTTGGCTTAACTTTAAAAAAAGAAGAGTAAACCAGTTGTTTTTAAATGATTAGTTGGCTTAACTTTAAAAAAAGAAGAGTAAACTTAAAGTTTACTTTAAGTTTACTTAAAGTGAGTAAAGTGGTTGCTTGTAAAGTGATTAATTTAATTTACTTTAAAAAGTGAGTAAACTGATTGCTTTTAAAGCAATTAGCTGACTTTAAAAAAGTGAGTAAACCAGTTGATTTTAAAGCAATTAGTTGACTTTGCTTTAAAAAAGGGTGAATAAATCAGTTGATTTAAAGCGATTAGTTGACTACTTTTAAAAAGGGTGAGTAAATCAGTTGATTTAAAGCGATTAGTTGACTACTTTTAAAAAGGGTGAGTAAATCAGTTGATTTAAAGTGATTAGTTGACTACTTTTAAAAAGGGTGAGTAAATCAGTTGATTTAAAGCGATTAGTTGACTACTTTTAAAAAGGGTGAGTAAATCAGTTGATTTAAAGCGATTAGTTGACTACTTTTAAAAGGGTGAGTAAATCAGTTGATTTAAAGTGATTAGTTGACTACTTTTAAAAAGGGTGAGTAAATCAGTTGATTTAAAACGATTAGTTGACTTTAAAAAGGTGAGTAAATCAGTTGCTTTAAAGCGATTAGGTGACTTTACTTTAAAAAAAGGTGAGTAAATCAGTTGAGTTAAAGCGATTAGTTGACTTTAAAAAGGTGAGTAAATCAGTTGCTTTAAAGCGAATAGTTTACTTAAAAAAGGTGAGTAAATCAGTTGCTTTAAAGTGATTAGTTGACTTTACTTAAAGTGAGTACACCAGATTAATTAAAAAAGAAAGTAAACTAGTTTCTTTTAAAATGAAGTTGTTTTTACTTAAAAAAATTAGCAAACCAGTTGCCATAAAATTATTAAGTAAATGAAGTATAAATGCATAACTACAATCATTAAGTTAAGTCAACTTAACAGTTCCAAGTTACAACAGCTTTACTCACCTTTTTTTAAGTAAAGCTCAGCGTATGTGTACTTTACATCGGGCATCATTTATTAATATACTTTCTCTATCTTGATTACGCTTCCAGCAACCAACAAATGTGTCAGCTTCATTCAAGTCCATTCTGGAGCTTTTCCCTTATAATCAGCACAAAAAATGTCAAACAGTATGTAGACTCCATGTAAGCCAGCTGATAAGTAATACTAAGTAATCTTACTATTATTTTATTCTGCAGCTCATTCATTGCATGTGTATTACGCTACATAATGTGTGATATCCAGATGTCATTAAATTCACGCAATGCTATACGTCTTCCATATCAGATTAAATAATACTGTATTGTGGGTCATTTATTAATGCATATTAAATATATAATCATCTGTACTTGCTTGATATCTGCCCAGTTTGTGAATAGTTTGATTTAAAGACATAGAAATGTTGTCATGCAACAAAAATGAAGATATTCTGAAGAATGTTGGAAACTTGAAACCATTGACTTCCATTGTATTTTTTTCCTGGTTACCAGTTTCTAAATTCTGAAATATATCCTAAAATATTTTAATTATAAAGCATATATTAATTAATATGCTAACTCATTAAGGTTTGAAATCACTTAAAGTAAATGATTAAAACTTTTAGGTGAGAAATTGAAAAAGATGCATTTTTGGGTGAACTGTGCCTTTAAGTTGGCATTAATGTTGGCTTTCTATAAGATGCTATAGGCAAGGCAAGGCAAATTTATTTATATAGCACATTTCATACACAGTGGCAATTCAAAGTGCTTTACACAAACAGGAATAAAAGAAACAAGTATAAGAAAATTAAAAACAAATAATAAAAATGGTTAAAAAAAATAAAATAAATAAGTATAAAAACAGATAAAATGTGTTATAAAAGAATGAAAAAGAAGAGGAAAATAGAATAGTGCGATCTGTCGGCCGTAGCACAGTGCTCATTTAGTAAAGGCACAGCTTAACAGATGTGTTTTCAGTCTTGATTTGAATGTGCCCAATGTTGGAGCACATCTGATCATTTCTGGAAGCTGATTCCAGCAGTGAGGGGCATAGTAGCTGAAAGCCGATTCACCCTGCTTTGACTGAACTCTTGGAATTTCTAGTTTATTTGCTCCTAAAGATCTGAGTGATCTGTTGGGTTTGTATTCAGTGAGCATCTCTGTAATGTATTGAGGTCCTAAGCCATTTAGTGATTTATAGACCATACAACAGGCTATACAACAATATATTTGTGTATATGCCCTATATTAGTTAGTACCAAAGCCATAACCGGAAGATCATGGAGCAAAAATGTTTACACCCCAAATAATATGTTTGGGGAAAACACTAAATAAAATTTTAATAAAGGAGGAAAAATCAAGAGACCCATAATGTAATTTAGTGGACATTTTCTAATTTGTAAAAAAAAATATTCCAACACCTCAGTTGAATTTATATGAATGTGTTATCTTTCTATTTCTTAAGATGTTAGTTGACCAAACTCTTATTTTAATCAATATTTTTATTTTAATTTAAACGTTTTATTTAAATGCATCATCATATATTGTCTGTGTTCACTGAGAAATGGATAAAAATGTTCAAAGTGTGTGTACTCATTTATGCTGCATGTGCACTGTCTATATAGAGAGCTTTCCATCATTTACGAAGTGAAAATCTTAAAGATACTTAAGTAACATCTCTTTTCAACAAACCGCATGATTTGAGGCAACTATTAATAGCAATTCCCCAAAATACACACATCTGACAGTTCCCAGAAATGAGTCAATATAACCATCTGTGTATAGAATAACAGAACCAAATGGTAGCACAGTATTTGATGTCTGATACCTGATAAGGTCCATTGGCTGATATTTGTAGAAAGCTCCGTAATTGGCCCATTCCTCATGCAACATCTGCATACCCACACACACACACACACACACACACATACACACACACATACACATCACTGTTCAGCCTTTTCCATTTAAAAAAAAACATATTCTTTGTATTTTCCCATATGGAAAGCTGATATTTGAACATTTATTTAAAAAAAATTGATTGACTTGAATTGACTTGAATTCTTTTTCTTTTTTATATATTTCCCAAATGATGTTTAACAGAGCAAGGAAATTTTCACAGTATGTCTGATAATATTTTTTCTTCTGGAGAAAGTCTTATTTGTTTTATTTTGGCTAGAATAAAAGCAGTTTTTAATTTCTGAAACAACATTTTAAGGTCAATATTATTAGCCCCTTTAAGCTATTTTTTTCGATAGTCTACAGAACAAACCATCGTTAAACAATGACTTGCCTAATTACCCTAACCTGCCTAGTTAACCTAATTACCCTAGTTAAGCCTTTAAATGTCACTTTAAGCTGTATTGAAGTATCTTGAAAAATATCTAGTCAAATACTATTTACTGTCATCACGTCAAAGATAAAATAAATCAGTTATTAGAAATTAGTTATTAAAACTATTATGTTTGGAAATGTGTTGAAAAACATCTTCTCTCAGTTAAACAGAAAAATAAACGGTGGATAATAATTCTGACTTCAACTGTATGTGATCTTGGACCACCAAACCAGTCATAAGGGTCAATTTTTGGAAATTGAGATTTATACATCATCTGAAGGCTGAATATTCCATTAACTATTCCATTACCTTTCTATTAGTGTATGGTTTATGATGTTGTGATAATATTTTGAATTTTAGGGCTCTATTTTAATGATCTCGGTGCAAAGTCTAAAGCGCATGGCACAAAAGCATTGTGTCCAAATCCACTTCTGCTATTAGGCCTAAGGATGGAAAAATACGCTTTGCATCCTGGGGCATGGTCTAACAAGGTTTTGGGTGTGTTCTGGGTGTGTTTTGAGCGTAACATGCATTAAACCAATCAGAGTCTCATCTCCCATTCCCTTTAAGAGTCAGTTGCTTCGCACCATGGCCCATTTGCTATTTATATGGCAAACTTTGTAAGCAGAGATGTATAGTAACGAAGTAGAACTACTTCACTACTGTACTTAAGTACTAAAAGGCAGTATCTGTACTTTACTGGAGTATTGTTTTTTTCTCCTACTTCCACTTTTACTTAAGTACATATTTTCGATGAGTTTAATACTTTTACTCCGATAGATTTTTTATGAGCTGCATCGTTACTCGTTACTAGAGGTGTCAAAATATACTGACGTCATTTATCTCCTATGTGCGGTGTCGCAATACTATGGCGAAGGACGGAGGCGCGAGGGTGAGTGAAGGCGGCACAGCACACGAGCCGCTATTTCACTACTACAGAGAAATGTTGTGAGACTCCATCTCTGCCTCTCTCACTTTGGACATTTGACCCGCTGGCCTGTTTGTGAGGTAACAGAAGGAGTTTCATCTCCTCTTGGCTGTTAAAGCGATACTTGTGGATCCAGACCTGGGCGTGTATGAGGTGCAAGTTTTCTCCACTGTGTCTATTATAGATTACCTGTGATAACCGCGTATTATACATACATAGACTGTAACCGCGGCTGTTCTTCCCGCCATCAGTGAACAACGCTTTCATTTCTAAAGCCGATAGCAGCCCTTTCTGTTGAGAAGGTGAAGACAACCAATCAAAGGGGTGTAAGACCTCGCCTGTCAGCGTTTAAAAAGCAGGTGGGAGAATATTTACATTAGTTTATTTGCTATAAATGCTCATGCTGTCTTCTGTGCATGAGTTTTGTTTGATACATTCAGAAAGAGTGTTTTCTTTGAGCGGGTCAAATTAAGGGTACAGTTTATATATATTACTGCTGTATTAAAGGACACAATTTTATTACAAGTAACCATTTAACTGTCACACCAAGAAAAAAACCAATAGAATTTTTTTATTTATTGCATTTCTTAACTCCTAATGTCGCTAGTTAACACAATCAATACATTTTCCCCCAACACATCCCATAATTTCTAAAATATCAGCCTCTACCAAATGGTTGAGATGTTAGTTTATGGTAAAAGTACCAGAATGAATAAATATACTATAAAATATGAAAAATATGAAGTTTAAGACCAATTTAATTAAAACATAATCAAAATGAAACATTTTTGAATACTAAATCATAGCCATAAGCCATAAAATATTTCAGATTTTCATTTAACACAGTAATATACACGTTTTCTTTTTTTTTACAATAAAATCAAAATCAAGTGAATTAGAACGTTCGTTTACAGCGTTTACAACCAGTAATTTGTGCTCCGAAAATGGGTTTCAATAGCGTTTTGAGTGGATTATGGACTGTTTTTGTGACACACAACTTTGAAAGGTGTGTGTTAAAGCTGTTATAATCTATCAGATCTGTGGTTCAAGCGTGAGAGAAAAACAGTATTGTAAGTCATGTTTCTTTTCGTTCTGCTTAATGACGTGCCCCCAAAAAAGAAATTTAAAATAAACAAAACAATATGATGTCTTTTGACTGCATTCTTTAATAACTACATTACACAATACTTGTACTTTTACTTTCAGTACTTGAGTAGTAAATTTTGAAATAAACTACTTGCAATACTTAAGTACAAAAAATGTTGAATACTTTAGTACTTCCACTTAAGTATGGTGCTTAAAGAGCACTTTTACTTCTACTCAAGTCACTTTTTGATAGAGTACTTGTACTTTTACTTAAGTCTGGGTCTTTAGTACTTTATACATCTCTGTTTGTAAGTGGAAAAACTGAACGTTTCACTATGGGAAAACTGTTAAACAGAGCTTCTGCAGCACGAGGAAAAAGAACAAGCCTCCTCCATTTGGTCTTTTTACTTCGTATTTAGTTTACTTTTAATCTACTTCATTCCTTTACTTTCTCGGAGTAATGAAAACGGGTATGTACGCACTCCACTGAAGACATCCATTAGCCTACATATTTAATTTCGTTTGTTAAGTGCAAAGATATGAAAAACTATTTCTAAATTCAGTTCTAATTTCAACAGCAAACAAATAAATAAACAATAATAACGAAGCGTGGTCAAAAAATCTATATAATTATTATATAGTTATATCCCAACACACATCCTATTCTTATGCCCTATATGGTGATGCATACATCTTCAAAACCTGACAGGTGGACAAATCTAAACTTGGTTTAATTAAAACTAATATAAATATGCATATAAATAATACTGCTAATAATAATAACTACATACAAATGCAAATTGTCCTGAATAAACTAATAAAAAGCCCCCCGAAGTGAAGGAGGTGGCAGTGGTTTTTATATTTGTGTAGAAAATAATAATTTTGTAACATATGTAAAGATGTTTGTGTATTGCTGTATATCCTGTGTGTATTAAGCAATGTGTAAATGTTTTGGACTCGCATACGTGCACAACTAATGTACTTTGCGCTAGACTTTTTGTTGGTCAATGTTCCGGTCTATTTCAGTTCCTCAAAATAGCAACACGCCAACAATGCATCTTTATACACCTCCTTTTTAGACCAGCACACCCATGAGTCCACAAGTTGGCGCAAAGGGATTTGCTATTTAAACAATGTGGCGCAAAACGTGAAAATTACTGTCGCGCTGGTGTGAAAATAGCAACAAATCGCGCCATACACGCCTTGCGCCTTATTGCGCCGGGTGTATGATAGGGCTCTTAGAGTTTAAAGTGCTTAGCAATGCATATTACCAATTTAAGAATAAAAGTGATATTTATAGAAGGAAATTCACAAAATGTCTTCATTGAAGATGACCTTTACTTCATATTCAAATGATTTCTGGCATAAAATAATTATTTTGACTCATACAATGTATTTTGGATAGGCCCTAAAATATACCCTTGAAACATATGACTGGTTTTGTGGTGGAGGGTCACTTATTTGAACATATATGTACATATTTGAAATTATAATGGTTGAGAAAAAAATATGTATATAGACATTTTTGCTATATGTTAACATTTTGGTATTAACTTGTGACATATTGAAATCCAAACATGAACTTGTTTGTCATATATGTGATTTGCATATATTGCCATATATCAGATTTCTTCAGGGGTATTTAGAAATAGAGTCACACACACATATCATGCAGTAATAAGCAGCTTATTACCATTTTATCAATTAAATGAAAGCTTCTGCTAAATGTCTTCGCTATTACAGAATTTTGCAGCACTCACCTGTCTGTCGTTGCGATGCTCTTTATCTTCTGAGCTGTCAAAGTCTCCCTGCAGCAATAAGCACACACACACACACACACACACACACACACACACACACACACACACACACACACAGAGAGCTTCACTTAAACCACTTCACACATTTACACTGATCTAACAAGACAAACATAGTCAAATACAGCACTTACATCATGTAAAGGGAAGGCAGAATCATAAACTCCTTTGGCAAGTAGTGATGAAATGCCTGAGTTGGAAATGAGAAAGAGAAAATCTAAGTACGTATAGTCAGAAATGTTAGCTAAACAACTGTTTTAATTGTTTCGTTTGTGTCTGCTGAATCATACCCATAGTTTGACAGGATTGTGTGCAGGCTGTGCGCCTCAAAATTTCATACACCTGCAAAGAAAGTGAGTTTGGGGTTGGTAGCTATAATGATTTTAATTTAAAATAAGTTAAATATACTTTAAATATAGTTACAACTTTATAAAATAAATGTTTTAAAATTAATCATTTTGAAATAATAATTTTGGCAACTTTTAATCGTGATTAATCACATCCAAAATAAAAGTTTTTACTTAAGTTGTGTGTGTGTGTTTATTCTGCATAAATAAATATACACACATACATAAAAACAGAACTTTAAAAAACAAAACATTTTCTCAAATATACAGAGTGTATATTTAGACTCAAATATACAGTCCAGCTCAGTATAAATAAGTGCACCCCTCAGATCCCTTTTTAAATGAATATTTTCTATAGGATGCTTTACAGTAATATATTTGTATATACATTAGATTAGTCAGCACAGAAGCCAACTAATCTAACACAAAACTTACGATGATGGTCATCAAAATATTAGTGTACCAAATTTATGTGTTAGGGAAAAATAGTAATTTAAAACTTAAAAAAAAAGGGGAAAAATCAAGAGAAGCAAAAAATATACAAAAATTAGTTGATATTTTGTAGTTTTTTTTACTGCATTATTTCACTTGAATCTAATTATATTGTCGTTCTATTTCTAAAATTGACTGAAATATCACTTTAATAAATATATCTGTTTAATAAGTCAGATTTTTTTTCCAAATGCACCAAATATATTAATTATATTCACTTAGAAATGGATAAAAATATTCATTTTTAAATTGGAGTGTACTCATTTATGTTGAGAACTGTATACATGAAATATATTTGTGATTGCAAGGATGGCAAAGAAATTTCAGCGGGCATCACAAGATAATTGTTGTTGAAAAACGTTTTAATTTCTTTCAAAAGTTACACCATAAATATTCAAGTTTGTTCCTGTTCAGTTAATAATGGCTACACTTCCAAGATGACTGAGAGTTGAGGCTGTCAAGATCGTGTAATGACTAAAAATAAGAGTAAAATGGCTCATGTGAAGTATGGATATTTTTTCTGAACATTCAGCTTAGTTCTGTTCAGTGAAATGGCTGACAACACTGAATCTGATTCACTCTCGAGTTCAACTCACTGACTCTGTGATTCAGCCACAGAGGGTAAAATCCAACTAGAATACAGACACAGTTGAAGTCAAAATTATTATTGACAAGCAATTCTATTTTGTATGTGTATTGCAAAAAAACTCATTTTACAAATGTGGAAATCTGATGCTGTCCCCACCTTTGAAATGTGGGCTAGAGAACTTGCAAATATGTTACTCTTAGAAGAACTGAGATTCACACTAAATTACAAATCGTCCATTTTTAACCAGATTTGGGAACCATTCGTATTATTTTTGCAGATAGACTAAACTGATTGAGTTTTACAAGACTATTGTATGTTAATTTATTGATCTTATTTCTTTATTTATTCTACAATTGTCCTATAATTGTTTTTTAATGTCTCTCTTGGTTTCATTGTCCATGTACACCTTGTTTCAATTTAAAATTTTTGTCCCAGCCAGATCCATATATGATTGTAAATGTTATTCATATATGCCTTGTATTTTAATTTTTATGAACCTTCCACAAATATTTTGATCAATGTTAAATGGGTGGGGTGGGTGGCAGGGTTTTGAGTTCCGTTTTGTAGTAAATTAAATTCACTGTAAGTACTCCAAGACACTTTCGATGTATGATATATCTCCTTGTAAGGATTTAGGCAGTACTGTATGTAATGTATGAAGTTTTTTCAACGAAAATGAAAATAAAGAGTTAAAAAAATATATATATAATTGAATTCTTTTTCAAATATTTCCTAAACGATGTTAAACAGAGCAAGGATTTTTTCATAGTATTTCCTATTATATTTTTTCTTCTGGAAAAACAAATACATTTTTTTTATTTGTTTTATTTCAGCTAGAATGAAAGCAGTTTTAATAATAAAAATAAACATTTTAAGGTCAATATTATTAGCCCCCTGAACAATATTTTGTTTAATAGTCTACAGAAGAAACCACTGTTTTACAATGACTTGCCTAATTACCCTAACCTGCCTAATTAACCTAGTTAAGCCTTTAAATGTCACTTTAAGCCGAATACTAGTATCTGGAAAAATATCTAGTCAAATATTATTTACTGTCATCATGGCAAAGACAAAATAAATCAGTTATTAGAAATAAGTTAATAAAACTATTATGTTTAGAAATGTGTTGAAAAAACTTCTTTCTGTTAAACAGAAATTGAGGAAAAATATACAGAGGGGCTAATAATTCTGACTTCAATCTGTAAATCTTTTCTTTGCTATTGTATGGCAGCAATATTCTTAATTTCTGTGCATTTAAAATGTGCTCTAGAAATCAATTGAGTTGCCTTTTGATTGATGTGTTGCATTATTATTCATCCATACTCACAATTCGACCTCGTATTGCATTGCTGAACAAGCTGTTTTCTGACTTTATATCCAATCTGTGAAATGAAAGGAGGGCAATGAGCTCATTGCGTGGGCTTGATATATTTGTAAATGTCTGTGCGCGCTGGCACTCACAGGTGTAGCTTGTCTCTGCTGAACGGTTGTGATAGGACACGTGTGCGTGGGTTTTGGGGCTCCGGTACACCCGGCTGGAACGGCTGGTTGATCTTCATCCAAAACGAGCTCATTACGCCCATGAGCCCTGTCTTCTCTTTCAGCTGATACGTCTGGAAAAAATAAAAAACATAGCAGCTCTGAAATTGAACTGAGATTAATCCATTTATTTCCAGAGCTAAAGAGACATGAGAGACGGAGAGTTGAGACCCGGGTCAGACGATTTGACACCCAAAGTGTGGACTGGGAATATCTTGTTTTGAGGGCAAACACAAAAAGCACATGTCAGATGCAGAGTCCATATGTCTGAAGAGCTAATCCACCATTATCAGATTATGTCATTCAATACAACTCCCAACCTCAAAGGACAAATCATTCTTTCAGAACGTAGCTCTAAGCCAAATCTAAATGTATGGGACAATGCGGTGCTGACAATCATCTTAGCATGTGGGCTATATGACAAACGCCTCTTGCAGAAATTCTGAAAGGGAATTTGAAAACATTTTACAAGTAATCGGCTTGGTAGTGTGTAATCAGATGACAGTTTTTTATTCTCTCTCTCTCTATTTCTCTCTCTCTCTACAGTTTCAGACTTTGAGAATTGACTTTTAACATTACAACTGCTAGTAGACTGTGCCAACTCAGAGCACTTACAAAGAGCATCGCGGAGCCAAAGCTCTTAACACCAAAAACATGACACTCTATGGCTGGGGTCATGGTGGAGTCTACTGGATAGGCACACCAATGAAACGTCTGAAGGAAGTTAATTCGTTCATTCATTTTCCTTTAGCTTAGTCCCTTATTTATCAGGGGACACCACTGCGGAATGAATCGGCAACTATTCCAGCATATGTTTTATGCAGCCACAACCCAGTACTGGGAAGCATCAATACACACTCATTCACACACATGCACACACCAGGAAGAAACCCACGCCAACATGGGAAGAACAATCAAACTCCACACAGACATGCCAACTGACCCAGCCTTGACTCGAACCAGCGACCTTCTTACTGTGAGGCGACCGTGCTAACCACTGAGCCACCGTGCCACCCCATTCAACAATTAATTCTCACAAAAACAAATGTATGTCTTAAATATATTTTCAATATATACATTCAAGGCCAAAATTATTCATACCCCTGGCAAATTCTGACTTAAAGTTACCTTTTATTCAACCATCGTTTTTGTTGATGACTAGACCCAGAAGTTAATAAGACGATGTACTGTAAATATTTCTCAGCTTTTATTTATGAATTCATGATTTAATAAATCAAAATGTATGCTTCAGTTTACTCTTTCTGGAAGTTTTTGGAAGTTTCTGTTCCGTCTGTAAAAAGAGCTTCTATTGAAGCCAGTCTTTCAAACCTACAGCTTGTGGAAAGTGTCTCTGTAATTCTAACTAAACTCCGCCTCCACCGGAGAAGAGCAACGCCTACTTCTACATCACAGCCTGTTTAGCTCCGCCCACAAGCTCACTTATAATAATCAGAAACAATCACAGGCCTACACAGAAACCGAACCATAAAGATGTTATGAAGACATTGAAATACTGTGCAGTATCAATTTGTAAAAAAAAAACACAATTTTTGCATTGGCCTTTACCCATTATGCCCTCCCAATCAGCACTGTCTCTCCACTCCCCCTACAGCTGGTGTGTGGTGAGCGCACTGGCGCCGTTGTCCTGTGGCTGCCGTTGCATCATCCAAGTGGAGCTGCACTCTGGTGGTGGTGTGGAGAGAACAATATTTCATTTCTTTTCATTTTCCTTCGGCTTAGTCCCTTTATTCATCAGAGGTCGCCACAGTGGAATGAACCGCTAACTTTTTCAGCATATGTTTTACACAGCTGATGCCCTTCCAGCTAAAACTCAGTACTGGGAAACACCCATACATTCACACACATACAGTACGGTCAATTTAATTCATCCAATTCCCTATAGCACATGTCTTTGGACTGTGGGGGGAAACCAGAGCACCCGGAGGAAACCCACACCAACACGGGTAGAACATGCAAATTCCACACAGAAATGCCAACTGGCCCAGTCGGAAACCTGCAACATTCTTGCTGTGAGGCAACAATGCTAACCACTGAGCCACTGTGCCGCCCCATTGAAACAATATATTATATAAAAATAATTAAATAATAGAAAATTAAGTCTGTAAAATGACAGAAAAGGTACTGGCAGTTTACTATCAGGTTTTGTACTGTAATTTACAACACCAAACCAGAAAATATATCACATCAAATTCTTTAAAATGTAAATAAAAGTCACTTTTTTCAAACTTTTCAACATCAAAGTTGTTGGAGGAAAGATTAAGCTCCCACATTTCAATTAAAAAGCATGAATAAATAAATAATAATAAACATGAAATATGGAAATAATACAAAATACGGAAAATTATTAATTCATGGATATTTTTTAGTGTTGGTTGTGCAGCATATTCTATAATGTCAGATTACATTGTTAAAAACCGTTACCATATTATCATAGAGCTGTGCAATTAATCGAAATTCAGTTTTGATTTCAATTTTGGCTTCTAATGACTATGAAAAACCATTAATGGAGATAAAACGATTATTGCATCATATACCGCTCCCTTTCAAGTTGTACATTTGTTGCTCTGCTAGGCTCAGTTTCATGTAAAAATACTGAAAGCATGTACTGTAATGTGACTTATGCAGCATGTGATGCGCATCATTCATTGATGTACATTCCAATCATTCATGTTTTTAAAAGCGTGAAAGAAATCGCATGCTGTTGTGTGTGTGTATGCGCTCAGCCTCAGAGACGAGCAGAGCACACACATCTAAAGTCATCATAATGTGAGCGCTTTATTGGTCAAATACATGCAAATTTGTGTCAGAGCACAGTGTTTAGTGATTATTCATATTAACCCTCATTTGTGTAATTAACAAATGAGTTGAGAATCAAAAGACACGTGAAAGAAACCATAATCCAGAACCGGACTGCTCTTAAAGTGACAGCGCGCAATATTCCTGCTGCTGCCTGTTTTTATCATTATTAATCAAACAAAAGGAGAAAATCACTCACTGCTCTTGACTGAAGGACTTTTGTAGCTATAATTAAAGTTTTGTTCTTACAGTGAAGATGCTTAAAGCACAGTTTGTTTCATATTTGTATTCTATTGTATCTATTCCCCTTTCCTTATTTACAGGGAGAAAAATAACTGGATGTGTACAGTTGAAGTCAGAATGATTAGCCCTCCTGAATTATTAGCAGCCCTTGATATTTTTCCCCCAATTTCTGTTTAACGGAAAGATTTTTTTTCAACACATTTCTAAACATAATACATTTAATAACTCATTTCTAATTACTGATTTCTTTTATCTTTGCTATAATGACAGCACATAATATTTGACTAGATATTTTTCAAAATACAAGCATTCAGCTTAAAGTGATATTTAAAGGCTTAATTAAGTTAATTAGGCAAGTTAGGGTAGTCAAATCATTGTATAACAGAAGTTTCTTCTGCAGACAATAAAAAAATATACAGTAAATTGCTTAAGGGGGCTAATAATATTGATCTTAAAATAGCTTTAAAAATATTAAAAACTGCTTTTATTCTAGCCAAAATAAAACAAATAAGACTTTCTCTAGAAGAAAAAATATTATAGGAAATACTGTGGAAAATTCCTTGCTCTGTTAAACATCATTTGGGAAATATTAAAAAAATATATTTAAAATTCACAGGAGGGCGAATAATTTTAACTTCAACTGATAATCGTTTTGAATAATCGTGATTACAATTATGACCAAAGTCGTGATTATGATTTTTCCCATAATCGAGCAGCCCTACATTATCATCAGTGATAAATATACACCACTACTGTGAACCAGTAAAATATAGTCAAGTCATGAATATACCTAAAGAGTCCGATAAGGCAAGATAATACAGCGACACTAAAATTGGTCAAATACTTTTTCTACTTTATTCCTTTAATATATGTAAAGTGCAAAAGAGTGTATAAATCTGTTGCAACATAAATGCCTTTTTTACTTTCGATCAATTTCATGCCTCCTTGCAAAATAACAGTATTCATTTCCTTTAAAAAACAAGTAGGCTAGTGCAATTTAGCCACAATTGATGGGGAAAACAAAGTGGCCAGAACAGCTGTGCTATGCGACAAAAATAAGTCGCACTGTTGACTGATGGGTTGGGAGTGTACCATTGTTCCAGACAGCTTTATTTATAATGGGAGCGTTTTAGGTTTGATTGCAGCACACAGATTTAGTGCAGACATGGTTAAAGTAATCTTTGGCAATCTTTCTTTAAAGCTTATGAGCAAAAGTACAACATAAAGTTCAATAGCAACACGAAAATAAGAGTTTGATTCTCAAAGAACAAACACAATTCGCAAGTGCATACAATGCCCTGCGTAATGAGTACACCACTCATAGATCCTTCTTTTTTAATTAATACATCTGACAGGATGCAACCAAATTAAAAGAGAAAAATATTAAACAATTTTAATAAATCAAAAGTACATATAAATACATTACATTTAGTTAAAATGCTGTATTTTATTCGAATTTAGATGCATTACTGTATCTCTCCATTTCTAAAGATGTTAGGTGACCTAACATTGTTTTAATCAATATGACTGTTTTGTTTAAATGCACCAAAATATATTGTCTGTATTCACTGGGATGAAGTCAAAATTATTAGCCCTTCTGTGAATTTATTTTCTTTTTCAAATACTTCCCAAATAATGTTTAATGCTGTGTTCACACCAGCTGCTTCATGCGAGAAGAAGTCCTACTATTTGTGCATAAATAAACACGTGAACATTTTGAGTTTACTTGCTTCATTCATCCGTCAAATTTACTTCACAGTAGATGCAGATTCGCGTCATGGGCAGGGCATCTGTCTGCCCGGTGATTTTAATTTCTGTGCTAAATGGGAACATGGATTTTATTGAGAAATAAACTGTAAGTAACTGTGTTTATGTGCTTTAGGAAGGCTGGAAAACAGTGTATATTCATTCAGCGCCATGTCTGAATCCATTATATCCTGATTTCAGAGGTGCACCCAGATATGCAAGTTCATCAACTCCAGAAATTATGGACCTTTTCACAAGACTGTTAAGATGCCTTTAACGGTCATCAGCATCTTAAATCCTTTAAAGTTTTTAAATATTTAGATTTTTTTTAAAACGTTTGAACATTTATAAATGTTTATTATGTATTATATTTGCTTCAAATGACAAAAAAAATAAATTACCGGTTGTGCGAGATGTTTCTAATGCAGCGTCTATGGGACAGGACAGTAAATTTGACGTTATTCTCTCCTCTGGCTGCCGTCAACAGTCTTTTTCCTTTTTCTGAACGTCTCTATAACCTCATCGTGAAGTTTTTCTTTTATTATTTCAGCAAATAGGATTGTAAAAAAAATTATTTGTTGTATTCTCCCATTTACTGCGCTCTAATTGTTCCCAACTAAGTTGACTTCTGCTACTGAGAATCCCTGAAATGTGAAAAGGGTCTATACCTGGATGATGGAAGCATTCAGCGGTGCTTCCGACTGAGCCAAGTCCAGTTTAATGAGCTGTTGTCTAGTGTTGGCAGGAGGATTTCCCCTCAGGACACTAACAACAGGCGCTACGTCATAATAACGCCTCTACAAGAGCAAGCTCCTGATTGGTTAACACGGCACAAATGTCCGCTGATTTTGGATTTTCCAACTTGGGCGAATTGTGCGTCAAATGCCCAAAAAGCTTAACTCGTGTGGATCGCGATGCAGAATGTCTATTCACGTCTTCGCATTGTCTTAACATGTAAATCACTCACGCTTGACGCATCTGCGTCTGGTGTGAAAGCACAATAACAGAGCAAGAAATTTTCCACAGTATTTCCTATAATATTTTTACTTCTGCAGAAAGTCTTATTTGTTTTATTTTGGCTAGAATAAAAGCAGTTTTTAATTTTTTTAAACCATTTTAAAGTCAATATTATGCAATAATATTAGCCCCCTTAAGCAATTTTTTTTAAATGTCTACTGAACAAACCACTGTTGTACAATGACTTGCCTATTTAGCCTAGCCTGCCTAGTTAACTTTAAATATCACTTTAAGCTAAATACTAGTATCTTGAAAAATATCTAGTAAAATATTGTCAATGTCAATTTTATTTCTATAGCACTATTTAATACAACCAGAGGTTGACCAATGTGCTGCACATTACAAATCAAAACAGATAAAAAACAAATGTATATATAAAATTATAAAATTATCGCTAAAACAGACAATTTTCACTGATAAAATGCCAAATCAAAGGTAAGTTTTTAACCTAGATTTAAAAACAGACAGGGATGAAACAGATCTGATACAGAGGGGCAGCACATTCCACAGCCTAGGACCAGCTACTGCGAAAGCACGGTCACCTCTGCATTTCAGCCTCGACTTAGGTATGCATAACAGTCTCTGGTTAGATGACCGAAGAGACCATCCAGGCTGATGCTCAATTAAAATGTCTGACAGATAAGAAGGTGCCAGACCATTTAGAGATTTAAAAACCAAGAGAAGCATTTTAAAAGTGACTCGATAGTGCACAGGCAGCCAGTGCAGAGAGCGTAAAACTGGGGTAATGTGCTCATGTTTCTTGGTCCCTGTTAAAAGCCTTGCAGCAGCATTTTGAACTAATTGTAACTGGGATAAGGTTTTCTGACTAATCCCAAAGTATAATGAGTTACAATAGTCCAATCTAGTGGTAATAAAAGCATGGATTATTTTTTCAAAAAATTTTCTGGATAAAATAGATTTTTTAAAAGTCGAAGCTGAAAAAAGCAGGATTTGACCACTATTATTTACATAAAGTTATCTGTCATTATGCCAAAGATAAAATAAATGATTAGAAATGAGTTATTAAAACTATTATGTTTTGAAATGTGTTAAAAAATCTTCTTTCCATTTTTCCCCAGAAATTGGGCAAAAACATATACTGGGGGGGCTAATAATTCAGAATGGGCTAATAATTCTGTCTTCAACTGTATATCCTTTCATTGTTTCTGTGGCTTTGAGCAAGACATTGAAGACAACAGAATTAGGACATGATTCAAGCTTGAGATCTTTGTAAGTGTCTCAAATCGTGCACTACACACTGCATCAAAGCTCATCATATCTTTGTATCTTATTCTCCAGCGGCAGTCTTTTTATGTGGTGGTTTTCCCTGTACAGCGACTTACCTTTTTAGTGGGCACTCTGAGCTTAAGAAGTTCAGCCTCACGACTCAGAACAGACCAGGGGACATGGAGACGGGTAAAGCGGACCGTCCTCATCTTCAAAAAAGAGAGAAAGAAACGGTTCAGAGGGAAAACCATCATTAGCTATGTTTCCATCCATATATTTTCATGCACATTCTGGAATATTGCATTAAATAATGCCTAATGGAAATGCTAAGATGTGCATAAATTTGGAAAACGTGTATAAAAAATACAAATCAGATAAGACAAAAATGTGGTCTTGCATCTCCAGAAGCCACCACACGTTCATTGCAATTTAGTTTGTAGGATGGAACTGGATATTCGGTTCAAGATAAGGTGGTTTAGCCATCTTCATTAACAAACGGAGGTGCAAACACACACACATAAGTCTATAAGAAGCAGCTGTTACTAAAATGGTCTTATTCAGCGTGGATGAGTGGCACACACACACAAATACATCAAACACAAACACCTCTGGCAATGAGGATCAACTGTAATCTGCCTTTGGGCTGGAGACTGCAGCACTCAAATTTAATCCACACCAACATAACATAAGTGATCTGCCACCAACAGTCAAACGTTCACAGCTTTCATTTAGGATTTCACTCTCATCAGTCTATCTTTATGCTGAATTAAGGCCAATTTCAGATCAGAAAACACTGGGACGGCTTATTATGGTGGTCATTTTTGAATAATGATTCTCTGATACATAGGAAGTAAAAAATGCAATTGAAATAGAACTTATTTATACATTTTAAACGTTTTTACTGTTATGTTTACTAAAATAATGCATCCTTACTGTATAGAAAACACATTTCTATTTTGAAAAGTAATAAATGTTGGCCCTAATTATTATAATAATAGAGAATGTCATGTTGGATGTGGAAAAATGATTTTATTTACATGTGAAATGTTCAAGTTATTATTTAATAATGCTGTTAATTCTACTTATCATATGGAAACAGAATATAAACTACATTATGGGATCTAGTATTATTTTTATACAGATTGCAGAATAAGTATTGTAGCATATGCTATTCCTGCATAGATTATATGGCTCTTGCCTGCCAATGCCTGTGTCTATATCAGTTTCCTGGCACACATATGAATGTCTCATCATCTCATGCATTGAGCCGTGAATAATCAGGGATGAGCTCAGTTTTGTCTGCAATACTAACAGAATGAGCGCAATCAAGAGATTCCCAAGGTGACCTTGGAACTTAAGAAGTGGAGACCCAGTTTAGAAAAAGCCCAAACCCTCCCACGCTAAGAAAAGTCTATGTGTTATGAAGGGGAGGGGGGTCATTTTTATTTTCAACCAACACAGCATAGTTTAATGCTAGCTAACAGCTGCCAAAAGGCTTTTTTTTTGCTTTCCTGCGGTGCCGCAGTTATAGCCCCCCGGCAAAATATTTGCGACAGATGCAACTGTGGTTGTCAAAAGAGATGATCGGTTCCCCCTGCATCATGGATTTTCCCAAGATGGAGCAGGGAGAGCTTTACATTTCTGAATAGGAGTAGATTGGTTGACTCATGCGGCTTAAATTTTCACAAAAATAGCTTATTCTGGGGCAATACCCCTCTGCAACTAAATATAGATTCTGTTATTACGCAGTTTTGAGTACAACTTAAAATACACTGCTTCCTAAATGCATGATATGTGCAGACAATTCACTCTAAAATACATTATATTATACTTTGCATAAACCAATTGTATGATATATTAATAATAATAATGAAAATATTATTATTGAACATAATTTAAACCAGGTGGCTCGGTGGCTCAGTGGGTAGCACTGTCGCCTCACAGCAAGAAGGTCGCTGATTTGAGTCCCGGCTGGGCCAGTTGGCATTTCTGTGTAGAGTTTGCATGTTCTCTTGGGTTTCCTCCGGGTGCTCTGGTTTCCCCCACAGTCCAAAGACATGCGCTATAGATGAATTGGATGAAGTAAATTGGACGTTGTGCGTGAATGTGAGAGTGTATTGGTGATTCCCAGTACTGGGTTGCGGATCCGCTGTGTAAAACATATTGTATTAGTTGGGGGTTCATTCCGCTGTGGTGACCTCTGATAAATCAGACTGACGGAAAATTAATGAATAATTTAAACCAATGTTTTACTAAATAATCAGCATACATACAATTTCAAACAAATACTGTGATGTTGTGATTCTTGCTATTAAGAATACTGCAGTTACTATCAGTTACTGCAGTGGCTGATTAACTGATCAGTAAATCAATTTATATCTGCAAATATCTGGTTTTCAACATATAATAATAAAGTTTCAGGAGAACCATATTAGAATGATTTATGAAATGTCTAGAACACTAAAGACTAGAATAATGGTACTGAAAATTCATCTTGTGCATTTTGAGAATAAACTAGAAAAGAAAACAGGTTTTTCAAAATGTAATTTTTTTCATAACAATATGATTTTCATTAAATATCTTATTTAAATATTATTTTGTATATTATTATTTTTTTTTATTCTATTGTATTTTATCTCATATCTAACTCATGCCTGTATAGCGCTTTGGAGAACACTTGTTGTTTCTTAAAGTGCTTTATAAATAGAATCTTTGATTTGATTGGTTGATTTTTTGATTGATTGATTGATTGATTGATTGAAATCAACTTAAAAGGGACCTATTATGCAAATAAGCGATTTTATAAGGGGCTTAAACACAGTTGTGTGGCAACAGTCTTTAAAATATAACCAGCTTCTAATGATAAAAAAATTGGTAATTTTTATATCCACACTAAAAAACTGAAACACTTTGATTGACATTCCCCCTTTGTACGTGTCATCAGAGGGGGAAAGCCCCGCCCATTAGTGATAATCTCTCCCTCATTCGCATAGGCTGCTAGTCTTGTTTTTGAATCTGCCACTATGCTGATACGTAGGCATTTGTAGCTCCACCCTCTTTTAAAAAGAGCACAATCTCATTTGAATTTAAAGCGACAGTCACCAAAATGGCTCATTTAGGATCAAAGCATAAAAGGGGCACTTTCAAAACATTATTTGTGTGGCATTTTGAGCTGAAACTTCACATTCACACTGTAGGGACATCCGAGACTTATTTTACATTTTGTGAAAAGGGGTGTAATAGGTCCCCTTTAAAAGTCCACTGGTGTGCAATAGAGACTTTAAAAAACATACAATGGATCAAGCTCAAACGCGTGAACAATATATCTAATGAAATAACATGACAACATTGCAGCATGCTTCATAAAACAAATGTTGCTTAATACATTTTTTTACATAGTAATCTCAGTTTATACTGCAGAGTATGCATTGGAATAGTGTTCAGTTTTCAACATAAGCATTCGCACAAACCTCTTTTTCTTGTTCGATCTCCAAGCCTTCCTCTTGAAGTCCTCTTTCGAATTCCTCCCTGATTTTATCTTTTAATACATCAGCGGGTTCAGTGGCAAGCCCCGCCTCCAGCACCGCCTCCGAAATATCACCTTTGGTGCTCCTGCGTGAAGGTGTGGGACTCTGTGACGGGACGTTACCGTTCGAGACAACCGAGTGTCGGTGGTGGGCCTGACGTTTTTTACAGTGATAAACCAGAACATAGTCCACTCTTCTGCGGCCGTCTGCAAAACACAGCCCTCCTCCTGGACCCGGGCCTGGCTCTTCCTGAAAACACACACATGAAATCTTCATCTCAGTAACATCTAAACACATCTGCATGACTCCACAGCGAAAGGCAGTGAATTGCAGATTCCTGGAGCTCTCTCAAAGCTGCATCATTGGCAGTTTCAGCAGAAACCAAGGATCTGGGTCAGCCACTGATTGGCTGGTGGTTCAAAGGACTTACTGTAGCTGCTTCCTGCCGTATTCATCTTTGATTAGGATTCTGTTTTAAAGCAGGGTGCTTAAAAGCGGTTGGCGAATTAACGGAGAAATGCTGAAATTGTATATTTCTTCATGGTTCTTCTTCTACTCTTATAGTCCTCTACTCTTCTACCCTTTAGTTATAAAGTGTTTTTACTGGCATTGATGGTTTGGAAAAAAGTCTTTAGCATCCATGGAAACTTTCCATTGTACAAAAGATTATTTATGTTGGAAAAAAGAGCTAAAGAATTAAAAGATTATATATTTTACCCTAAAATGGAAAGGAAAATTAGAGAATGTATACAGTGGTCCCTCGTTAATCGTGGGAGATACGTTCTAAAAATAACCCACAATAGGCAAAATCTGCGAAGTAGTCCGCTTTATTTTTTACAATTATTATAGATGTTTTAAGGCTGTAAAACCCCTCACTACACACTTTATACACTTTTCTCAGACAGGCATTAACATTTGCACACTTTTCTCTCAAAGTTCAAACCTTCACAGAAAAATAAGTCCAGTATTATAGAATAAAACCAATGATCAAAACCTGTTGTCAGACGCAAACATTCATCGCTGTCAGCAAAAGTTCATAAAGCTTTTTAGCGTTTGTGTGGATAATGTTGGCATCCAGCGTAATGTTCTTTTTCCTGCAGTCACTGACCACAAAACTAAAGCACATCGGATGCGCGGTGCACATGTATGTAACACACCGAATGCGCACATTCACATGTTATTTAAAATGAAATTATTCATATGGTGCTCTGTGGTGCGGCAGAAATATGAACAGTGTCCTGAGTCGTAGCTGGGCACTGCAGACAGCTGCCGACATGTGGCACCGGTGTGGTACCCTGATATAAACCTATGTTTACAATTCTAAAATGCATGGTGCTGTGTGGCACTGCACATCCGGTGTGCGACCCCCTTCACGATGGTCTTGCTGCGGACAGTTACAACCCTTTTTGCATCCTTATTGAAACTCTCACTGTTAGCGATCAAAGATTTATGTTCATTTTGCAAGCTGAACGCATTCTGTGCTGTACAGGACACACAGAGGAGATTGATAAACAATGGTCTACAGCCAATCAAGATGTAGAACACAGTGCACTGTAAAAAAAAGAAAAGAATCTGAAATTGCACATAAAAAATCCACGAAACTGCGAGGCCATGAAAGGTGAACCGGGTTATAGCGAGGGACCACTGTGATTTGTAAAAAGATATTTTGCCTTGTGAAATGTACTCAATTCTTATACAAAACTAAATACTAAATAAATTTTGAAATATTCTCATTACTGTACACATGCGCGCACACACACACACACACACACACACACACACACATATATATATATATATATATATATATATATATATATATATATATATATATATGATTTTAATTTTTTTTTATTAGACTTTGAGCTCAGTTCATTACTGTATATTAAAGTTAAATAAAAATAAAATAAAATGTTGTGATACTGTATTATATATTACACTAATATATTAGTATAAACATTTTCTTTTTTGTTTTTGCATTCTTGACTGTGAACCAACTTCGTTCATAAGGAATCTCTCCAGGATGGGAATTTTAGCATAAATTCCCCCAATTATTCAAGCCTAATCCACAAAAGAGAACTGAGTTCAGTGTTTGTGCAGCTCTCTGTGTGTGTGCTGCACTTTAAACAGCATGAGAGTACAGAGTGGAGTTCTCTGTCCCAGATGGCACACTTCATGTGCACTTTGGCCGGCATGTTTTCAAGACTGTTGGGCATCACGTTGGGTATCATTTTTGTTTTCACAAGGGTGCTTTGACTGCACAAGTACACTTCAACACTGAGGGAAACTGCTTATAAACAATAAAAACGGCATTGAAAAGCAGACAGTGAGGGTTTAGGATGTTTTACATGTTCTTGATTAGATTAAAATGGCGTGTAACTTTTACAATAATACAGATCCCAAATAATGCGTGTACACCCTAAAGCATGAGATGTCTGTATGGATCAAGAATCAGCTACGTTTTTCAATATGTTTTCATTTTATAATGATGGTTTGTTCTGTAGACAATCGAAAAAAATATTGCTTAAGGAGGCTAATAATATTGACCTTAAAATGGTTTTTAAAAAAATTAAAAGCTGCTTTTATTCTAGCCGAAATAAAACAAGTAAGACCTTCTCCAGAAGGAAAAATATTATAGGAAATACTGTGAAAAATTTCTTGCTCTGTTAAACATCATTTGGGAAATATTTAAAAAAGGAAGAAACACTTCTTCACACTTTAGGTAATTTGATCTCTTGGTGTCTGTGTAGAGACTGCAGGGGCCAGGGGGGTTATAATTAATGAACTTTACCTAATGATAACTGTTATCAGGTAATGCAGTGGTGAGGCTCGACATGGTATCACTGGCTCGGTCAGATTGACAGCTGCTACACCCAGTCAAATGAGATATGGAATTCTATTTTGTGGGAAAGACTAAAAAAGTAATGGAGAGTAATCATGTAAAGATTAAGTATACTGCCAAATGAGTGTTGATCTTCCAGTTATGGTAAATGTAAGAGTTTTCTATCTGAGTGATCAGTCCAAACCAAGTGTGTTGCAGGTGTAAAAGATTATAATCTAACTATTATAGCCAAACTGAGATCTGAAAAGCACCCCATCATCCTTATTGCTATACATCTGGATCCTGGATTTCCTATTGCTTTGGCATATGTAATGCCATCCTGTTTGTTGTGTTATCTTGCATTTTAGCTGGTTGAAATTGGGAAAACCTGTTCTAAATAAATTTACAGGATCTAATATGATTTTAGTTAAGCTACAAACCAAAACATACTTGTTATTGTTTGGTCTCTACCTGAATAATAATGCTTGTTTTCTGCTGGTTGAGACCTTTATGCTGGGATAATGGAATTTCTGCAATCTGATTGAATTTTAAAAGGTCTATTAGAGCAGATTTTTTCTATCCAAGTCTTAGAATATTTTTGTTTGCTGTTTATTTATTAAAAATGTTCTATACCATTGTTTTAGTTTTTTTCCTTGCTGTACTAAGTTTTCTCTAATGTTAAGCTATTCAGTACCATTTTATTCCTTTCCCACTGTACCGGTTAACCTGTCTGCGGCTGTTCAGTGCTCATCACAACACCTGCCTGTTTCTCTGTATATTATAGGTCAGGAATATTCAACTTTTTAGTCAAAATAATGGAAAAGTCAGTTAATTTGGCATACAGCGGGAACCCTATTTATCAGTGATATAAAGAATATCAGTTATGTTATGATTTTCAGTAAAAGCTGTTAGGTTAAGATATTCAACTTTCCTTTTCAGATGTGGAAAAACATTTATAGAATAAATTTGCATCACTATTTGTATGGTAATTTGGAGCTTTCTGTATTCTTGTTTGACCTGATGAAGCCCACATTGGTCAAAACATTGTCTGACTAAACTGCCTTTAAAAGCAAAAGCAGCAGCGTGACAATTCTTGTTTGTTTACCATGTCAAGTTTCATTTAATCAGGCACCTGCTAAGAGATCATTCACCCAAAAATGAACATTTACTCATTATTTACTCTCCCTCAAGTGGTTCTAAACCTTTATGAGTTTCTTTGTTCTGATCAACTTTTAATAAGTTTTTTTTTAAGAAGAAAGATAAAACCTTGAAAGAAGAAGTTTTGAAAAATGTCAGAAACCTGTAACCATTGAGTTACATAGTATTGAATATTCCTACTATGGAAGTCTGTGGTTACAGTTTTCTGACATTTTTCAAAATATCTTCTTTTGTTTTTAACAGAAGAAAGGAACACATAAAGGTTTAAATGAAGGGTGAGTAAATGATGACAGAAAGTCCTTTATGTATAAACTCTCCCATTACATTTTTTGGTCCCACTTTATAGGTGGGCTTAATTAATATTTACTTATACTGAAAGTTATCATTTATTACTTATTGTGCAAATACATGTTTTACTTCATGCAATCACATCTGTAAATATTTACCATCCCTTACACCTCAACCCAGCCTTAAACCTACCCATACCACCAAACCTGACACATATCCCACCTCAAGAGCACCAGAAGTGTTCTGCAATACATTATGAAGTATGTTGTATTTATTTTTGATGCAAGTACATAGTTAAGGCCACCTAATCTTTTCTTCATAATTTTTTATCTCACCGAAAGATTATGTACTTTAGTTTGAGGTCTGTTTCGCCAAGCTTCACTCACTTTAGTATCTCTAGTCTCCACTGATTTAATGTAAAATGCTACCAATTAAAAAAGAAACGAGAAAATATAAAATGTCCTAAAACACCATTCATGTGATGATGATAAACAAAGTTTCTGATATCACGCACCGTGTCCTCTGCGATGTCGTTGGCATCATGCCCGCTGCTCCTGGCCGTGCCCCGCTGGCCCAGTTCAGAGATATCTCGGGCAACACCGCGGAGTTTCTCACTCTGCATTGAAGACTCGCTCCTCACAGCGGAAACACGCATGCGCTCGGGAGCCCCATTCCAGTTTTCTGTAAGAGATATTCACAATTAGCTTTCATTGTTCTTTAATGCAAATTAGTGTTTTAAAACTACTGCCATCTTATTCTTTGACAATCATTCATGCAAAACAGTCATGCCAATAAATCGCATGGAATTTTAATGAAACTGAGAGAGAGAGAGAGAGAGAGAGAGAGAGAGAGAGAGAGAGAGAGAGAGAGACGTCCGCGTAAAAGTGCAGGATAAAAACCTTTCAGCACCAAGGACAGCAATATAGCTATGAATGCTGTGCGTCAATGATCAAAAACATTTACAAGTGACTGAGAACAGAAACAGTGGTATCTATGAATATTCTCACACCTGACACCAAAGCGTCACTTAAATATGCCTCATGCCCTCAGGTAAACAAACACAGGGATTCATGACTCTTAGAGAAAGCTAAGCGCATTTACACCACCTGACCAAACCATGCATCACATCAGTCTATCTGTGCCTTTACTTCCATTCATTTTCAGATTTTCGAGTTGAAAACAAAATAGTTCTGTGATCTAATTTAAAAAAGAAAGGAAAAAAAAGGACAGAAAAGCAATTCATGAAGTGCAGTTGATTTATAAGACAACACACGGCGTCAGATGGCGCTTGAAATAGCTCCAGATTATTGCCCCGGCTAATTATACAAACCCCCTCCGACTCACTCAGCCCTCTTTGTTTTCTAAAACAAAACAGCATAAATTTGGACACAATTAATCATAGGATTATTGAGTATTAAAGTATGATATGCCATCAGAAATAAGCATAGCTACCGCGCGCCTTTGATTTTACTGCAATTAATACGAACGACCAGTTTGGTGCCACACAAACTGATTATAAATGTACGACTAAATCAAACACAAGCGTGCGTTTGCATAAAGCTTTAACCAAACAAGCCAATTTATTGAAGTGCCAACTGTACAGACGTGCTGCAAACGAATCTACTGTTTGGCTCAGGGAAACCCAATGCACGCGCGCGCAATTTACACCATCAACAAGATGAAGCGGGGTGTCAGAGCTGGAACTCACCCGTGGCAGAGGGCGACCTGTTCAGTGCCATGTTCGTGTGCTCCCGGTTAGATGGTGGACAATCCGCGGCTTAACGCGCTCGTGCTGCTGCCGTTAATTCCGTGGAGCTCGAGACGCTCAAACTTCCAGAGAGAGTCGGACAGATAGAGAGAGAGAGAACGGTGACAGCCGACACAACCCCCTCCCCCTCACACACACACATGGTGTCTCTCACAAACAGAAGCCGGATGCATAAGTCTAATTATACTGGCACTGGTATGTTTGACAGGTATCCCAATTCAACGTGCATGCATTGCTTATAAAAATATTTAATGATAAAGCATTTTATAGTTAAGCAATTGGGACATCATTATTTGTTGTCCAATTCACACGCACACACACACACGGTGTCTCTCACAAACACAGAAGCTGAATGCACACGTCTAATTATACTGTCATGAACTATCCGTGAAAAATATTTGACAAGAAACTCAATTACACGTGCATACATAACTTAACATGTATGATAAAGCATTTTGTAATTATTAAAGCAATTAGCAATTGTGACATCATTTGTTGTCCCCCTCACACACACACACAGAGAGAGAAGCTGAATGCGTAAGTCTTATACTGTCACGAACTGTCCATGCAAAATATTTGACGAGAAACCCAGTTCAACGTGCGTACATTCCTTATAAAACATTTTATGATAAATCATTTCATAATTATTAAAGCAATTAGCAATTGTGACATCATTTGTTGTCTCCTCACACACACAGAAGCTGAATACACAAGTCTCATCAGACTGTCACGGACTCTCCGTGGAAAATATTTGACAAGAAACACATTTCAACCAGCAGCATTGCCTATAAAAACATTTTACGATAAAGCGTTTCATGATTAATAAAGCAATTAGCAATTGTGACATCATTTGTTGTTTCAAACATTTTTGACCTACGCGAAACAGTGAGTGAGATTCGGAGCCTAAATATCGTTCAAACGAGTCGTTTGGATTTGATTCCTGACTCTTTCTGCTGGTAGCTAGTAGGAGGCGACGTGTGAACAGTGAATCATTTACACAACTGATTCGATAAAAAGTCATCAAGTTCAAGGTCGTTTAACTACAAATCTACAGATATAAAATAAGAGACTCCAGATTTATATACTCACGATTTGATTTGATGTGATTTATTTACAGAACAGAAGTATTATACATAAAAATTCTTTAACAAAAAATACATTTCAGCAAGGTTGAAACGAGCGGGATGAAGCGCAATTGATCGAAAATGAATCGTTTAGTACATGAGAATCGACGTACTGAAATGATTTATAAAGAATACCATGTAAATATATATATATATATATATATATATATATATATATATATATATCTATATATATATATATAGATATATATATAAGTAAAGATTTAAAACTTAACGTTTGTTTTTTATATATATATATATATATATATATATATATATATATATATATATATATATATATATATATATATATATATATATATATATATATATATATATATATATATAAAACAAACGTTAAATTTTAAATTATGCTCCGTTCTCTGCATTCACTAATAGTTGGTATGTGTTGTTGTTGTTTGTTTACTTAAACTTTGTGTTTTTAGCAAACATGGTTATCAACAATGTTAGTAACAGAATTCCTTAACAATGACTTGGTTCAATGTGGATAGCATGGTTGATAACTATATGAAACTAAATTGCAAATTATATATATGTACATACAAAAACACATATATGAATATATACACATATGCATACAGAAACCTGTAAGTGTAAAAGGGAAAAACTATATACATAATGTCGGAGAAGTACACAACTGAAAAAAAGTGTCTAATAAAACTATTGCAGAACAAAGCAAACAGAAAACAATAGTTTGTTGTCACCTATATCTTAAAATACATCTTAATCGTTTCTCCTACGTTATTATATAAAATCACCTAAGTTTTAATAATGAAGATCAAACTCTCATGTATTTGAAAATGGTGATGAAATCTTTGCTCTGTTAATTAAAGCAGTGGATTGTTCCAGTCGAACAATGTCTAATAGTTTAACCATTGCTGAATTGACAGGAGGTTAGGAGGGAGCAAGTAACTGATGATTGTTTTATACAGTAGCTATGTGTTTTGATTAAAATCTTCATTCATGTTTTATTTTATAAACCGTATTAATAGGGTGTGATTTAGTTTTTTCTACATTTTCTAGCAGAAAATGACAATACTGTAGGCGAATTTAAAATGCTCCATGTTTTTGCACTAGATAGATCCAGTTCTGGCACTTTTATTATATGGAATGAAGAATCTCAGCTAAACTATGTTTCATGGTAGAAAGTCAAACAGTGCTAAAATAATATGACAGAAGGGTGAAATTGGATTAAAATGATTATATTACAATTAGTTTGATATTATTATTATTATTACAGCATTTTTATTTTTATATAAGAAATTGGCCTGCAAGGGATACATTTGAGGTGCTAATGAAAAACAAAGCTATTGAAGAAGTGAACAAATTTAAGTATCTTGGCATAACATTAATTTAAAATTTGATTAATGTTAAAAATATGAAGGTCAAGCCAAGTTTAAACTCTTTTCGTTTTATTAGAAAGATTTTAACATATCATACTGCAAAATTATACATACACACAATGATATTCTCTCACTTGTCATATTGCATTACATCATGGTGACAAGCCTCTGTAACCACCTTGAAGTCTATTGACTCGATATATCAACAAACAATTAAAATTATGGACTTAAAACCTATGTGAGGCCGTCATTGTGATGTTTTATGTAAACAGATTTAATTTAATTTATTTTAATTATAAATAAATACATTTAATTATCTTAAATTTTTTTTTAATGTTTAAATAATTAAGCACCAATGCTGTTTTCTGATCTAATCAGTAGGCATCAAACCTCTCACAGAGTCACACGAGCAACTGCTAATAATGACTGTCTTGTTCCAAAGTGTAAGACCTCCTTTGGTCATTGTGTTTTTTCCAGCCTGATCTCACGAGAAAACGTAAGTATTTTACGTTTTGTCAGTTTAGTGGCTAATTCGTACGAATTCATACGAGTTCAGTCGTACGAAATTGTACGATTTTAGAAAGGAGGCATGGCACCTAACCCCACCCCTAAACCCAACCGTCATTGGGAGATGAGCAGATCGTACTAAATTGTACGAATTGGATCGTACGAATTAGCCACTAAATCAAAAAGTTACGAATTGCCATGAGATTGTGTTGGTTTTTTCTGTTAAGGGAACCAAATTGTGGAATGATTTACCTGTTAGCCTAAAATTAGAGGATAATGTAAATGTTTATAGTAGTGTTCTTAAAAGTGGTTAAAAACAAAACAGCAGTGTTCGCACAAATGGTCTATTAGTAGTTTGTTAGATCATGCTGCCTTTGCTTTAGCCTTACAGCAAGTTTATGTAAGGAATTATAATGTTGTGTATGTGAATCTATTTTATTTTCATTTTATGTCAAGCCTCTCTAGGACAGGTGTTGAGAATTAAGTCTGCACTTAATAATACACTCCAGTGTAATTGTGATGTCCATGTCAAATAAATAAATCAATAAATAGATAAAACAAAAAATATATATTATTTGATTGATATTTTGGGGCATCACGGTGGCGCAGTGGGTAGCACGATCGCCTTACAGCAAGAAGGTCACTGGTTCAAGCCCTGGCTGGGTCAGTTGGCATTTCTGTGTGGAGTTTGCATGTTCTCCCCATGTTGGCATGGGTTTCCTCTGGGTGCTCGGGTTTCCCCCTCAGTCTAAAGACATGCGCTTTAGGTGAATTGAATAAGCTAAATTGGCCATGGTGTATGTGTGGGTGTAAATGCAAGAGTGTATGGGTGTTTCCCAGGGTTGCAATTCAATTCATCTTTATTTCTATAGCGTTTTTACAATGTAGATTGTGTCAAAGCAGCTTCACATATAAGGTTATAGTAAATTGAAACAATGTAGTCCAGTTTTCAGAGTTGAAGTTCAGTTTAGCTCAGTTCAGTGTGTTTTAATATTCACTGCTGAGAGTCCAAACACTGAAGAGCAAATCTATCGATGCGCAGCTCTATAAGTCCCGAACCATGCAAGCCAGTGGCGACAGCGGCAAGGAAAAAACATCACCAATTGGCGAAAGTGAAGGATTAAAAAACCTCGAGAGAAACCAGGCTCAGTTGGGCACGACCATTTGTCCTATGTCCAAACGTCTTGTGCAGAGCTGCAGTCTAGGCGCCGGAGGCTGGAGAATGCTGGGCGTCCATCATGGAGAACTTGCAGGTTGGAGTGGTCACCGGCTGGTGTACAGGCTGTCCCTTCAGGATCAATGCAAGGACTCGTATGTCACTGGGGATTTACAGGGATCAGTCTGATGCTCTCTACTCCTCCATGACTACCACAGCAGCTGCTCAGAATACGGCCTGGTCCAGGATTATGGAAACCTCTGGAATAATACGAAAAAAAAAAGACTAACATAAGCGTAGATGCCGTTCAAATTATAATGTCTTTTGGGAAGTCTTCCCGGCTCCGGTTGCCCTAAATAATGCAGACTAACAAGCTTTTAGAGGATTTGGATTTCAACAGCGTTTGCGTTTTATGTGTATGCTAATGCAGAGAGATGTGTCTTTAATCTAGTTTTAAACTGACAGAGTGTGTCTGCCTCCTGAACTGTGCTAGGAAGGCTGTTTCAGAGTTTAGGTGCCAGACATGAGAAAGATCTACCACCTACAGCTGATCTGATATTCTGGGAATAATCAATTGTCCAGAATTAGTTGAGCGTAGAGGGCGTGATGGGCTATAATACACCAGAAGCTCCCTCAAATACTGGGCAGCTAAGCCGTTCAGGGCTTTGTAGGTAGTCAATAAAATGTTTCATTTATACGATATTTAATAGGGAGCCAATGCAATGATGAAAGAACTGGAGTAATATGATCATATTTCTTTGTTCTAGAAAGTGCTCTAGCAGCTGCATTTTGAACTAGCTGAAGTTTGTTAATGGAAGGGCGTCCGTTGCGTAAAACATATGCTGGATAAGTTGGCGGTTCATTCCGCTGTGGTGACCCCTGATTAATAAAGAGACAAAGCCGAAAGGAAAATGAATGAATGATTGATATTTGTTAATGTTAATAATCAGTACCATATCTTAAGTGTAATGACCTACAGTAATGACATATTTAGGGGAAAAGGTTTTTAACATTTGAATGGAGTATCTAATAGTCTGTATGTGTTTTATGTCAAAACTGATTTGCTGCATATTGTCTTTTTGGATGAACCTTGGGTTTTGTGCTTTGTTTAAGAGCGCATTGGCATTTTCTAGGGTCAAATGTGACTGAACCTGCAGTTTGCAGATTTAACCACTGAATAACCACTACCTTACCTGCCCCAGCACATACAATTATGTGTATTTTACATCGTTTTTCCAGTCAGTTAAGTTCAGAGAGAAGATTACTGCTCTTATTTAAAGGGAGAGTTCAACCCAAAATTTAAACTACCTCATCATTTACTCTTTACTAGTTTCTTTCTTCAGTTGAACACAGAAGAAGATATTTTGAAGAATGTTGCTTGCACCCGTTGACCTCAGTAGTAATTTATTTCATACTGTGGAAGTCAATGTGTGCCAGCAAGCAACATTCTTCAAAATATCTTCTTTTGTGTTCAACAGAGGAAAATGAAGGTGAGTATTTGTGATGAACTATCCTTTTAAGTAAACTAAAACAGTCATTTAGCCAGCATTTTGAGCAAAGTAATCACTGAGTGTATAGTAAATATCTGAAGCTGTAACACACAGTGAATGCTAAGTAATTCCCGACTGAAGATACATAGACGAGTCGTGCACTTTTATAATTACCATCCAAACACATCACCATAATGCAGTCACTCATTAGCTTTAATAAACACACTTCCTGGTAGCATTTTCAGATGATTGTACAGTAATTATTAAGGTCATGGCAGCTGGAGTTAAGTGTAATCCTTTTTTTTTTTTGTACAAAACAAATTATTTGTCCTTTCTGACTCAAAGCATTTTAATCAGATATTATTCAAAATGCGTAGGATATGATGATGCCGTATAACCACAGATTACATAAAGTCAGCGAACTGAGCGAACACTTCCTGAGAGAGGCGATGAGTGAATAACAGGTCCTTAATGTGTGACTTGTGTCCTCCAGATGTGCGAATCGTACACTTCACATCTAATTGACTGATCAGGATTCTCCATGCACGCGTACAACACTCTCATATTTTAAACAGTAAGTAACAAATTACAAATACTCAAATGACTGTAATTGAGTAGTTTTTCTCAGGAACTGTAATTGACCAAGTCATTTTAAAAATGGGTACTTTTGCTTTTCCTTGAGAACATTTTGCAACCCCGGCTCACTGTGGATATGTCCCCAGGTCTACATTTCTGGGGACAGCGAAATACGGATCCGGAGGTAAGTCTGCTCACAGTTTTGCAAATCTACCAGAGGCCGCTGTGTACGCATTTTGATGATCACAAATTTCTCTTCGGCGTCCTCTCCTCATGTAAATCCACCAGAGGCCGCAATATACACTTCAGCTGACCAGGCTAGCTTGCTGTCGACTGATTGACTGACTGACTGGCCCACCCACCCCCATCCCTAAACCCAACTGATAGTGTTTTCAAAAGCAATCTAGCAGTCACGGCCACGTGATTTCACTACGTTTTCAGCCTGTTGTTTATTTATTTATTATTTTTTGTTTTTGTACCACAAAAAAAGTCATCCATATGGAGGTAACAGCTGGTTCGTTTTAAAGACAAAATGCAGCCAGATGTACTTTTGGCTACATAATTCGTGCGCTACAGAAATGTAGACAGGGGTACATATCCACAATGAGCCTGTGCTGACATTTTAGTACTCTTACTCCACTATTTTCCTTCAACCTGCATCACTCGCTACTCTTGAGTATTTTTAAAAGGGCTACTTTTTCACTCATACTTCGGGTAATATTTACTATTACTCACATGACATTTTTGGGCAAGTAATGGTACTTGTGTCGATAAATGATATTATATCGAATCGTGATAAAATTTATGTCTATAACAATGAGGGCATTTACATGATATCCAATAATCTGATTTTAATACAATTAAGGCAATACTCTGATTAAGAGTCCACCATGTAAACAGCGATTTTTTTTTTTTATTAATTCAGTCCGATTAAGGTCATAATCAACTAAACAGAAATTTAATGAAGACGTGTGGAGTATGCCGATTTTAATGGCATTATTGAAGTGCAGTACAGACATGTAAACACTGCAATCAAACTATTACCATCGTATAGGATTTTCGCTGCAATTTGCGACAGGATGGTCTATACACACACGACTGTTTGACGCTATTCTCTGCACCTACCGAGTCAGTGAAGGACCACAGACTCTTGCATCACCAAATGCTGAGGTTTTTCCCCCATACGGCGTGCAGTATCAAATTCCATTAAAACAACACCCTTCCAGCAGTTCATACTCGCATCCAATATCTCGTTTGTCACAGGGGGGCATGCATGAAATGTTCCTGCATGAAAGTGAAAGTGCCGAACTGCAGTTAAAGTCAACAAATCAAAAATGAAACACACAAAATTACATGAAATCCAGAGGAAACATGGACAGCGCGGTGACGTAATAACGTCAATCGAATTAAGTGCTATAACATATAAAACGAGATCATGAACATTCAAAAAGCAACTCATGTAAACGCCTTAATCATATTATTGTCTTATTCAGATTAAGATTACTGATGTCCATTTAAACATAGTCAATGATAAGCTCTGGACTTTTTTTACTCTATATAGACCATTTTGAGGTATGTAAACAATAACAATGGTCCCAACGTATTTCCTGTTTTACACTTATAATTTCTAGAGCTCCCGAGAATCAAATAAGGTTATGACAGCTGTTTTAATATTAAGTTACGATTGAATTGCCTCTTGTTACAGTTATGAAATAGTTTGATAACAAGCAGGAAATGTTCATAGGCCAATGTCATGACCACATTGAAATGGTCTATTGATCAAAGAGCCAATCACACAGCAGAAATGTACAACAATGGGAATCTAAAAGTGTGTTGATATTAGAGATATTTAGCCACCGGAAATTGATCGACTTTTCGATATGTTTTGCCGTTTAATGGACCCTCTAATTTTTATGGCTTCAGTCATTGTTGGGGTACTCTTTTAAATCTGGAAGCATTAACAACTTATGTTGAAATATATATCATTATCATTCAGTATGGAAAATAATTATCGAGACTGCATTTTTGTCATATCGTCCAGCCCTACTTGAGTATGATTTTAAGTACTCTTTCCACCACTGCATATAAATGAGTTCTGAGTGTAAACAGAGACAAATACTTGATTGGCATTATCATTTATTGTAGTTTAATTGAAGAAACACCCATACACTACACACACACGGTCAATGATCATGAACAAGAGTATATTTGTATAGACAGATCATTTTAGCAATCTGGTTAATGTTTTATATGCTGAAATTTGATAGTAAAATGCTTATTTATCAAGTGGTTGCTTACTTCAATCTGCTGTTGATGCTTATATGAAAGTGTAGTGCAGCAGTGTTCAGTACTGTGAGAGTTTATATGGTGTGTGTGTGTATTTTCAATCACTTGGACAGGTGTGTGACATGCAGTCGCAGCCAGTGACGGCGAGGACTTGATGGTGTGTTTGTGTGCCGTTGGCGCAGCGCAGAGAAACATTCATAGGAACCGTGCCTGTAGCCGAACAGCACACACACTCGCTCTCCACTGTGTGTTTTTCCAGAGAGTACATAGACTTGCTGCCACACTTTCCCTGTGAATGACAGATCGATTATAAGTACACAGATAGCTTTGTGTTATTGTTGTAGCTTTTGAGGCGAAATATAAAAAAAGCAGTGACGCACCTCACAGTAAGTGAGTTCTATCTTCTCCTCGGATTGGCAGTCGTCTACTCTAATGTAGTTCAGAAGACCGACAGTCCTTCTGCACTCGGGTTCAGTACCTAAATAGACAAATATCATGCATTTGATATTAGTAGGATTTTTATTGCTATAAATTGAACAATACATGTGGTGATTCAAGAATTGCAGGTACATTTTAGCTGTGTCTCATTTCAGAGGCTGCATCCTCTGAAACATGCATTTGAAGGGTGCTGCGTCATCGTGGCGTGACGAAGGCTGTCTCATTTCAAAAAAATTCGATGGGTCCTTCAAACGCAGCCTCAAAATGCATCCTTTGTTTCCCAGGTAATGAAGGACACAAGCGGTGGATCCTTTACAGCCTTGAATGTCCCAAGATTCTTATCCCAAGATAAGAAATTTAGGATTATTAAAATATGTAAAATAATTCACACAACTCCATTTACGAAGGTTTGCAGTATTCATTTCACTGTTGTTGTTTTTTTGGTTTGCTGGTTTATGCACTGATTCAGAAATGTAGAAAATTTTAGGATTGTGCTTTTACTAATTTGCGCTGTTTAGTAAATCTGGCCCCAATTATGACTTGATAGCAATATCGACTTGTATCTGGTACAGTATCTGGTTTGAGGTTAGCATCTTAAGCACAAAATGCGAGAAAATGCTAACTTTGTTATTGTCAACTCTGTCAGTGATTTTAAAATGTTTAACAACACGTTAAATAACAATTAGTAACAAGATCAAATGTTCCCTATCACATTAAACTAATAGACCTTTTCAGATTTCTGGGTTTCTCAGTAGCAGAAGTCCTCATAGTTGGGAAGACTTTGAGCGCAGTGAATAGGAGAATACAACAAATCATTATTTTACAATCCTATATGCTGAAATCATGAAAGAAAAACTCCATGATGGTGTTAGCAAGACTTTCAGAAAAAAAATGAATTGTGTGAGACTGATAACGTCAGCCAGAGGGGAGAATAACATCAAATTTACTGTCCTGTCCCATAGACGCTGCATTAGAAACACCTCGCACAAGCGGTAATTAGTTTTTTGTAATTTGATGCAAAGATGATAAAATACATACATAAATACATATAAATGTTCAAATGTTTTTAAAAGAAATCTAAATATTAAAAACTTTCAAGGATTTAAGAGGCTGATGATCATTAAATGCGTCATAACAGGTTTGTGGAAAGGCTCCATAATGGATTCAGCTTACTGTAAATTAAATGATACTTCTGATGTATGTCAGTCCAGCTTAAAGAAAATGAATGGAAATATGCTTGAAATGTACCTGCAGTTCTGGAATGAGTCATGTATGAATGGATATTGTGAAGGTTGTTCTTACACATGTTACAGCAGGTGTCTCTGATCTGGCTTATTTTGCCCTGTGGGTAAAGATTTAATAGATTCACTCATTGATATACACAGTTAGGAAAGGATAAGTGCAAAGCTCTTTTTATGGTAAAGGTCAAGATTTACTAAAGACATCACACAGTAAAAAACTATGTAATGAAAAAGCATGGACAGTGATTTTGTAATCTTTTTTGATACAGTTCAAGCTTGAGCAAGCTCTTTTAGCTCAAGATTAAATCAGCCCCAGTGTTATAGGGAACGATACAGGACATTTTAGCAACGGTGATCAGATTGTATAATCAATGTCATATTAGATGAATTATGTCGAATTGTACAGTAAGTGTATTAATACTGAAGATATGAACTAGTGTCTACTCGTTTCTTGAAAGGGGTGCAGTATAGTTGTAATTTTGTTATTATTTTTGCCTAATTTATTATATATATATATAATATATATATATATATATATATATATATATATATATATATATATATATATATATATATATATATATATATTATATATATATATATATATATATTTATTCATTTATTTATTTATTTATTTATTTATTCATTTATTTATTTATTCATTTATTTATTCATTTATTTATTCATTCATTTATTTATTATTATTATTATTTATTTATGTTTTTTATAATTTTTTTTTCTGACATGAATTTCCCTTTGGGATTATTCATTCATTTTCCTTCGGTTTAGTCTCTATTTCATAGGTCGCCACGGCGGAATGAACAGCCAACTATTTCAGCATATGTTTTACGTAGCAGATGCCCTTCCGGCCATAACCCAGTACTGGGAAACTCCCATACATGGTCATTCATTCATACACTACGGACAATTTAGCTTATTCAATTCACCTATAGCGCGTGTATTTGGACTTGTGGGGGAAACCGGAGCACCCGGAGGAAACCCACGCCAACACGGGGAGAACATGCAAACTCCACACAGAAATGCCAACTGGCCCAGCCGGGACTCAAACCAGCGACCTTCTTGCTTTGAGGCGACAGCTCTAACCACTGATCCACCGTGCCACACTTCCTTTGGGATTATTCATTCATTTTCGGCTTAGTCCCTTATTCATCAGGGGTCACCACAGCAGAATAAACTGCCACCTTATCCAGCACATGTTTTACGCAGTGGAACCGGGCCAGCCGGGGCTTTAACCAGGGACTATCTTGCTGTGAGGCGACAGTGCTAACCACTGAGCCACAGTGCCACCCTTGCTTTGGGATTATAAAGTCTAAACAAACAAACGAAACTTTTGCATCAAATTGTGAAATTTAGAATTATTAAAATATGTAAAATAATTCACACAATTCTATTTATGAAGGTTTGCAGTATTCATTTCACTGTTGTTGTTTTTTTGGTTTGCTGGTTTATGCACTGATTCAGAAATGTAGGAAATTTTAGGATTGTGCTTTTACTAATTTGCGCTGTTTAGTAAATCTGGCCCCAATTATGACTTGATAGCAATATCGACTTAGACTGATAATCTTTTTTTATTTACTTATTTTTTATTAATCGTCGGTTATTTTAATACATCAGCACAAAAAAAAGTCTCAGCTCTACAGTAGGAAATAATGGGAAATATACAAACAAGTAAAACAGGATATAGGCTAGGAAAATCAGGAGTAATTCTTAATGTAATGCCAAAAAGGTGTCCCTAGCTGCCAAAAATCATCAGACTTTTGATGTATGTCATAGGTGAGTTTCTCGAGTGGAAATAGCGTACATACTTGAGACAACCACATTTTAGAGGTGGGTACCTGAGGAGATGACCACAATAAAATGATACATTACTTTGCCAGATAACCCAAGATTAAAAACAAATGCTTGGTGTGGGAGTCCAACGCATTCTCTACTCTACCATATAATAAATAAATTCCAGAAAAAACTGGACTGATTATCTTAAAAGAGTAATAAAAATCACAACATTTGTTGAAGCATTCTTTTTTGGGGCATTAAAACAATTTTTCACTTGGTGTCTTTAGTAAATCTTGACAGTATTTTTTTCCGTTTACTTCTAAAATGAGTTTGCATGCATGTATTTGCCTATGTAACCTTGCTTAATATTCATGAAGATATTCAAAAATTATATCTATAGATATTCCCTGTAAAACTCATGGATGCATTTTTGGTCCCCATAAGGAAAATAGCGTATAAATTATACAGAATTGAGTATTTTGAATAAGAAAACTGCATAATTCTTTCTGTGGAATTTGTGTTTAGGGCTAAGTAATGTGTACAGTATGTACAGTATAAAAATCATTATGTCTATGAGAAATCCACACAAAAATTGCTAAATCACAGTCTCTGTGTGTGTGTGTGTGTGTGTGTGTGTGTGTGTGTGTGTGTGTGTGTGTGTGTGTGTGTGTCGTGGTGTGTTGTGTGTGCGTGTGCGTGTGTGCGTGTGCGTGCGTGCGTGCGTGCGTGCGTGCATGCGTGTGTGCTTACCCCATGCTCCAAACAGCTTTTGCGGTCAAACGGGGGGCATGTGGTCACTAGAGTCTCCATCACCAGTTCTTCATCCTTATTTACACTACACGTGTGTTTAGTGCAGCCGTCTGTACGTGTTGTGTTTGCCTGAACACACACATTCATACACATTTATGACACTATCTGAAAATCAACAGAACATCTGGAACATTAACAGCAGACCTCTAAAATACCCCTAGATAGTTTGAAACAACTACTCAAGCATTATCATAATCATTTATTTTGAAGGGGTCATGACATGAGAAAGGAAATTTTATCTTTATCTCACATTTAAAGTCTCATGTTGCGTTTATCATCAGCAATGAGACATTTTTTTAAAGGGCACCTATGATGAAAATGAACTTTTTGTAAGCTGTTTGGACAGAAGTGTGTGTAGGTATAGTGTGTCCACTGTCATATTGGAGTAATATAACACAAGTCAAATTTTTTTTTTACTTCCCGACGTTAAAATAGGATCTAAATCCCAGTGATTTTGAGGCCCACTGCAACGTGCCATATGAGTGTGGTCCCCCCCCCCCCCCCCCCCCCCCCCCCCCCCCCCCCCCCCCCCCCCCCCCCACTAAATGATTGACAGGCGTCATTGTTGCTATAATAACATGTGTACACATTTCCACAGAACATTTTTGCAAAGAAACTGAGATTAAAAATGTATGTTACGACTGATTTTATACATTTTACTCTTCGCGTGTGAGCGGGCGCAGTCATTTGAATCTTTTGGTTTGAGACTTCCGGTCTCATTCACTTCCATTCATTTTTAGATGTTAAAAACAGCTTTTTATGCTGCTTGATGTTGCAAACTGACATTTTCTTACTATGTGATTTAGCTTTGTTTGTATAATCATGCAAACACGTGTTTGTAGAGCGAGCAGTTTGACCATTTTCTGCCGTTTATTATTCCCAGTCATTTCTCCCATAGGCAGCTGAATCGGAAGTTCTAAAACAAACTCAAAAATGAGCACACTTCCGCATTGAAGAATAAGGTCAATGAGTTTAAAATGTTTTTAAAACAGAGCATGTTTGTAAAAAAGAAAGTAGAATCGCTATGTAAACCACTGTAATCAACATGACCGCATGATGTTAGTAAATGCTAATGTATGTGTGTGTGTGTGTGTGTGCTGTAAACGGTATTTGTGTGTGACTCATCGTTTCAGAAGGGCTTGAATAAACTCCACCACAAGTACATCAAGTTAACTTACTTGGTATTTTTGACTAGTGAGCTGTGTTTCAGCTTCATCCATGTCTGTCTCTATCACTGACTGCTGTTTATCTGACGTTATGCAGGAGTAGCAGACACGCACGTGGGAACAGTGGGCAGGGAGAAGTAGCTCATTTGCATTTAAAGCCACAGGCTACAGAAACACCTGCACTGTACTCAGACACCAAAATGGGCAGATTCTGGAGGCTATAATAAATAATCTGATGGGTGTTTTGAGCTGAAATTTTACAGATAGATTCTGGAGACACCAAATGCTAATCTTACAGCTTGTAAAAGGGGTAAAATAGGTGCCCTTTAAGACTTAAACCCAATTGATTTTCACTGAGAAAGGGATTTGTACAAAATCAACACAATCTCACAGCGTTTCGTAACATTTTTAAAAATTAAAGGCTTTTTTTAATGAATTTGGATAATTTCATTTGTATATTTTAGTATGATTTGCTCATCCACCTATAAAGTTAGGTTTAAGGGAGGGGTTTGTGACCGCGCCTCCTTTTAAAAATGGTACATTCTTATTTGAATAAAATCATACATATTTGTACGTTTTACTCACAAACCAGAAAATAGGTTAAAATGTTTCCGTGTGAGATCAGGCTAGCAAAATCACTCTGACATTAGATGATGATTAATGAAAAACAGAAATATGTTTAAAATAATAATAATTTTAAAATAAAACACTTTTACACCATTGGTTCACACTCACACTGGCACCCTTCACTCAAATGATGTTTGCTGTTTGTTCAAACTGCTTGTTTAAAATGAGCTGAAACAACACAATTCTTGAGGGTTTTTGCGACAACTTAAATGTTTTATGTTTAATCCATTTAAATTTGTAATAAGTAATGCTGGACAAAAATAATCATCATCAATCACATTCAAAATGCCAAATAACATATAAGGAACATCAATTCATTGTATCTGGGAATGTGAGGTGGTTAAGATTTTCTGGCAAAATGTAACAACATTAATTTCCTCAATTATTTCAAAACCAATTCAAGTTACCTCTGAAATATGTGCTTTGGGTTTATTTCCTGTAAGTTTGTCATTACCAGGTTATCAAACTAAAATTGACGTGTGTCTTGCAAGACGTTTGATAGGACTCTATTGGAAGAATATAGAAAGGTTATATTCAAAATTTGACACATTACATTGCACTGGAAAGAATTACCTACAGTATAAGGGGCAAATTAAAGGAGTACTATAAAATTTGGGATCTGTTTATACAATTTCTAGAACAAAATCAAAGGTTGGCCTAAGCGATTACCTCTCACTATTGATTGATTGACTGATATGTGTACATGTGTATTTTGTATGTAAAATACAGTATATGGTTTTATTTATCTTAGCCCATGTATAACAATATATTTACCTGTTTGACTGAATTTGGATGCTTTGGGGGAGGGAGGGGGAGAGAGTTAAAATGTAAAAAAGTGTAATTTCATGTTAAATTTCATGTGCTTTATTTTACAATAAAATGTTTCTAAAAAAGTTTGTTTTGACATAATTTAAGTGTGTGTATTATATATGTTCATTATCTATATATAAATACACACATGCGTTCTTATATTTGAGAAAATGTTTATTTATATTTATATACAATATATTTGTGGATGTGATCTAAATTATTCACAGGTATACATTTAAATATCTATGTGACAAAATAGTTTTGTTTTGTTTTTATTACATATACATATTAAATATATGTAACTCACACACATATATTATGTCAAAACACTTTTATTTTGGATGCGATTATTTGTGATTAATTGTTGCCCAGCACTAGTACTAGTTAAGTGAACTTAATTCCTTAATGTTGTCCCAACACAAATCGAATGTGTAGAACCCAGCATTTTTTACAGTGTTTTGTTATTTATGAGGTGGTAAACATCTGAGATAAGCAACAGTGAAAATCACCCTGGTGTGCACAGGCTTTTTTGTCAATAAAATAAGTTTCTTAGCTTGAAACCGGCTAAACAAAGAGCGCATTTGTTGACAGGTGTTGCAGAAAATTTTGACTGTTATATGGATAATGGCTCTGAATTTTCTAGCGATGTACACTGTAAAAAATGTTGGGTTCTACACAATCACTTTGTGTTTGGACAACATGAAGGAATTAAGTAACTTGTTCGTTTTTTTTTACTATAAATTTAAGTGGATTGAACATAAAACAATTAAGTTATCCCAAAAAACTTCAATAATTGTGTTTTGTCAGCTAATTTTAAATAAGTAATTTGAGCATACTGCAAATGTAATTTTTTTGAGTGTAGTTAACACAAAATATATTACTTTCAGTGTGATCAGCTCTCCGTCAGGTCGTCGGATGCTACATGCGGTTGCCACACATCGACCACAGCAAGCATTAGGTATCGGCTCCATCACATATCCCTACAAAACAAACACAAATACTGACTAAAACAAGCCTGACAGCCCATTTAAGACACCACCTACAATGAAATGAAGATTCTGTCATCATTTACTCCACAGCTTATTTACATATTCAAATGAGACCAATCATAACAAGAAGAACGATCACATTTGGGTTTTTTGCCATCAAACCTGAAAAGACACATCTGAGCATAAACAAAAAACAGTGAAGACAACAAATTTATGTTGCTTTAACGTATTATTAAAGGGGTGGTCCACTACGATATCATACTTT
>NC_079452.1:33425640-33628140 GCF_903798145.1 Danio aesculapii | reverse complement strand
AAAAAACTCAAGAAATGTGTTGTTTCAGCTCGTTTTAAAGTCCCGGAAGCTGCAATTTGTTAATTGATTTCGTATTGTGTTGCAGTTCCTAGAGAAACGGAATTTTAAATGAGCAAACAGTGGGTGTGGCTTGTTTTGGCTTTGCGAGCTGATTGGATGTAGTAAAGTAGGCATTTCATTCAGATCGGGAAAGGGGTTTTAGAAGAGTTCTTACAACTTAACAGACTCCTCCTCATCGCCATTTCTGTTTGTTATCCAAACTGACAGTTGAACCAGTGTGGTTAAGTATGTTAGCCATGCCCATTACCTCAAAATCACGTCATCTCATAATTTAACTGAAGACAAACAGGAAGTGAATTTTCAGATTTCAATTAAAGATTAGAAGGGCAAACCATTTTTTTACTTAATGACATGCACAGATGGATTGTTTACCACAAAACTTGCAATGTGAGCTAATAAAGTCACATGGTTAGTTTTGATTTCTTGGTGACTTTAAGTGCTTTGAACAAACAGCAGAGAGGTTTTAGTGTGGTTGCTAGGGTGTTCCAGTTTGTTGATTATTATAAAGGTAAAATGAAAACAGTGTCTTAAATCTGGTCACTGTACTGTATATCAAGGTCCATGTGCTGTAAAAAAAAAATGCTGGGTTCCACACAATCGATTTGTGTTGGGACAACATGAAGGACCTATTTGTTTTTACATATTTAAGTGGATTGAACACAAAACAATTAAGTTGTCCCAAAAAAAACTCCAGAATGTGTAGTTTCAGCTCAATTTAAGTAGTTTGAACAAACAGCAAACATCGTTTTTTCAATGCGTGTCTTAATTAAATACTGTTGCGCATAGGGATTTGCTATAATGGTTACTAAGGTGCCAGAGAGGTTTTAGTGTGGTTGCTAGGGTGTTCCAGTTTGTTGATTATTATAAAAAATTTTAATTAAATGAGTAATTCTGGTCACTGCATATCAGGAACCAGGGTTTTATAACGATAAATTTGAGAAGACAAATAGTACATAATAATAATTTATTTTTTATAAATAGTTCTGCCTTCTGCTTTTCTTGCTTTTCTAAAAAGTACACATTTTTTGTGCTTTCATATTTGTGCATGTTTTTTGCCTGAGACTTTATTCCTGATTTGAAATATGTAAAGCATAACATTTCTGTGTTTTTTTTTTTCATTTCAGCTTATTAGAACAATTTGACTGGCTTGCCTTCAGGTCAGCATGAAATTAATATTCGTCCTATCTGTGCATGTTATTGTTCTCACTGTGAATGATTCATGCACTTGTTTTTATTTATTTTTATTTTTTGACCTTGTCATTTTTATTAACATGTCGTGACTCAATCTTCTGGTAAAACAATATAATTTACACTGGCAACATGAGTGCCAGACCTTTTCAATCACTTAAATCTTTTATTAAAATCAGTTTTTTTATAGTGCCATTCTTTTAATCAATCTTCCTCTTATAAGTCAGTCAAGAACCAAAACTCTCTGTCCTGCTTTTTTTATCTTCCAGTAATCCATTTGACTCAGATGTACTTCACAATACAAACAAAAAGATTTGTTTCCTCAGATAATTCATCATAACTTAAAAAGAGACTTTTTCATTCAATTTCATGCATGAGTGCAGTAAAATGCAGTTCTTAGTTCAAACCCCTACAGAAATTTGAGCAAAAATTAAATAAAAAATCATTTATAAGTATCATAGCCTGAAACTGATGAAAACAAGTCCCGATTAATATTTATATGACATGTTGCAATACAGACGAAACACTTTACTATGAAGTCCCATTTGTTAACATTAGTAAATGGATTAGCCAGCATGGACTGACAGTGAGCAATGTGTTTTTCTAAGCATTTATTAATCTTGCTTAATGTTAGCTGGTAAAATGTATTTATTTACTGTTTGTTCAATTTCACAATGCTACATATATATATGTATATGTATATATATGAAGAAATATATTGTTTTTCATAACAATAATCTGTAACTTAATTAAATAAATCTGTAAAATTTCATCAAAATGGCAATATACTGGCAACTTATTACTGTTTGTAACATAACATTGGCCAACCAACCCAGACAATATCTTGTTTTAAACTACTGAAACTGTCAATAAAAGTCACTTGATTTAACCTTTCAACATCAAACATTTTTCAAGGTGCCATAATGTAATTTATCAGTGTACATTACAACACCATATCAGAAAAAGTCGGAACAGTATGGAAAACACAAATAAGAAAAGAAAGAATTGATTTCCAAATTTACTTTGACCTGTATTTCATTGCAGACAATACAGCAAACATTATTTAACGTGTCCCTCATTTTTATTGTTTGTTTGTTTTTTGTCACATTTTGCAATTTTGGTTCTTGCAACGCATTTTAAAAAAAAGTTGTAACAGTAAAGCATTTACCAATTTGTAATGTTGCCTGTCCTTTTCACAACACTTAAAAGACGTTTAGGGCCTGAAGACACCAAGTAATGAAGTGTTTCAGGAGTAATTCCTGCAAACAAGTCTTAAGGTGGGCAATATTACGGGGTCTTGTTGTCACATATTGCGCTTCAAAAAATGTCACACATTCTCTTTTGGAGACAGGTAGGGACTGAAGGCAGGCCAGTCAAGTCCTGTACCTGTATCCTCTTGCTCAGCAGCCAGGACTTTGTAATGTGTGCAGAATGTGGTTTTGCATTGTCTTGTTGAAATATGCATAGGAAAGAAGGCAGCATATTATGCTCCAAAATCTCTATGTACTTTTCAGCATTAATTGTGCCATCGCAGAAGTGCAAGTTACCTGTTCTAAGGGCACTAACACAACCCAATGCCATGACAGACCCTGGCTTTTGTACTTGTTGCTGGTAACAGTCTGGATGGTCTTTTTCTTCTTTGGTCTGGAGCACAGTGTCCATTTCTCCTAAAAAATACCTGAAATACTGACCATATCTGAAAACAGAACACGTTTCCACTGTGTGAGGTTCCATCTCAGGTGCCTCTGAGCCCAGAGAAGTCGACGGCGCTTCTGGACACTGTTAACATAGGGCTTCCTTTTGGCACAGTACAGTTTTCACTGGTATTTGTGGATGTAACTACGCATTGTGATACTTGACAAAGGTTTGCCAAAGTAGTCCTGAGCCCATGTGGTGACATGGCTTATAGATGAATGGTAATTCTTGATGCAATGCCACCTGAGAGATCAGAGATATCGATAGTTCAGCTTAGGCTTGCAGATTCATTGATGCTTTTAATGATGTTGTGCACTGTTGAAAGTGAAATATCCAAATGTCTTCCTGTCTTTCTTTGAGGAATGTTGTTTTTAAACATTTCAATCATTTTCTCACGTATTTGTTGGCAAATTGGTGGTCCTCAGCGCATCTTTGCTCCTAAAGGACTTTCTTGGATCCTGCTTTTGTACCAAATCATAATTACAATCACCTGTTGACATCACCTGTTTCAAATCACATCATTATTAACCGATTTACCTGATTACTAATCCTAAACTGCTCCTGTCCCAACAACTGGAATGTGTTGCAGGTCTGAATGACAGGAATGGATGAATATTTACAAATGAAATAAGGTTGACCAGACAAAGCATGAAATATTTTGTGTTTATATTAGCTGCAATGAAATACAAGTCAAAGTAAATTTGGAAATCACTACTTTCTTATTAAATTATTTGCTCTTTCCATACTGTCACAACTTTTTTCTGATTTGAGGCTTCTATAAATAATAAAACAAAAACTTCCCAAGCGAATATGACTCAACCTCACAGACTGAGGCGGAGTTGTGTAGGACGCACCACAGGGCAGATCTGGTTGCAGACGGGGTCCACACACTGAGCGATGTGCAGGCCGGTCTGTCCGTCCGTCTGCTCGGTGCATCTGCAGCTTTTACACTTCTCCTCCCACCTGCTGCCCACCTGGTACACCACAGCGTCCACCACACACCACCTGCACACATAAATAACCCGTCACATGCTGATCGCAGAGTCCAAAACACAGCGCTGCAAGGGCAGTCAATAACACGCACCACATACATAAACACTCAGCGAGACCATACAAGTGTGCCAACCTTATCGGGTGTGCAGTGACCTCTGTGCATTGGCAGGTCATTGGTGCTGGTCTTGGTGATGTAGCCTGGAGGGCAGGTGCGGGTGATGTTCTGACAGTCGCACAGGCATTGGTATGAATCGCAGCACCTCGGATGCTTTCACCGACAGCTTCTTGTATGCAGGACAGGATGTGGTTTTGTTGATTCTGGACACTGATCCTTTTTGCACACTGAGAAAAGGGCAGGGGAAGAGACCATGTGTGTGTAATGAAAAGCATGCATGTGAATTTGTCTGGGTGTTTATGAGGGATGGGGTGGTGTAAAAGTACGGTGCGCAGCATAAATGACTAGACACCTATTTGCCGATACAGCAAAGAAAATAAATAGTGTACACATTGTCATGTTTTTCGCTGGGAATAATATTTATAAAGGAGCTGTTGACATGGAATTGAACCTGATTTTGGTAAAAACCCAAACAATATAAACATAAAGATAAAACCACCTTAAAAACTACTGAAACTTCTAAATGCTTTTATAAAAGGCTTTTTTGGTGACGGCAGCTTAAAGACGCCTCTCATATGGAGAATGAAGTCACATGCATTACTCAGGTGTCATTTTTTTTTACAGACTTCACAGAGGGTAAAATCTTGTTGGTTCTGTGGGTCTACGTCTATCAAATCTGATCTTTAATTTATATTTTCTGTTGGATTCAAGTCAGGTGACTGGCTGGGCCATTCTACAGCTTGATTTTCTTTCTCTGAAAAGCATTCGAGTCTCTTTGGCTGTGTTTGGATCACTGTCTTGCTGGAAATGTCCACCCTGGTTTCTGTCAGGTTCTGTGGTTGTATTCCTGTGTTTGTGTCATGTGACTTCCCAGTGTGTTCCATGTGCTTCTGTGTTTTACCTTGTGCTTATGTTTTGGTCATGTGATCCTTTGTTCTGTTTCCCACCTGTCGTTTGTTTATTAGTTACACTGCTGTATGCATATAGTTCCATTAGTCCTTGAGTATTTATACCCCTAGTTTGGTTTAGTCCCTTGCTGGTCTTGATCGTCATTTTGATGTGATGTCATTCCCGAAGAACCCAGTGCTCCTACGTGTATATGTTCCAGTGTTTTTGTAGTAAGTGTCTTGTAAATGAATACGTGTTTTTGATATACTCCTGCGATTCCAGTGCGTCTTTTTTTAGAGAGTGGATGTTGAACTGAATCCCTATTATTAATTTACAATGACGGAGGGGTAGAGGGTTGCTGAAGAACTACTGAGAGATTTCAGCTGCTGTCTGAGCTTTCACACTGCCTTTCCTACACCTCCCTTTTTTATGTGTATCAATACTTTATTCCTGTTCATTATATTTTATTACACATAACTTCATTTGTAACTATTAGGCTGTTTTCTTCACATATATGGATTTCTTTGGTTGTTACCAACATCCGGTGAAATTTCATCAGCACCTTTAGAAATATGTTTTCTGAGAAAAATGATTTGTTCAATAATTATTTCCCCTACTGTATGTATATATTTTATAGACAAAATAGTTTGGTGCATTTAAACAAAATCCTGTTAATTAAACATTATATCCAGCATAATATTAGTTTAGGTCAACAAACATCCATAGGAATAGAAAGATAATACATTTAATTCTAATGAGTTATTTAAAAAAATGACACTACAAAATTGTAATTAAATTTGACATATTTTTATGTTTCTCTGGTTTTTCCTGTTCATGACATTTTATTTACTAGTTATTTTTGCAACATATTAATTTGAGTGTACTATTTTTGACTGTGACCTTACATTTTATTAGATTCATTCCAGATTTGGCTTTGGTACAGATTAATATACAGTATTCTGCACATACAGTATCTTATTGTCAGCATCCTCTCGAAAATATATGTTTGAAAGAGAGAAAATGTGACGTATACTCATTATACTTTTCAGAAATACTCATTTATTTACAGTGGTATTGTACACCTCAGGAATGGTTAAAATAGATTTCTGGCTGTTAAAAAGTATGTTGGGATTATTTTCAATTAAATTTAAATGACAACTTTTAACCCAACAACTGGGTTTGTCCATATTTGACCCAACATCGGGTTACATCAAACCCAGCCTTTTTTTAGAGTGTACTATAGGAAGCCTTTTTAATTCATAAGACATCACTAAATTCTTGTGCGTGTGTGTGTGTGTTTGTGTGTGTGTGGTGTGTGTTTGTGTGTGTGTGTTTGTTTATACTGGTTTTGTTGATTTACATAGACTGTTTTTTTTGTATATGACATGGGTATGACCTCTGAACTAGATTATGGTGATTTAGTAGGACTGCTGTCTGATGTCCCTATAGTGTCCTGATGTCCCTTTAATTCAAAATGCTTAACAGGGTCTTTTGACATTCCCATTTTGCCACACCCTGTGAGGGTTGGGTTTAGGGCTAGGGATTAGGTAGGGCCATATAATAAACATTAGTACTGTATAAAATACATTACACCTATGGAAAATCCCTGTAAATCACCACCAAAACCAACATGTGTGCATGTGTGTATGTGTGTTCTCACCGCACTTGGTAAACTGGCAGACAGTCTCCTGGGGTTTGTGAGGGACGACACTGAGCCCATGATCACAGTGAGGAGGATCTGGACGCTTGCAGTTTGTGTCACACACTGCACACACACAGTAAAAAAATACCGTGTCAAGGCATCTTTACACAACAAAAGTTGCACAGAAACCAATCCTGAAGCGGCATACATTTTTTTTACATTTAAATTTACACAAACCGATTAATGCAGCATAGCGTCTTTACACTGAATTCCGAGGTCTGCTTTAGGGCCGCCTTAAATCGGCTGTGTAAAGATGACTTAAGAGGATTTCCATCAGGTGTCATCATCATACATCTGAGAATAAACTGTATGGGTAGGGAAAGTAACATACTGTATCTAGAGCCCTACTGTATGTGGACAGAATCAGAGAATCCAATCCCGGAAACGAAATTTGTAAAATGGCACAGAACTTGATCAATTTTGGATTACAAATTTAGGCTGAATACTTGTTCACACTAAAACCAACAGTTTTTCTCTTTCAGCGGTTTGACTGAAATATGAAAGCAACATAAACCAAAGAGATCTAAACCAAAAACAGGACATGGTGTCACAATATGTGATGCAAAAAACAACAATATTGGTATTGTGTTGTCCAAAAATGAACATAAACATGTCTGAAAAAAATCATTTAAAAAATATTTTATGAGTGACAACGGTGGCTCAGTGGTTAGCACTGTTGCCCCACAGCAAAAAGGCCGCTGGTTCTAGTCGCAGCTGGTTCAGTTGGCATTTCTGTTTGGAGTTTGCATGTTCTCCCTGTTTTGGCGTGGGTTTCCTCCAGGTGCTCTGGTTTCCCCCACAGTCCAAAGACATGCGCTATAGGTGAATTGAATAAACTAAATTGGCCGTAGTGTATGAGTGTGAATGAGAGTGTATGGGTGTTTCCCAGTACTGGGTTGCAGCTGATAGGGCATCCGCCATCTAAAACATATGCTGGATAAGTTGGCGGTTCATTCCGCTGTGGCAACCCCTGATGAATAAAGGACTAAGCCGGAGGAAAATGAATGAATGAATGAAATATTTAATTTTAAAATCAGTAGTTTACAGAATAATGCACAACTTGTTTAACTACACACCCATAACAAATTTTGTCATTTACAGCATTATATAAATAACAAAATCAATTATACATTTTTAGACAACAATACCAATGGTTTTTAACTTTAGAAGAGGTAAGTAAGCAATATTTGGAGGAACATATTTGTTATTTTTGACAAACTGTTAAAAAAAAAAAGCTATAAAAAGCTCTAAATTACAATATTCATTCATTTTTTTATTAATTAATTTTCTTTTTGGATTCGTCCCTTTATTAATCCGGGGCACCACAGCAGAATGAACCACCAACTTATCCAGCACGTTATACGCAGCGAATGCCCTTCCAGCCGCAACCCATCTCTGGGAAACATCCACACCCACTACATAACATTTTCTAGATATTTTTCAAGACACTAGTATTCAATTTAGGTTACCTAGGCAAGTTAGGGTAATTAGGCAACTCAATGTATAACAATGACAATAGACAATCGAAAACAAATATTGCTTAAAAGGTGCTGTATGTAAGTTTTTGACTCTTCTAAAGCATAAAAATACCATAATTTGTTTGCAGATATTTTAGAAACATGCAAGTGAAGATTCTTGTTTATCTGAAAAACAGTGCTGAAGTCAGATATTCTGCTTTGAAAATGTGTTTTCCATGCTGGAACGTCTTTCTTTGTTGCCTTTGTTCCCGGGTTGCCTTGCTGGAAAACAGTGTATTTCATTCATTCATTCATTCAGAAAGGCTCTGAAGCATGCGTCCGTGACCGAAAAGCAACCTCAGTGGACAGTAGCAGACTCAAAATGACACACAGATTCAGATCCACATGAGGTTATTAATTAGCAAATAATATAAAATATTACCAGCATAAACATTAGGTGTGCAGGTTACATTGTAACCGTGTGTCCTAACACCACCGCTACGTGATGAGATTTGCAGTGATAAGCAATCTGTCCTGTTTGCACCAGACGAAACACAACAGAAATTTAAATACAGCCATTCAGAAGCACAGAATATGCACTCACGAAATGGTAAGGTTTATAATCTAATTAATACATATTACCCCTCTTTAACATTATTAAATGTACATGCTGAATCATGGGCAACGCAGTGGCACAATAGGTAGTGCTTGTTGCCTCACAGCAAGAAAGTCGCTGGTTCGAGCCTCAACTGGTCAGTTGGTGTTTCTGTGTGGAGTCTGAATGTTCTTTACACGTTCATGTGGGTTTCCTCCGGGTGCTCCGGTTTCCCCCACAGTCCAAAGACATGCTGTACAGGTGAATTGGGTTGGCTAAATTGTCCGTAGTGTATGAGTGTGAGTGAGTGTGTATGGATGTTTCCAGGGATGGGTTGCGGCTGGAAGGACATCCACTGCGTAAAACATGTGCTGGATAAGTTGCGGTTCATTCCGCTGTGGCGACCCCGGATTAATAAAGGGACTAACCCGAAAAGAAAATGAATTGAATGAAATTGCTGAATCGCTCATATGTGTTTAGTCATAAAGTTCAATTTCAAACAGTTTATTTTGTTTTCAAGATCTGAGGTGAACTATCTGCTGCTGCTTTCAGTATATGGCAATAAATATCATGTAAAATGGCATTCAAACTCACATTATTACATTTGACACTGAATAAAGCACATGAGGTGTACCTGAGGTGATCATGTCATCAAGTTTTCTGTTGTTCACCAGTGAGAAATTGAAGCCATTCTAATTTACCAATTCGAGGTGTTGGTTAGGACAAAAAACTCATTTTAATATCGAAATATTCCTTGTATTGGGTGCCGTGGCTTTAATTTAGAACACGGATTAAATCACTTGCTCCTGTCCTCAATCTGGCAACCTGCGCTTGCGTTTGTTTTGATACAGGAGTGCATTACCTAGTTCAACCACTGGGTGTCAAACTACATACTGCACCTTTAAGATGGTTCATACTTTTGACCTTAAAATGGATTTTCCATATTCCTTGCTCTGATAAACATCATTTGGGAAATAATTGAGAAAGGAAAAAAACCTCACAAGAGGGTGAATCAGTTTATACATATATATATATATATATACATATACGTTTGATTGGTGTGTGTTAGATGTGCATTCTCAGCTCACCACACTCATATTGAGGGCAGCACTTGGATCCCATCTTCTCCTGGAGAACCTCACATTGTCCGCACTCCGGGGCTGTAACACAGCAACCGTTGCCATGACAACACACACTGAGAAATCACTTGAAGAAATAGGGCTGTTAATCGTACATAGTGTGCACGAGTGAGAGGGAAAGCATTTACACTGAGTCTTTACCTTTAGCATTGGTGCAGGGCAGAGCTGTACAGTTGATGCGCTGCTGGTCCAGACACACACACAGAACACACGGGTTGTCCTCAGGATTCCAGCTCTCCATGAACTGAAATAATAATAATAATTCCTTAAATTTGTATAGCGCTTTTCTGGGCACTCAAAGCGCTTTACACATAGGGGGGAATCTTCTAATCCACACACCATGATTATATACTATTAGTTGGGGTTTCAAAATTGGAGGTCAAAGAAAAGGCATTGGTGTTAAATGGATAGTTCACCCAAAACTGAAAATTATGTCATTATTTACCCACATTTACTTGTTTAAAACACATTTAAACCTTTCTTCTATTGAACACAAAGAAGATAATTTGATAAAAGATGTAGACCTGTGACCATTGACTTCAATAGTATTTGTTTTTCCTACTATAGATGTCAATGGTTAGAGGTTTTCAGCTTCCTTAAGATGATCTTCTTTAGTGTTTAACAGAAGGAAGAAACCTCATAAAGGTTTGGAACCACTTGAGAGTGAGATAATAGTGAGTCAAAATTCATTTTTGGGTGAACGATCCCTTAAATATCCAGTGCCCTCAGCTAATATTGGTACCTGTAGTAAATATGAGAAATGAAGGCTTTTTTGTTAAACGCTTTACTAAATTTATACTCAAAATAATTTAATGGTCTACTGTATATGCACGGCAAGTGATTTTCAGCCACTGATAAACTTCTAGTGAAAGGTTGAAGTGACTATTTTCAATTTCATTAGCTTCTTTTTACAACATTGATAAAGTAATGTAATTAAAATATAATCAGTTCAAAAGATTTCAGCATTAATTTAGTTGTTCAAGCGTAAAATGAGATGAAAGACAGTTTAAATGCAAGCGCCTTCAGGAACAGCAGGGAAGCACTCTGGTGGTAAAATACATTTACATATTTTAAAGACAATGGTGCAGAACAATAGAACTGAATGCAGTGCTTCTTGTCCGGTGTGAAACCCTCTTCATATTGTATATCAATCTGTCAGTGAAGATCATTGATTTTAAACGAATCAAGTATTAAATGCTGCGATTTTATAATGGCATGACAGTTCACCGGAAGTCCTTGAGCTGACTTATTCAAAATTAAAAGTCCCTGTGTGTATAGATCATTGCAAACCCAGCACAGATGTATTCATCAATTCATATTAGCTGTATATTTTAAATATATATTCTCATTGATATAAATGTTTTGTTCAGTATGGCCAAGAGTAGGGCTGCATGATATTGGAAAAAAATCACTTTATTATGTACACCTTACTAGTACCGGGTTGGACCCCCTTTTTGCCTTCAGAACTGCCTTAATCCTTCGTGGCATAGATTCAACAATGTACTGTAAATATTCAATAGAGATTTTGCTCCATATTGACATGATAGCATCACACAGTTGCTGCAGATTTGTCGGCTGCACATCCATGATGCGAATCTCCCGTTCCACCACATTCCAAAGGCGCTCTATTGGATTGAGTTCTGGTGACTGTGGAGACCATTTGAGTACAGTGAACTCATTGTCATGTTCAAGAATCCAGTTTAAGATGATACACGCTATATGACATGGTGTGTTATCCTGCTAGAAGTAGCCATCATAAGATGGGTACACTGGTCATTAAGGGATGGACATGGTCAGCAACAAAACTCAGGTAGGCTGTGGCGTTGACACGATGCTCAATTGGTACTAATGCGCCCAAAGTGTGCCAAGAAAATATCCCCCACACCATTACACCACCACCACCAGCCTGAACCGTTGATGCAAGGCAGGATGGATCCATGCTTTCATATTGTTGATGCCAAATTCTGACCCTACCATCCGAATGATGCAGCAGAAATTTGGGTGAGCCTATGCGAATTGTAGCCTGCAGCAGATTGCCTTGACCGTGTCCACATGCCTAAATCCATTGAGTTGCTGCCATGAGATTGGCTGATTAGAAATTTGTGTCAATGAGCAGTTAGACGGGTGTACCTAATAAAGTGGCCGGTGAGTGTCTATTGCAATATCTATACAATTTCACCAGATGACTTATATAGCTCTTTTTGGAAATAATTAATTAATTTTAGATCAATTGGGGGATTCTACAGGGCAGTAAATGATGCATGAATTGTAATGATCAAATTACAAGCATTCATAAATGCAACAGAGCAAATATAAAAGTCACATTTACAGTGCTTTATGGTTTTCAGGGTAGTCAAATACTATACAGCTACAGAAATGGGAAAAATCAAATAGAACATGACACTGCAAAGACTTTACTGTTTAAATAGTTCAATACAGTTATTTTTTATTAAAGTTACAAAAGGTAAAATTGCATGTGTCTGAATACTTTAAACTCTCTTAGGGATTGAAATGTGCAAATGATAAACTTTTACTTCATTATAGTTAAACTGCAGTAATTATGCAAATCTCATGTATTTTGAACTGTGTGGCAATATAATCCCAATATAAAATATATTATCTTAAACTATATAATCCTAACTCAACATTGCAGGTCCTGCGATGTGGCTATTGTGGATGCGCACATTATCGATGCTGAAATGATACATAGCCCTATAGCCAAGAGTAGGTCTAGTAGTGGGGCCAATGTTAGGGTTTACAGTACTAGTCTAAATGGATAATGTAGTGTACCTGGTGAGTTTTCCCGCTGTTTTCCACACACTGACTGCAGGCCTCTCTGTCTACACACTTATCTCCCATTAACACGGAGCCTTCAGGACAGAAACATCCCTCTGTGGGAGTGTTCAAGCACACTGATCCATTGGCTTTTAATAAACCATCACCCATCATGTCACCGGGAGTGAACTGGCTTTGTCCGCACTGCTCCAAACATCCGCTTCGGCAGGCAGAGTACTCCATCGTGTCTGAGCATGACATAGCTGTATAGAAACAAATTGAGTAATAGTGAAATTCAAGTATAACACCCCTTCAGTTTCAATTAAAGGGACCGTTCACTCAAAATATCCTTTTATTTAACAGCTTTATATAACCTTTTATAGCAAAATAGCCATTTGCCCACCCTCAGTGGTTCCAAACCGCTGTGAGTTTATTTTGTCTGCTGAACATAAAAGACTGAAAACCGGTAACCATTGACTTCTATGGTAGGAAAAATGAATTTATGGATATTAATGGTTACCGGTTTCCAGCATTCTTTAAAATGTCTGGTTTTATGTTGAACAGAAGAAGGAAACTCAAACAGTTTCATGATAAGTGAAGGATGAGTAAATGATGAGAGGTTTTTTGGTTTTGGTTGAACGGTTTCTTTAAGTGTAGAACACAAAATTATTAAAAACATGATTTTTAATAATATTTAATGGTCTAATGCATTACTTCAAAGTGAAAAACTGAATACAGTAGAAATTATGAAGAGTGTGATTAGTTTTCTGGACATATAGATGATGATGTTATTGTTTTTTTATTACATGATGATAATTAAATAATATTTCGCAGTGTGTTTTTGTGCAGTTTTAGGACTGTCATGAATATTCTTTTTAATTACCGGTGAAATAAAAATTTACGGCTAAAAATGAATACAAGTAATAGAGATTGCAAGTCCTGAGCCAATAAGACTCCAATAGCTGCGCCCACTAGTACAATGTATATGAGCTGAGTTTAACTTTACAATTACTGTATAATAAATAAATATTCTAATGATAATAACAAAAATGTATTCGCACATGAAGAATAAGGTCAAAGTCTTTATTGATTATTGATATTTTGAATCTATAATCTACTCCAAATTCCCTCATGCAAACTATGTTCATGGATATAAAATGCTTAAAAGGTGACCTATTATGCCCCTTTTTACAACATGTGAAAAAAGTCTCTGATGTCCCTATAGTGTGTATATCAAGTTTCAGCTCAAATTACCCCACAAATAATGTTTTATAAGTCTTTGAAACCGCCCCATTTAGGCTTTGATCCTAATTGTGCCATTCATTCATTTTCTTTTCGGTGTAGTCCCTTTATTAATCCGGGGTCACCACAGCGGAATGAACCGCCAACTTATCCAGCACATGTTTTACTCAGCGGATGCCCTTCCAGCCACAACCCATCCCTGGGAAACGTTTTGGTGACTGTCGCTTTAAATTCAGATGAGATTGGGCTCTTTTCAAAAGAGGGTGGAGCTACAAATGCCTGTGTGTCAGTATAGTGGCAGATTCAAAAACAAGAGTAACGGTCTATGCTAGAGGGAGAGATCGTCACTAATGGGCGGGGCTTTCCCCCTTTGATGACACGTACAAAGGGAAAATGTCAATCAAAGTGTTTCTACAGACTGTTTTTATCAAGTGTGATTACAAAAAACTTAATTTATATATTTTTACCACTAGAATGTGGCTATATTCACAGACTGCTGCCACACAACTGCGTTTAAACCCATAATAAATTTATTTTTGCATAATAGGTCCCCTTTAAATCTAAAATCTTAAACCTTTTTTTCCATTTCATAATTTTCCTTGTTGAAATCTAAATGTCGGCTTTGACATTGACAGCTAATTCTTTCATTCATTCTTCCTGATCACAGCGTCAGCATCTCCTCCTCATGACTCACGGCAGAGGCTGCTGGTCCTCCAGTCCACACACACTCCCTGCTGGCGGCACACGGTGCTATACGCCGTCACCAGGTCACACAGGGCATTAGGCTGGCAGGCCACGCTCCGGCAGATCTGAATGTAGTCCTGCGGAGGAACCAGAGCATGACAGCGGCTGAAGACCTCAGAGCTTAACACATCACAGGCTTTCTCCAGACCTGCAGGACAGAGTTGAAACTCCTGATGCTGGACACACTCAGAGCCCAGAGCCCAGGCCTGCAGGTACACGTCAGGGTCTGTCGTCACACTGCCGTCTGGTAACAGCAAACCCGACTGATCATCAGAGCACGACCCTGAGAGACACACAGAGATTTGTCATGTAAACTCACACACAAACACTTTCACAGTTGAAGGTGAAACTGTTAGTCCTCCTCCTGACAAATTTGTAATCTTTTTCAAAATTTTCCCCAATTTCTGTTTAACGGAGACGAGATTTTTATTTCAACACATTTTCAAACATGACAGTTTTCAAGAACAAATTTCTAATAACTATTTTCTTTTGTCTTTGTCATGATGACAGTACATCATATTTTACTAGATACTAATATTCAGCTTCAAGAACGGTTTAAAGGCTTAGCTTGGTTTATTACATTAAATAGGCAAGATCAGTTAATTAGGAAATTCAACAGTGGTTTGTTCTGTAATCAAAATAAATATTTCTTAAGGGGTCTAATAATTATTTTATATATATATATATATATATATATATATATATATATATATATATATACACATATATATATATATATATATATATATATATATATATATATATATATATATATATATATATATATATATACATATATATATATATATATATATATATATACATAGATATATATATATACATATATATATATATATATATATATATAGATATATATATATATATATATATATATATATATAATATATATATATATATATATATATATATATATATATATATATATATATATATATATATATATATATATATACATATATTATTAGACCCCTTAAGAAAAATATATTTTTGATTACAGAACATATACATATATATATATATATATATATATATATATATATATATATATTTATATATATATATATATATATATATATATATATATATATATATACATACCGGTCAAAAGTTTGGGGTCAGTAGGATTTTTTAAAATAAGCTTCTCCTGCTCACCAAGGCTGCATTTATTTCAACAAAAATACAATTTAAATTGTAAAATTGTGAAATGTTATTACACCATAAAATAACTGTTCAAATGTAGTTTATAATTTAATTTAATCATTTATTCCAGTGATTTTAAAGATGAATATTCAGCTTCATTACTCCAGTCTTCAGAGTCACATGATCCTTCAGAAATCAATCTAATCACACTAATATTAATTATTATTATTATTATTATTAATATTATTATTATTAATGGTAATAGTAATGAAAGCAATAATGACTGGAATAATTATTTCATTTGAACCTAAATACAATAAGAAAGCAGTCATTTAAATTTGTTATAAATTCTTAACTATTTAACTTTTTTTTTTTACATTTAATAAATGACGCCTTGATGAACAGAATAATCAAAAAACAGACCCCAAATTTTTGACCGGTAGTGTATATATGCAATATTCCAGCCAAACTAATAGAAAAAAAGACTTTCTACATAAAAAAATATATATATATATAATTGAAAATATTGTGATTGCGAAAACATAAATCTTTTCCTCTTAAACTTGGGAAATATTTGCAAAAAAATTTAAATTAAATACAAAATAATTTTGGTTAAATTCAGAGAGAATTGCAAATTAAAAACATTGGCATTTTCATGTTTTATAATTTTTTTTAATAAATAATAAGGTTCTATTTTTGTTGTTGTTGTTTTTTTTTATATATATACATTCTGATTATATATATTTGTTAGTACATTTTAAATGATTAAATAAAAATTAATGCTAAGGTTACTAATTATACCACTTTATGTTAATGAACTATTTGTATAAATATACGGGCTCAAAATTTCACATATGTGCCTGAAATTTTATCTATGCGATCTCAAAATATATTTGGGAGCATTTGTGCGAGTGCATAAAATTGTTGTTGTACAACTGTTTTTTTTTACTGCAAAATGTTCACCACATGCGCTGATTTAGGAGACATTCGCGCAGAATGCATCTTTGCACCTGAATACACTCAGAAGTACATTAAAACAGTTGTCATGTCAACTTGCTGCAGTAAACCAAAACTTCTAAGTTCTTTTCTATAGTCTTTGATTTACTTTTATTGATGATTCCTAATATGAAATTCAACCAGTTTGGAGAATTTGAATGGAAAAGGATTTTTATAATTTTTTTTATAAACTAGAATTTAAATAGATTCACTTTGAATCTCAGTTGAAGCAAATCCCCTCACACGCTCAGCTTGAAGGATCTGTATTTACCACACAAGCCGGTGGTGTTGGGCTTCATGTCGATGTCCATATTGAGCATGAACTCATTGCTGTGAGGAGTGAAGGTGAGTGTGAAGCCATGCTGCTCAGATCTCAGCTGGTGAAGGATGGAGCCAATTTGTGTCACAGTGACTCGCTCCGTTCTGAACGGGACTGCAGTCAAAACACCGCCCACAGTCACCTGAAAAACACAACACACAGCCTGACCCTCTATAATAGCTCAGAGAAAACAGGACAACGGCACTTCTGATTGTGTGGTACTACTGAACTAGTGCCTATAGAAAATCATCATGGAGTTAAAGTCAGAATTATTAGCCCGCTTGAGTTATTAGCCTCCCTGTATTCCCGGAAACGATAATTTTCTATAGGCACTGTATGTCTTAGATGAGTATATAGAAATCAAAACCCATACAGATATATACTTTGTCAATTATAAGTGCTTTATAAACATATTTCTGATAGGCTTCATCATGCAGTATATGCTGGGTAACGTCAGCTTGCACATTGTTAAAACAACATTTTTGATGATAATATTGTAAACACAGAGTGTGACCTTTGATTTTTACATCTACAGAAATAAAATTGAGGGATGTTATGATTTTTTTAAGTAGACTGTTAAATTGTGTAGCAAGGAAATAAAGATGCTTTATTTTCTCAAATCCTGATCCTTATAATACTTCATGTTGTTTTAAACCTGTATGTTGTTGTTTTTTAATTGTTATGCAACACAAAATTACCATATTCAGAAAATATCTTAATTCATAGCAGCCAAGAAATGCAAAACAACAAAAACTGATGTGAATTAAATGACATTTTTGTATCTTTTATGCTTTGTTTTTTTAATTAAATCCTTTATTATTATTATTATTATTATTATTATTATTATTATTATTATTATTATTATTATTGTTGTTGTTGTTGTTGCTAAATATATTTCTTAAAATAATTTAATAAATAGAATCATATTAATTATATTATACAAATAAATTATTATATTATTATTTACTATTGAAGTAATTTTTTCTAATTTATTTTATATAATAAACTAATTATATTTAAAGTATTTTATTATTATTGTTTAATACTAAAATCAATTTTTTCTAATTAATTATTTATAAAAAAGTAATGAGCTATATGCACACGGACTTTTAATTTACAGCCAGCCAGCCTCAGCGTTTCTGCTGGACTGTACTGGACTGTACTGTGATTTTCACTGCCTGTTAGATTAAGGATATGAAGTGGGTCTCAGATCGGACAAGAAGCACTGCATTAAATTCCATTTCCCCCCGCCATGTCTTTAAAATATGACAGTGAATTTTACCCCAGTATTTTCAATGGAGTTTCTGCGCTCACCCACTGATCCTGATGGTGCTGGCGGTTACAGTCTTTCATCTCGTTTTACACTTGAACAACTAAATGAATTCTTAAGTCTATTTAACTGAATGTACTGTAATTTCTTTACAACATCGATGCTGTAAAAGAAATTGAAAATTGTCACATTAACATTTTATCGGAAGCTTATCATTGGCTGAAAAACACTAGCTGTGCATAGAACCCATTATATTTATAGCGGGGGGGGAGGGTGGGGGGGGTTTATTGTCCAAGCTGTCTTTATAAACTCATATAAAGTAAAATATATATATTCAGAGTTCATACGGTCATGGAAAACCTGGAAAAGTCATGGAATTTTGACATGGCATTTTCCAGGCCTGGAAAAGTTTTGGAAAAAACCCATAGAGTTTTGTAAAAGTCATGGAAACTAGCTGAACAAATATCTGTATAGTTGAATTAGGGCTGCACGATATTGGTAAAATCTGACATTACTATATTTTGTATTTCTGTGATGTATATTGCGATGTGAATACAATTTTACCAGATGATTTAACAGGTTTATTTGGATAGTTTGGGGGGATTTTGTAGGGGAGTGAATCTCGATTAATATATAACAAATAAATTACATGCATAGATAAATAAAATATAGCAAAGACAAAAGTGAAAAAGTTTTCAGGTATTCACTATTCAGTTACAGATATTGAATAATCATCAATGCATAGTATTTACTGTATATTATTTAATCATTATTAAAGCTTTTATTAATATAGTTAGCTTTATTAATAAAACATTATAATTAAAAAATGACTTGTGGTCGGATGTTTTACACTCTGAAATACTGAAATTCACAGGCCTTAAAGGGACAGTTCACTCAAAGATTGAAATGTACTCACTATTTATTCACCCTGCACATGTTTCAATAGTATAAGAGTTATTAAATTATTTTCTTTTTGTGTTTATTTAAAAAAAAAAAATGTTCGAAACAAGTGAAGAGTGTAATGAAAATGGCAAGTAATTTTTGGGTGATCTCTTTAAAAATGCATGCAGATGATAAACCTTTACTCTATTATGATTAAACTCTGTATTAAACTATAATCTCAACTCAACCTTGCATATCCTGCGATGTGACTATTGCGGATGCACACATTGCCGTATCGATGCTGAAACAATATAATGTGCAGCCCTAACTTTAATATAGCTTAGTTGTCTTTACTTTATTCTGTCAAAACATGCTCTCACATTATTAGTGCTGTTTAAGCACTATCAAATCAATTTTACATAGATATAAAAATACATGTAAACTAAACAGATTGTTGCATGTGTTATGATATGCTGTAATAAATTTGAACATGCATTGTTTTTCTTATTATTTACCATGTATATGTAGACATTACATGAATCAATAGGTCATGAAAATTTACTGGAAAGTTCTGTAAAAGTCATGGAATTTTAGTAGAAAAAATATGTATGAACCCTGTATATCTCTCTTTTTGTGGTCGTAATAGTCTACAGGTTTGGAACAACATGATTAAATAATGCCAACAGTTTTATTTTAATTGTGTTGTTTCATTTTGTTTGTTTTGCAGTTCATCTGCTGTACCTTCATGTCATCCTGAAGCACCACACTGGTCCCGCCCTCCCTCAGCTCCAAGCTCTTCATGCAGATCTGATTGGGCGAGCTTTGACAGGCAGCAGTATGTAACACTAGCTCCGCCCCTCCTGAGCGAAGCAGCAGATAGGAGCATGCAGATTTCACCTTTAGGGCCGCCCCCCGAAAACGACACCACATGACTGGTGGAGCTGCCCATGCAACTGCCTGAGGAATCAAAGTAAGCATGGTAAAACTGCAAGTTTACAGTTGTCATTTTTAGGGTTTGGTTTACTAAACAGTGCAAATTATAAAATTAAATATCAGTTTGTTGGGATGATGAAGAATCTACATGCTCTCTCCTCTAACAGCAACTATCAGAGCATGTCAAGTGTAAAATAAGTAAAAATGTGGTAAATAATGGTGCATGATTAATTCAAATACTCTCTGACCATAAATTTAGCATCCAAAAGGTAGCTCCAAAAAAGAATATGCAATAAGATCAGCTGCAAACATTGCTATTCATTTTTTACTTTAGTAAATTCTGACAGGCAACGCAGTGGCGCAGTAGGTAGAGCTCACAGCAAGAAGGTCGCTGGTTCAAGCCTCGGCTGGGTTGACGTCAGTTGGCGTTTCTGTGTGAAGTTTGCATGTTCTCCCTGCGTTCGCGTGGGTTTCCTCCACTGAATGAGTATGTGTGTATGTTTCCCAGAGATCAAAGTATCCGCTGTGTAAAAACGTGCTGGATAAGTTGGCGGTTCATTCCACTGTGGCGACCCCGGATTAATAAAGGGACTAAGCAGAAAAGAAAATGAATGAATGAATAAATCCTGACAGGGCATCACGGTGGCGCAGTGGGTAGCACAATCGCCTCACAGCAAAAAGGTCACTGTTGGCATTTCTATGTGGAGTTTGCATGTTCTCCCCATGTTCGCGTGGGTTTCCTCTGGGTGCTCCCCTTATTTTAGTCCAAATATCTAAAAATTCTTTGAATCAAGCAGCGTTTCCTAGACAAGGAAAACATAGTCTTGTTTGAAGAAATAATATGACAAAATTAGGTCAGTTTTTTCTTAAAGGGCACCTATTTTAAATCTTTTTCAAGATTTAAGATCAGTCTTTTGTGTCTCCAGAATGTGTCTGTAAAGTTTCAGCTCAAAACACCCGTCAGATTATTTATTATACCTTTCAGAATATTGGAATTTTCTGCTTTGAGCACCTTGTAGCTGTTTTTGTTGGCTGTGCCTTTAATGCAAATGAGCTAGTTCTCCCCGCCCACTGTTCCCACATGCCTGTCAGAGTGTGTCCTCATCTTCTGCTGTGTCAGATAAACAGCACAGTGGCAGACATGACAGAAGCAGAACTCACGTAACGTTTGTGAGAAATACTATAGTAAAAACTTTACCAATTATTATTTGATGTATTTTTGTGGAGTTAATTCAAGCCTTTCTGCAACGAGTATAACAACACACAATGTTATTATAAAGTTCACGCACATACATGCGCACACACACACACAGCGTGCGTGTTTAACTTTGCTCTGTTTTTTCCCATGCAAATGTGACAGTATACACATTAATATCCACTGCTGTATGGACATCCGTTATGTTAATGTACAAAATAAACCTGATTTAACGTTCACAAACCGGGATTGAAGCATCTTCTTTTATAATTGTATTGACATGCGGCTGTGGTGATAAGTAAAGCTGAGGTAAATCGCTGTAATTGATTACAAACATGCACCGTTTTAAACTTGTAAAACTCATTCTTGATCACATTTGATGATGATTGATGATCACAGAGAGCTGAACTGATCTTTTAATCTCAGTTGCTCTGCGCACGCTCTGTCTGATATGATTATACGCGTTACTACGGAGACATGATAATAGGTGGCTGTCAATCAATTCCGCACTCCAACATCAAGTTGCGGTCGGCCTCAAAATGGGAGGGATTTGGATCCTATTTTAATGTCAGGAAATTAAAAAAGAGACTCATTGTCTTTATATCACCCCAATATGACTGTGAACACACTACACCCACTACACACTACAAACAGCTTCCAGAAGATGATTTTCATCATAGATGAAGTCAATGATGTCAAGCAAAATAATCTGCCAATGGGGTATTGTTTTTATTAAAAAGATTAGACTGTAGAGACATGGGGATTGGCTCGTTTGACTCATGCTAGCAAACGGGAATTCTTATATGCTGCACATGCTGGAATTGACTAGGTACATGCTAATGATGACTAGCAAAGTGCTACAATTAGCCCCCCTGTTTATTTTTTTCCCCAATTTCTGTTTAACGGAGAGCAGATTTCTTCAACGCATTTCTAAACATAATAGTTTTAATAACTCATTTCTAATAACTGGTTTATTTTATCTTTGCCATGATGACAGTAAATAATATTTGACTAGATATATTTCAAGACACTTCTATACAGCTTAAAGTGACATTTAAAGGCTTAACTAGGTTAATTAGGTTAACAAGGCAGGTTAGGGTAATTAGGCAAGTTATTGTATAATGATGGTTTGTTCTGTAGACAGTCGAAAAAATATAGCTTAAAGGAGCTAATAATTTTGACCTTAAAAAGTTAAAATGGCTTTTAAAAAATGAAAATATGCTTTTATTCTAGCCTAAATAAATCAAATAAGACTTTCTCCAGAAGAAAAAATATTATCAGACGTACTGTGAAAATCTCCTTGCTCTGTTAAACATAATTTGGGAAATATTTAAAAAAGAAAAAAAAAAATTCAGGGGGGCTAATAATTCTGACTTCAACTGTATGAAGCTTGCCTAGTAACAACCCAGCGTACCCTACCAACCATTCAGAGTATCCTAGCAACTGCCTATCAACCACCTAGCAACTGCCTACCAATGCCTTAGCAACTGCCTAGCAACCTCTCAGAACACCCTAGCAACCACCTGGCAATGCCTTGGCAACTTACTAGCAACTACCCAACAATGCCTTCTAAAAATTCTCCATTTAATGTAGAGTTTAAGAAGCTTAAACTCAAATTAAATGCAATTGAATTTTTTTAGATATTTGGATTAGAAACAAGACAATAAGTCTAAGTAATAAAAGATTTTCTTTTGCATTGTGCTGCGTGACTCTGGACAGGTGCGGTGTATTGTGGTGTGTGTGTGCTCGTACATGGGCAGGTCCAGGTACAGCCACAGTGGTGATTGTAGCGCAGGGCTGGGAGGTTGTTTTTGCAGACGGGAGGCTCCATCTTCTCACAGTTGATACGGTGGCTCTGCATTGTTATTGTGCCGGATGGGTTGCACAGCACTGAGTGACAGCCGTCTGCCAGCATCCACGTCTCACCGGGCTGATTGGAAAGAATAGTCTGAATAGTTATTTACATGCACCAAACACCAGAAGCCTTTGTTAGTCTGCATTAAGCGCCGCACGGTTAATCAAAATCGCTGTATGGGCTTAGTGCAATTATCACTTAGCAAAGGATGCAGTTATTCTTAAACATACATTCACTGGCCACTTTATTAGGTACACCTTACTAGCACTGGGTTGGACCCTTTTTGCCTTCAGAACTGCCTTAATCCTTCGTGGCATAGATTCAACAATGTACCATAAATATTTCTCCGAGATTTTGGTCCCTATTGACATGACAGCATCACACAGTTGCTGCAGATTTGTCGGCTGCACATCCACCACATCCCAAAAGTGCTCTATTGGATTGATTTCTGGTGACTGTGGAGGCCATTTGAGTACAGTGAACTCATTGTCATGTTCAAGAAACTAGTCTGAGATGATTCACGCTTTATGACATGGAGCGTTATCTTGCCGGAAGTAGCCATCAGAAGATGGGTACACTGTGCTCATGGGATGGACATGGTCAGCAACAATACTCAGGTAGGCTGTGGCGTTGACACGATGCTCAATTGGTACTAATGGGCCCAAAGTGTGCCAAGAGAATATCTCCCACACCATTACACCACCACCACCAGCCTGAACCGTTGATACAAAGTAGGATGGATCCATGCTTTCATGTTGTTGATGCCAAATTCTGACCCTACCATCCAAATGTTGCAGCAGAAATCGAGACTAATCAGACCAGGCAATGTTTTTCCAATCTTCTATTGTCCAATTTTGGTGAGCCTGTGTGAATTGTAGCCTCAGTTTCCTGTTCTTAGCTGACAGGAGTGGCACCTGATGTGGTCTTCTGCTGCTGTAGCCCATCCACCTCAAGGTTGGAGGTGTTTTGCGTTCAGAGATGCTCTTCTGCAGTCCTCGGTTGTAACAAGTGGTTATTTGAGGTACTGTTGCCTTTCTATCAGCAGGAACCAGTCTGGCCATTCTCCTCTTACCTCTGGCATCAACAAGGCATTTGCGTCTAGAGAACTGCCGCTCACTGGATATTTTCTCTTTTTCAGACCATTCTCTGTTAACCCTAGAGATGGTTGTACGTGAAAATCCCAGTAGATCAGCAGTTTCTGAAACACTCAGACCAGTCTGTCTGGCATCAACAACCATGTCACGTTCAAAGTCACTTAAATCACCTTTCTTCCCCATTCTGATGCTCAGTTTGAACTGCAGCAGGTCGTCTTGACCATGTCTACATGCCTAAATGCTAAATGAGTTGCAGCCATGTGATTGGATGATTAGAAATTTGCGTTAATGAGCAGTTGGACAGGTGTACCTAATAAAGTGGGCGGTCAGTGTATGTGCATGATAAATGTATATTATTTGTTATGTGTGAATGTTCCAGCATGAGTAAAATTCTTTGGTGAATTTTTGTTTTCAGTTTCTCAGTTTGAATGAATTAAGACCTTTAGACAGTGTCCTGCCGCCACCTACTGGGTGGTTTTAATTAAATATCTGTCTACCTTTTAATCATTATAGGTGCAGTATGTAAGTTTGACACCCAGTGATTAAACTAGATATTACATTCCTGGATCAAAACAAACACATGTGCAGGTTGCCAGATTGAGGAACAAGTTGTGTTCTGGCAACGGCACCCAATAGAGGGAATATTTTCCATATTAAAAGCAGTTTTTGTTCTAACAAACACCTCGAATTGATATTTTAGAAATGGCTTTTATTTCTTGCAGCTGATCAACAGGATAAACTGTGATCAACTCAGGTAAACCTCACATGCTTTAGTCAGTGTCAAATGCTAACAATGTGAGTTTGAATACCATTTTACATGACATTTATTGCCATACACTGAAAGCAGCAGCAGATAGTTCACCTCAGATCTTGAAAATAAAATAAGATGTAAAATAAGTCTCTGGTGTCCCTAGAGTGTTTAAGTTTTTTATGGGAAAATACCACACAAATAATGTTTTATAATTCTTTGAAACTGCCCACTTTTTGATCCAAATTGTGCCGTTTTGGTCACTGTAGCTTTAAATTCAAATGGGAATGTGCTCTTTTTAAGAGGGCGGAGCTAAAAAACATATATGCTTCAGCTTAGCGGAAGATTCAAAAACAGGACTAAAGTAATCTGTGAAAAACTGAAAATCTGAAAAGACGTGTCTCATAAGAATGTAGTCTATGGAGACTATGGTGTTCATTTGTGCATCCTAAAACTTCACGGTTATAATGCCTCTTATTCACTGATATGTCGTGGGCAGGTACAGTGTGAAAACTCTAATGTCGGACGGCTGCTTCTTACTCAGGGCTATCTATGCTAATGAGAGAGAGATTGTCACTAATGGGCGGGGCTTTCCCCCTCTAATGACATGTACAAAGGGAGAATGTCAATCAAAGTGTATTTCGCAGACTGTTTTTATGAAGTGTAATTGTAAAAAATAGAATTATTATTAGAAGCTGGCTACTGTATATTCATACACTTTTGCCACACAACTGTGTTTAAACCCGTATAAAGATGACTTTTACATAATAGGTCCCCTTTAAGTCCTCCCTTTTCTGCCAAAATAAAAGGTCAGTATTTAGCATTTAAAAATGAAGTCAGAGCCAATATAGCACAACTGTGCCTCCAGCAAACACAGTTTGAATCCCAGCATGATGTTCTTTGCCAGTCCTGTTCCCCTTTCACCAACCCATGCTTTCCTGTCTGAAATGCAATCCATACTGAAACAATTAAATTAAGAATACATATATATATATATATATATATATATATATATATATATATATATATATATATATATATATATATATATATATATATAACCCAGTACTGGGAAACACCCACACACTCTCACATTCACACACACTCTCATATGGCCAATTTAGTTCATCCAATTCATCTATAGCGCATGTCTTTGGACTGTGGGGAAAAAATGGAGCACCCCGAGGAAACCCAATCAAAGACGGGGAGAACATGCATCTCCAGTGTACAAATTTTATATAATGTATAATATATAGTATAAATATTTATACTATTTAATTTATTCTCATTTCATACATCGGTCTAAACCTAACCCATTTACAGAAATACTGCTCATGTAATATAAGTGAATGTATAATCAGAACTTTTCTGGTCAAATAGTACACGGTTTGCAAAAAACAAGCACCAAACCTGGATTTTTCAAATGGCATTTAAATTGCAGTTAAATTAGTTTATTATTATTTTAATTTTAATATTTTCTTCCTAAATCGCACAGCCCAAGGTAGGCATTCACATAAGTGAGCGTGAACATTTCTGTCCAGTACACAGGCTGTGCATTTGTTGCATTTATAAATGTAGCACTATAGGGGTATTAGCGTAAACTGTATTTTACTGTAACTTCTGATGCCACGGTAGAGGAGCAGTTTGATGAGCCTTTCAATCGTTGAGCTTACAATCTAAATAACAGCACACTGAGTTTTACTGGCAACCTTTAAATGTATATCTATCGCCCCCTTCAGGTCATACATTCACCAAGCATTCATGGTTGTACACATGCATATATATTAAATGATCTGTTAATTAGCAACTGTTGCTTAGTTATTATGACAAAAGAAGATATTAATAAATGCCTAATAATGAGTTAAATGAGTTTTCAGAAAGTCCACATGAGATCAAGACAGCAGTGTAGTAAAAACACTGCAAAAATGCTTTTCTTGCTTAAGTTTTGTCTTGTCTCTAGTCCAAATATCTAAACATTTTTAATCAAGAAACATTTTCTAGACAAGCAAAAAATATTTCAACTTGTCTTTGCTTTGAAATAAGTTTAATTTGCTCACCCATTGGCAGATTATTTAGCTTATATTAAGGAAAAACTTCACTTTTGAATTATTATTTCTTCAAACAAGACAATATTTTTTGCTTGTCTAGAAAATTATTTAAGAAAAACTTTAAGAAAAGCAATTTTTGCAGTATAGAGGCTGAAAATTGCCTCTTAAGTTGGAGTTTGATGACTTGAATGTTAAAACAGTTTACCTTTCGTTCATTCCCTTCATCGTCCACACACACTCCAGGAGGACCCGCTGAGGGACAGTTGTCATCATTATTATTACATTTGTACAGTATTGCTGTTTGATGGAGTTATGTGTGTGCGTGAGTCTGACCTCTGCAGAGTTTGTCAGGGAAGGACTGGTCAAACGCAGCCATGGCGAGCAGATACTCTGTGCTGCTGAGCAGAATAACGTTTTCCTGAGCCTGTGGGCCTGCGAGTGTGTTCACTTCAATCTGATCATACTGCTTCCCCAGACCAATAGGAAACACCGACACCCCTGTGAGCAACAAACGTGTTGTGAGGATTACATTTACATTAATGCATTCAGCAGACGAGCAAAACAAAAGCAATTCATCACAGAGACAGATATTTATAATATGTGACCCTGGACCACAAAACCTTATATTGCACAGGCATATATGAGGGAACAGCTAAAAACACATTGTATGCTTCAAAATTTTTCTTTTTTTGGCCAAAAATTATTGTAATATTAATAAGTTTAATAAGTTAAATTGTTCTCTAATATCTACATAGGTGTATGGCTTCAGTAAGTTCAAAAAATATTCAGAAATGGTTTTATATGCCAATTTATTACTTAATTATTACATAAAATACCCAGTAATAAAAAAAAAATTATTACTTAATTATTGCATAAAATACCCATAGAATCAGAAGGTCCATGATTGACCATATTTGGTTCATGTCGTGAATATTACACGCACACACAGACAGAGCATGATATGCGCTAGGGTTGGGTCGATAGACGATGCCATCGTCCATCACCGATGGCCAGTAGACATCACGATCCTCCGCCCCACCCCCATCACAGCAGCAACCCACTAAGGCCCTGTTTAAACTAACATGTCTTAGTTTTAAAATGGCATAGAAATGCTCCACGTCCACACTAGCGTTTTACCTAGCATTTCTGAAAAGATCTCCCTCTATAGACCTTTTTCTTGGCTGCTGCATGGAGGGCACCATAGCCACCAGCGTCTTCCGGTAGAATGTTTAGAACTTCCGTTTACAACCGGTAATTTGTGCTTCGAAAATGGGTTTCAATAGCGTTTTGAGTGGATTACTGAGTGTTTTTGTGACACACAACTTTGAAAGGTGTGTGTTAAAGCCTTATAATCTGTCAGATCTGTGGTTCAAAGTGCGAGAAAAACGTTCTCCTAGTTCGAGTGTCTGCCGTCAGAAATACAGTGTGTGTGTGTGTGTGTATGTGTGTGTGTGTGTGTGTGTGTGTGTGTGTGTGTGTGTGTGTGTGTGTGTGTGTGTGTGTGTGTGTGTGTGTGTGTGCGTGCGCGTGTGTGTTCCACACACACACACATGCAATACTTCACTGCATTATAGAGCAAACCAGATTACTGGCATGAAACTTAACAGGTATGAAAGTCCTGCAATTTACAAAAATGAGCAATAAAAGTCCGTTACTGATACTCTGCTGGCTGATGTGCATGTTGATTCTAACCGAGAGCCGTTTATGTTTCATTTATTTTGTGTTGTGTAGTATTTACCACTGTGTGGGTTTTCCTGTCATTTCAAAACGCCACTTTATTTTCACTTTGTGACAGTTATTAAATCAATGTGTTAGTGGGACAGTACCAGCTACGTGTGTGTGTCAAACATTTTTAGTGAATTACATTTGTTTGGATTGGTTATATATTTGAAAGAAAGAGAAAATGTTGACTTTAGGGATGACGCTGCTTCATTTAAATGGCAAAAAGAATTTTAGTGAAAACCTCAGATACTGTTGGTTGGTTCCTGTTGGTTGTGCACCTTTATACCAAGCAAGTTTGTTGATGCCATTATAACGACAGATCACTCTGCCTATTCATGCCAGAGTGGTAATCTGTGTGTAACTTATCTTTATTTATTTATGATTTGGTTATGGGTAAAACAAAGACTATGCGAGTCAGGTAATGAATCAGTTATGAATTAATTAATTATTCATAAATAATTAATTCACCGCTGCCTACGATGACAATGACAATGCCATCGTCCATCGCAATGTTTCATATAAAACATTGTACGATGCCAAATTGGTCGACATCGCCCTACCTTAATATGCACTGAAAACGGATAAATATAAACCCAATCAGAGTAACGTTAAGCTATTTTGGTCACCAGATCTGTTGTGGATAAAGGCAAAATTATAATTAAACTTGACAAAAGAGAGTGATAGAGATGCATCGTGTTGTATTTTAAAGCTACAGTCAATATAAACACAGCCAGGAATTAATATTCACCTCTGCATGAACATATGACAGTTGAGCTGAGTGATTTGACACGATTCAGCAGTCTACATGTTTGCTGAAACATGTCTTGTGCTGTCGTTGCCCAGTAATGCACAGTAAACAATTTGGGGCTCGGGTTTTTAAAATAAAAGTCTCACATACATACTAAAGCCAGGCTCAGACTACAGGAGTTTTAAAATCCTAATCGACAATAAAATCTGGTTGCAGCACACACGAGAAGAATCTTCGGCGATTTCATTACCTCAAATCCTAAATGTGCGCACACTACAAGATATGAAAACCACAGCACACACTACAAGATATTATTAAAATTATCCTGACAGATGGAGCACATCACCCGATTGCAGAATAACTCGCTTTATCTCTTATTATTATTATTTATTATTTGTTTTAGGCTATAGGTTACAGCCACTACATGCCAAACTGCCACTACATGCAAAACATTCTCATGCACCTAAATAGGTTCCCGTTTGCGTAGCTGTTAAGGCGATTAGAAAATTAAATAAATTCAGCATATGTGCACGCAAAGTGAACCGCATATTATTTATTGTCTGTTTGTATTTCTCTGTTTATTTCTCTCTCACACACATGCAGAGCGAACAACCTGCAGAATGAAAAGATGGTGCTTGTTGAAAAGAGTGCATTGACCAAACGAATGTCTAATAATAATAATAAGAAGAATATTAATAGTTAGAATATTAATAAGCTAAGAATAACTCCACAATACCGGGATGCGTTGTGCTTTGACTGGCTATCTAGTTCAAAAGCAAAACTGTAACCTGTTGCAAGGTATAGCCTAGTGTGGAAAAATATAATTCACAATGCAACGAAACTCTGGTCTGCAGTTATCTCTCTCTGGAAAAAAAAATCCTCTTCTAGCCTATACTCTCTTTGGCTTACAGGACTAAATGTTTTTTATACTGTTTACTATTCTATCCCCTATCCTAAACAGCCAACATAAAATAGGGTCATTGCTAGGGCCAGACAGATAATCTTCGCTGAGAGTCAGAGCCGATCGAAGTCATCAACAAGAATTCATCTTCGATTCTCAGAAGGTGAAAATCAGGCCTAAATCACGCTAAAACTTTTGTAGTCTGAGACGGCCTTTACCAGATAATCTTCGCTGAGAATCGGAGTCGATCGAAGGCATCAACAAGATTTCATCTTCGATTCTCAGAGGGTGAAAATCGAGCATAAATCGGGCTAAAACTCCTGTAGTCTGAGACGGTCTTAAGAAAAATATATGCTTAATCTGAATCAGAAAGAGCTTTATTGCCAGGTATGTTCACACATACGAATAATTTGTTTTCATGACAGAGCTTCTACAGTGCAACAGGATTTCAGAGACAGGACAAAAAACAGATAATAAATATATTTTAAAAAAATAGAAGTAAGTAGTGAATGCAAATTGACAAGTGTATGTACAGGTATATTACTATATACAACGTTATACGTGCAGCTGTTATGTGCAAATTGGCATGTAAAAACTAAATAGCTAAATAACTAAAGGAGGAAAATTATCACTGTTTATCACTACAAAACGTTTGGCTTATCAAACGCAGCCTGAGGCGTGCATATTAATGATTTCAGAGCTTTTTTATGGTCTCAGAGCTTCATATAAGTTGTGTTCTTTTGATGACATAGCTGCTCGTCAGGTCTGGATGAATGACCTAAAGTAGGCTTACGTGCAAATGTGGAGGGCATGGCCCGTGAGTCTCCTCACAGTTTGTTTTGTCTTCTGATTGGCCTGTTGTCCACCTGGCTTTTTAGCCTCGTGTAATTTACATGAGAATGAGGAAACAGTGGTGTCTAAGGCTCACAGCATACCCGTTTCCATATATCTCTTATGATTGTATTATGCCTTGGTATACCCAGATTTTCATAATTGGGCACCTTTAAGTAAAGATCAAGTAAATTTCCTACTGTAAATATATAAAAACTTAGCATTAATGTGCCTTGCTAAGTACTTTATTTTGACAATCTTAAACGTGATTTTCTCACTATTTAGATTTTTTTTGCACCCACAGATTGCATATATTTTTAAATATGTATATCAGCCAAATTACTGTCATCCTAACAAACTACATATAAATGGAAAACTTATTTATTTATCCTTCAGAGGTTGTACAAACCTCAATTTAGAAAAATCGACATGTTTTGTCTATATTTGGTAACTACATTAGGAAGCAAGTTAGGATTTTATTGAGCGAATAAAGTAGAAATATGTAGTTATTATATAAACAGGCTCTAATAGGCTAAAGGTAAAGATATCTGCCTTATTAATGAAAGGAATCGATTAATTAATATTAGTTAATATTGTTGAATTTATCAACAAAGAAATCCTTGTTCTTTTGCTGCATCATCAGCACCAGGTTATCATTACTATGAGGACATACTGTACATATCGTACTGTTGATCCTGTATAATAGAATATCTAATCAACATCTTTGGTCAAATTGTGAAGCACTACAAAAGAGCACAGCAAAAATAGAATTTAAAATCACAATTTCAGACAAAATTACTGTTGTTTTTAAATAATATAAAACATTTGTGTTATTACATTAAAATCTATGCATTCAGCAGATGCTTTTTTTCTTAAAAGGACTTGCATTAGAAAAACAAAAGCGGAGAGACAAAGGAGACAAAATATCTCAAATAAAAAGATTATTCGACAACTAGGTTAGGAAGCAAGATTAAGACAGAAAAATCATAATATGAAGAGTGTAAAGGCATAACATTATGTATATACAGTTGAAATATGATTATGAGAACAGGCTATAAACTGTGCAGCTTTATTCTAGAAATAAATGAGGTACATTTGGTTATATCATATTGTAGGATTTATCAACAAAGAAATGTCTGGTCTTTGGCTGCGTCAGGTTATCATTAGCATGAGGACACTGCAGTGGTTATGAAGGAAATTTAAATTATTCTGGTAAAAGCACCTGATATATGTTCAGAAAATTGCCTCTTTTGTTCATTGGCAGTTTGTTGTCGGCTCTACTTCACTTTGATGTCCTCATGACTTCATTCTCATATTATTAATTTAGATCAATAATACTTTGAATTTAATATAACGCTACAGCTTTATTCTTGAAACGTCGACTTTTTATGCTATAAAAGACCAGCAGTTTTCAAAACATCACACTTTTTTAATGATTTAAATAAAAGTTTTTGTTTTTAGGGACGAATTTAGTGATTTTGAGGCCCTAAGCAATTTCTGCCACGGGGTCTAGCAGTCCTAATATACAACTTTATTTTTTTTTTAAATCTCTACATTTTAAATGTTTTTTTTTTTTTTTTTTTTTTTATGAATTCACAACAAAAAATATGAAAAACCATTTCGTTTTTAAGACTTTATTAAGAAAAAACCTTCATCTGATTTGACTTCTGTACTGCTCCATGATTGGGGTGGGGGACACATTTGCATTGAAAATTTTTTTTTTTTTTGTTAAACCCTTACAATACAATATATAATAGAAAACTATGTTATATATAAATTATAAAAACTTAAAGTAATTTATTGAGGGCCCCCAGATTTGCCAGGGCCCTAAGCTGTCGCTTTCCTTGCTTATTGGTTAAATCCGCCCCTGCACACAGCACATAGTAAATTCATAAAACAAAATTTTATGTTGTACGTTGTTGCTTTAAAAAGTTCTGAAATGTTGGTTGCTGTTGCATTTAGCAGCATTGCTAGAGGCTGTGGATAATTTTTGCTATTTCTGCACAGAATTTTGTAAAAAACTTAGCACATTTATGCGGATTGAATTCGGGAGTATCGCAACTAAAAACTTAATATATGAAATAAAAAATAATACCTTTATAACTTTTATTTAACTTAACCTTGTATTTAATGCAAATCCAATTAGATCCACTTATTTGGTAAATAAAGCAAGTCTCTCTTAAAATATATCTAAAGTCTGAAAATGTTACTTTACAATCTGTATTGTAAATAAATGAAATGGACATTTTCATTCTAGTCAATAATACTACTGAAATTAATTTAAAAACAGAATAAATATAAATAGACTCAATGACGGGCTAAAAATCTGTGGAAATCTGCAGATTTCTACATGCGCACTTTCCTTGTGGGCCTAGTCATTGATAAAAGAGGTATGGGGTGGTTGCCAGGTTGACAGAAAAAAGGAAAGTATCCTAAAGATGCTCCAGATAGAATTTAGCTTCTATTGAACCCTAACAAATTGCTTTAAAGACTACTTAAAAGGTTGCATCAATAACCCTACAAAACGGTTTCACCTACCAGCAGTCAGAGCCTCATTTGCTGCCTCTTGCACCGAGTCTATTGACCTGTCCGTCACCACCATAACCACAGCTTTAGGGATGCCCATCCGTGCCCCGCTGGTGGAGGAAACGGCTGTCTGTACAGCCAAGCGCAGAGCAGCTCCTGCAGAGACAGAGAAATAAACGCCCCTGTGTGTTTGGCAGGCCGTATATTTGAACTGTCAGACTGTATCGTGTGTGTGTGATCTCTGTGTCTGCATGTTTACCCAGTCGTGGTGTGTTGTCTGTTTTGCCGTGTAGAGTTTCCAGCAGCTTAAGAAGGTTGTCTTGTGTCTGTTCATCTCTCCATGTGACCGCCACTGCTGATTTCGCCCCGTACACCATCACCGCCACCTGCGTGTCATTACGACCTACAGCCCAAATACAGTTGAAGTCACAATTATTCACCCTCCTGTGAATTTTTTTTTTTTTTTTTTATATTTACCAAACGATGATTAACAGAGCAAGGAATTTTTCACAGTATTTCCTATAATATATTTTCTTCTGGAAAAACTTTTATTTGTTATATTTTGGCTTGAATAAAAGCAGTTAAAAATTTTTTTAAACCATTTAAAACCATTTTTTAAAACCATTATTTTTTTTCGATTCTCTATGGAACAAACCATCGATATACAATGACTTGTCTAATTATTAGGGCCAGACGGAATCTGCGGGCATTTTTTTGCTATCACTGCGCAGAATTTTGTTAAAAATCTGCGGATTTATGCAGAATGATTTTGGAAGTATTATAACTAAATACCTTAATATAGATCCACTTGATTTGGTAAACAAAGCAAGTCTCTTGTATAATATATCTACTAAAAGACAGAAAATATTACTTTACTGTATTGTGAATAAATCAAATGAATATTTTCATATTAGTCAATAATATTACTGTAATTCATTTTAAAACTGAATAAATATAAATTTACACACATTTACACAAGTAAATAAATAGAATCAATGATGGGCTGAAAATCTGTTGAATTCTGCGCGTGCAGATTCTGTGTGGGCCTACTAATTATCCTAACTTACCTAATTAACCCAGTTAAGCCTTTAAATGTGACTTTAAGCTGAATAATAGTATCTTAAAAAAATATAGTCAAATATAATGTGCTGTCATCATGGCAAAGATAAAATAAAAATTATTAGAAATGAGTTATTAAAACTATTATGTTTAGAAATGTGTTGAAAAAAATCTTCTTTCCGTTAAACAGAAATTGGGGAAAAATATATACAGGAGGGCTAATAATTCTGGAGGGCTAATAATTCTGACTTCAAAAGTTCTAGATGTAACCATCAAAACATACACTTTTTTTTTTATCAATGTCACAATGACTTACCGATATTTGTGCTCTTTATAAACGTTTTCACAAATGTTTTCAAGTCTTCAAACTGGCCACCTGAAGAAGCTCTTAGCAGGAACAACACGTCCATGGGTTTTGAACATGGCACTGAGCAATCACACACACATACAAAGATTAAAAGCGGTTTTCAAGCATCAAAAATGTTTTCCATATAGTTGATGTAGTTATTCATATTATTAATACTCCGAAATAAAATAATTAAATGTAATCAATGAAAATTAAACTTAAAGTACAAATGAAATCAAAACTAACCATATTGATTTTGTTAGCTCACATTGCTAGTTTTGTTCATCTGTGCATGTCATCAAGAAAAAATGCCCTTGTAATCTAAAATTAAAATCTGAAAATGCACTTCCTGTTTGTTTTCAGATAAATTTTCAGATTACATCTGTCTGAGGTATTGGGTGTGGCTAACATACTTAACCACGCCCCTCTAACCGTCAGTTTTGACAACAAATGGAGAGGATGAGGAGTCTGTTAGGTGGAAGTAACTCTCCCAAAACCCTTTCCGGATCTTTCTGAACGAAATGCCTACTTCGCTACATCCAATCAGCTTGCAGTAGAAAAAAACAATCCACGCCCACTGTTTTCTCATTTAATATTGTTTCTCTAGGGACTGCATCACAATATAAAAAAAAAAACGGTTGCAGCTTCCGGTTCATGCGAACCTTAAAGGCACAGTTTGTAATTTTGGCCACTAGAGGGTGCCTATTCACAACAAACAAAGGAGTAGTGATTGAGTGTGGAATCATGGGAGTTGTGGTCTTCATCACATTCTGCTCCATCAGAATACATGTTCATGCATGAGCTTTTATTATGCCACAGCACACTGCTTCCGCTTGTGATTATGCAGGAAAGAAGCAGTTTTATCAGACTAAATACTTTTAGGCTTCTGTTATAATGCTGATCTGTGCAATCTTTTAAAATACACAACATATTAAAGTGTCTGTGGTGTTTCCCTGTTTTCTATAAAACCAAACCATAAATCAAAAGTGTGTGAATAAACATAAACACACACAGAACAGTCGGGGTCACAAGTTGAAATTGATGATTTCTTTGGGTAAAACATTTGGGATAATGTAAGAACATAAATCAGCAACACATTTAACACTGTTCTAGTGATTTTTGGATATTTTGCTACAAAAATTTTACATTCTGGGCCTTTAATAATCTAAAATTAATTCTTTTTTTTTAATCTAAAGTAGTGCATTTGACAGGAAGTAGCACTGTAACTATTTCCATTCCAGTTATTTGGTGTACATGTATATCACTATGTTTCAGCATCATTTGCCTGCCAATTTTCACACTGACTGGGAGAATTACATCATTCTATTGTTCCACATCATTCACTCTCTCTCTCTCTGCTGCCTTACTGTTCCTTTATCTTTTATTCTTCAAAATTACAGCAGTCACACTCATTGTCAATGGAATATCTGAGAACTGAAATGAAAAACACAGTGTGCAGTGGAATGATAACAATAAAATCAATTTATAAGAAAGAACATGGTAGACTCTCAAAAATAATTGTACAAAAGCTGTCACTTGGGTGGTACATTTTAAAACGTACATGTTTGTATTGCACCTAAAAGGTCCATATTGGTACCTTAGGACACATATTAGTGTATAAACACTGTACTTTACTGGTTATATGTACCAGCCAAAATGATATTTTTGGTGTTTTTAGCATATCACTTTGTAAACATAATCCTAGAATGGGGACTGTCAAATGGGAAGTGCATCCGCTGCTTAAAAAACATATGCCTGAATGGTTGGCGGTTCATTCCGTTGTGGCGACCCCTGATATATAAGGGACTAAGCCGAAGAAAAATGAATGAATGAAAATGGCCAAAAATGGCCTTTCTCATATTCTGTGATTGATTTGTTTGTACTCATTGCACTGTTAAATGCAGACTTAACTGTGGCTTAAATCTGCCAACTGCTGCATGCCAACTAAGACTACATCTCTCATTTGCATAGAGCAAACCGTCAGGCTAATATAAAGGTAAGAATGATAAGCAATATAATAACCAACTTGCACATGCTACAGTCACAAACAGTAGACTAATTAGTCGGTTGATTGACAATACGCATACTCGCTTTGTGTATTTTTTTGTCTGAAACCTTTAATATATCCACATAGTTGTTTAAATTAATGTCTCGCCCATTCAGCAGGATCTTGCGAGGCTCAGTGGTGGTCCCATCAGCGATCTCCAATAATATCTGGCTGCCAACCCAACCGCCTTCAGATTAATGTGTTTCATATTTTCTGTATTTAACATTTATATATATATTTTTAATGGTTACGAATAGGGCGTCATGGTGGCGCAGTGGGTAGCACAATCGCCTCACAGCAAGAAGGTTGCTGGTTCGAGCCTCGGCTGGGTCAGTTGGCATTTCTGTGTGGAGTCTCCCTGTGTTCACGTGGGTTTCCTCCATGTGCTCCGGTTTCCCCCACAAGTCCAAAGACATGCGCTATAAGTGAATTGGGTAAGCTAAATTGGCCGTAGGGTATGTGTGTGAATGAGAGTGTATGGGTGTTTCCCAGTGAAGGGTTACAGCTGGAAGGGCATCCGCTGCATAAAACATATCCTGGATAAGTTGGCAGTTCATTCCACTGTGGCGGTCCCAGATTAATAAAGGGACTAAGCCGAAAAGAAAATGAATGAATGAAAGAATGTTTACGAATAATAAATATAGAGTGATCTGTGTTGTCGAACTTGGTTGGTAAAAAAGGTGCTCAACCAACAGGAATCAACCAACAGTGCCTGAGGTTTTCGCTAAAATTACTAAGTACAAGTGTGAAAGCGAAAGATTAAAGCAGTGCACTGACGATGTGACACGTTACCTGAAGACCAAAGAGTCGTTAGATAGGGACAAGATGAATTAAATATCATGTTTAACAACTATAGTGAGACGCGATCCAGCAGTACATCCTTGATAAACTGTCCGACGTGCACTGCTCTCTGGAATTTTGTGGTCAAAGCTGACTGCCTGGAGCTCAGACGTGTGCAAATGCTAGAGTGGATGACAGAGTGTGTGTGTGTGTGTCACATGATGTGCGTTTTCAGCGGTATAGTGTGGAAGGATGGCTTTTCAGAAACACTAGATGAAACACCATGTGGACGAGGTTTCGTTCTAAAATGCCATTTTAAACCTAAGACGTATTAGTGTAAACGGGGCCTCAGTGTGTATTTTTGGAGAGGGTTGTTGCTGCGACGGGGATGGGGCAGAGGATTTGCTGAGCCAGTATCGCAATCTCTATCGGCCATCGGCGATGGGCGATGGCATCGTCTATCGACCCAGCCCTAGTTTAAAATAAACACTTTCTCTGAATGTACGGTATAGGAGAAAATGTCAAACCTAGGTGGGCTCTGCAAAATTAATCGGAGAAGGAGGTGGGCTTGAAGTGAACAAGGTTAAGAAGTTCTGCCCTACACTCAAAAAAAGACTTTTGTTGCTTGTTCAAACTACTTATTTAAAATGAGCTGAAACAACATAATTTTTCAGGTTTTCTTGGGATAACTTAATTGTTTTATGTTCAATCCACTTAAATTTGTATAAACTAATAAGTTAACTTAATTACTTCATGTTGTCAACATTACAAATATTTTTTTACATGGTAGAATGTAGTGAAAGGTGAAGTGACTGTAGTGTTGATTCTGACCTGAAGGGGGCAGTGTGGCTCTCGGTGGAAGTGTGGGCAGCAGTGGCCTTCTAACAGTCTTACTGATATTGATCAGCATAGGCCGCAGTGTCCTGAGGTCAGAGGGATCCTCCAGCATGATTGGCTTGTCCGGGAAGCTCAACAGTGCAAGATCCTCATATTGAATTTTTTGGCCGATCCCAATCGGATAGATTTTCTTATGAGTGGAGCTCGGAGGCCGCTGAATGACGTCTGTCGGAGGACTCTGTGTTATGAGAAACACCAGCTGGTCTGGAGTCTTACTGGGTGTATCTGAAGAGACCGTCTCGTATACCGATTGAACGGCATGACCTGTGTTGACCTTGGCACCTTTGGTCCAACGCAACTGTCGCATTCGTTGCACCACCTGCTCTCTGTGCTGCAGCTCCATGCGACTGATTTCCACGGTAACGGTGACCGAGTACATCATCACCGTAATGCGTAGATTCTCCGCCTCTTTCTGATCAAGTGAAGTGATGATATCAATCAAAGAATCACGCGTCTTATTGAAGCCATCCTCGCCCGTAGCGTTTGCGTTTTCCAAGAGGAACACAAGATCGTAGGTTGTGACCGTGGTTGGAATGAGTGTCGTTCCAGCACTCGGAATGCTGGGAAATGCAGTTACAACTGCAGCAGTTGGAGGAACAGTGAGTTTAGTAATTGCGCTAGTCGTTGGAGTAACTGAAGTGGTGCTGGTTTTTGCTGTAGGAGGTTTCTTTGGAGGTTCAGGATCTAATCCCAAAGTGCAAAGGTAGTCAGTAATGCTCAAAGCTTCATCGTCCAGCTCTGTTACGCTGCTCACTACGTAGGCACGACTGCTTGGCGTGGCTTTCGTGATCTCGTTGACCTGAGCCATGTTAACATCGGGCCCGAGAGCCACCGTGAGGATGGTGATGTCCTTTTTACGCAGCAGACGTTGAGTACTGCGCATGGGCCGAGGATTAGCACTTGCCGTCAATAGAATCGCAACACGTCCCGCATGCTCACGCTTGTTTTTATCATAAATGTAGACGGCAAGATATTTTATGGCTTCATCCATGAACGCGACATCACCACCGGTGTACCGCATCTCCCGCACCATCTTCTTGAAGATCCACTTTTGCACTTGCATATCGTAACTTTTCACACCGGAGTGGAAGAGGAGGACTGTGGCGCGAGTGTGAGCCGAGCCCATGCGAAAACGCTCCACCACTCTGAGGATGAAGAGTTTGATCATGCTGAAGTCATCTTCGCTAAGAGCTGAAGATCCGTCCACAAGGAAGGCTAGGTCCATGGCTCTGTCGCAGGCATCCGCGGGTACCGGGGTGGAGAACGGCAGCGGGGTGGGAGTGACGGCGGCTGGTGCCAGTGTGGATGTTAAACCAGTTACTGGACACGGCCCACACGTCAGTGTGTTGCTCTCACAGTGACTGAAAACAACACAAACACACATTGATAACACTTTACAATAAGGTTGTATTAGTTAATGCATTTACTAACATAAACAAACAATGAACGATACATTTATTACTGTATTTGTTCATGTTAGATAGTGTTAGTTGATGAAAATACAGTTGTTTATTGTTAGTTTGTTAACTCATGTTGCATTAAAATTGATTTATACTTCTGCGTCAAGAGCACCCGTATGCTCCGGCGCAGGCTACGCGTATACTCATAGCGCTCCATTCACACGGGGCGTCAGCTTCAATGCTTCCCATTCACTTTGAATGGGTGACGTCAGATGTTACCGAACTGCATTGTGAATCTGTCAGCGCCGCTTCAGTGGCGTTGCTCGTTGCAGAAGTTGAGACTTTCTCAACTTTTTAAGTGCCAATGGAAACGTCAGCCAATCAGATCGCTGTATGCAAATAGACCACCTCAGACAGTAGCCGATTGCTGACTAATTTCATTGGCTGTCGCTGCTATGACGATCGCTTTAGACCCAACACGCCCTCTGTCAAGCATTGACGCTGAAGCCCCATGTAAATGGGGCGTAGCCCTTGCCGTGGCCGTCGCGCACCTCTCAAAAAGTGTAACTGCACGTCGCAACGACCCGTAGTACAAGCTCTGTGATTGGTCGGCTTGGTAGCGCTGACAAGTGTGGGCAGGACCGAGACTCGTGCAAACCCGTTGGAGCGAGTGTTTACAAGTGTCGAGTCCCGTGAAGGAGCTCCAGAGAGAAACTTTTGTTTTGTGCTTACCTCATGATTAAATTAGTTACACGTTCGCCGGTTCCCACCTCGAAACGAGTGAGTTTGAGATACTTCTACATTAAGGTAGCGTTCAGAAAAAACTAAACACAAGCGAAGAAACTTAACATAGAGAAACATAAAAACCTACTGCCAGCTAGCATTTTGGAAGTTTCATTGCAAAGCAACACAAAAAGCGCACAGAAGTATAAATGCACGGCAACGCACAAGGCTTGAGCCGTGGGTCACACCAATCACTCGACGCAGAAGTATAAACCAGGCTTTAACTAATGTTATCAAGCATGAATTTGGATGTTAATAATGCATTAGTAAATGTTGAACTATCATTAATAAATGCTGTACAAGTATTGTTCATTCTTAGCTAAATACATTAACTAACATTAACTATTGAAACCTTATAGTAAAGTGTGACCCACACATTTTATATATTTATATTAATGAATTTCACAAAGCCAGCCAGATGTCGGAAAATATCAAAATGATTTTCATGACAGTTTGGAACGTCTTCATCCTCTACAACTCTCATTTTAATATGGGAAATTCAGTATATTAAAAATAGTACACATACAGTACATTTAATAATATAATTTATGTGTTTATATAGTAGTTGAAATATCTAAAACTGAAATAAAATAAAAAAAACTGCCTAAACTGAAATATTAAAAAATATTTAACTATTACAAAAGGCAAAAGCACATCCTAAAAGTACTTTTTGTATGTGACAAATAAAAATTTAATTTGAAAAAAAAATATCAAATGTAATTAAATAAAAAAAAATAAAAAGCTAATATTAGAAAATATTAAATATTTTAATAAATAAAATTGAAACTTAAAATACATGAAAATATAAAAAGTAAAAAGCTAATATTAGTATAATAAAACTAGTAAATAACATTTTAATAAATATTTAATTTATAAAAAAAATTAATTGCTTTATAATTCAGCAAATTACTGTTGAAATTTCTGCATAAAATAACAAAAAAGGCGCTCTGTTTTCATTCAGAAAAATGTAAACAAAATAAATAAGTAAATAAAAATGTTTCACACCATATCTGGCAGAGATGTGGATCTTCATGGTTGAGGATGAACTGTTTTCCGTGCGAGACTCTCTGTCCGTCATGAACACACACCTGACACTGCGACGGCTCCACACACTTCCTTAGCACCTCGTCTAAAAGCTGCCCTGAGGGATTCAAGCAGACTCCAGTGTGAATCAGCCAGTGAAAGTGACACTCTCTTTTTACTATGGAGCTAAGTGTGAATTGGCTGTACCTGGCGGGCAGACGGCGTGGCATCCCTCCACACAGGTGACGGGGCAGCTCAGAGGCTCTGGGTGCTGGCAGGTGGACGGACAGGCGCTGGCACAGGTGTTGTATCTCCACTCACACTGAACCCCGGACTCCTTATTCAGATCCTCACAGCTCAGAGCTGAGGAAAATTCCATCATTCAGAAACACTGTTTCCATATATATATATATATGGGGTTAAAGGGGTAATTTAACCAAAACTTAAAACTGTTAATTATACAATGGGCTCTATGCACAGCTAAAGTTTTAAAGCCAACGATAAATATACGGTGAAAGCTTAACGTGACTATTTTCAATTTCACAAGATTGTTTTTACAGCATCGATAATGTAATTTAATTAAAATACATTTAGTTAAATAGACTTAAGCATTCATTTAGTTGTTCAAGCGTAAAACAAGATGAAAGACTGTTGTAACCACTAGTGCCGTCAGTACCAGCAGGCTAGCGCAGAAATTCTATTGAAAATACTGTGGTAAAATAAACTTTCATATTTAAAGACATGGCAGGGGGGAACTGAATTTTATGAAGTGCTTGTTGTCTGATCTGAGACCCACTTCATATCGTATATCTAACAGGCAATGAAGACTGATTTTTAAAGAATTTAGATCTTAAACATGACAATTTTGTAATGGAAAGACAGTTCACCGAAAGCCCTTGGGCTATACCTGGCTAAAAGTTAAAAGTCTGTGTGCATATATTTTTTATACAATTGTGTGAAATATGACAAATCCAATCAATGGTTTAGATTGAAAATCTACAATTAACAAATTTGTAACTAAATGTCCATAGTTTACCGTATTTTTAGGGCGTTTTCATTTAAAAATGCAGTCTAACATATTTAAAGGTGTCCTATAAATATAATCTGGGTGTATTTAGACATAGTCGAATAATAAGCGGTCAATACATGGAAATGGCCATACCGTAAGCCTCAGATACCATTGTTTTACCTTATTCTCATGTAAATTCCATGAGTGTAAAACCCCGGTGGACAAAAAGGCCAATCAGAACACAAAGCACACTGTTGCGTGACTCACAGGGAATCTTATCTCATCATTTTCATGCACTTCATCTGGACTTGACGAGCAGCCATCAAGAGAACACAGACTCATGTGTAGCTCTGAGACCATTAATATGCACGCCTCAAACAAATTTGACATTCCAAAGACCCATTTTTTAAAATATCTTCAACTTAGAAGTTTTATATCCTCATCTCAAAACCATTCATTAGATATTCTGAACATTTCCACATTAGAGACAGCAAATAGGACACTGTTATGATAAAGACCTCCTCTTTGTATAGATTGTTCGTGTCTGGCTCTAACGAATCCTCAGAATCAAAACTAAGGTTATGGAAAGAAGATATAGAAGATGAAATATCTCTAGAGGATTGGAATGAGGCATGTAAGAAAACTCAGATACAAACAATCAACATTAGCCTGAAACTCGTAAAGTACAAATGGTTAATGTGGACATACATAACCCCTGCTATATTACACAAGTTTAACGATAATATTCCAGATACCTGTATAAAGTGTAATGAGGTAAGAGGTGCACTTTACCACTGTATATGGGAATGTGTGAAAGTGAAACCCAAGGTGTTATTGAAACAATTGACCAAATTTTATTAAAGAAATTACCATTGGATCCTAAGATTTTTATCCTGGGTATATATCCTGTTAGCCCTCTCTTACAAAGCAAAGAGGTCAGATTCATAGACGTGTATTTTACAAGCTAAACATATTATTGCTCTTAATTGGAAAAATATGAATGAACCGTGAATTGGAAAGTGGATTAAAGAAATGGAATCACATATGTCAATGGAAAAGATCACATACATTGTCAAAAAGAAACAAAACGTTTTTGAAGATATCTGGAGACATTTTAATAACTTCCTGAAGTACAATGTAAATGTTGGCAGTCTGCTACAACAAGAACAAGCTTAGAGGGAGTAGGGGAGTATCATGGTCTAAACATAGACTCGGCAAACACTATCTGATTTAAACATATCCTTTTTTGTTTGTAATTTTGTTCTTGTTTATTTATTTATATATTTATTTATTTAAATTTTTTTATTATAATTTTTTTAGGGAATGGGTTGATGGGAGGGAGAATAGGGTGTAAAAAAGTTTGCTGTGTCTTCATGATTGTTATTCTCTGACTGTGTAATCTGTTGTGATATGCAAATTGAAAAAAGAAATAAATATATTGTACAAAAAAAAATATGCACGCCTAGTTTGCATGCATTAATTTATAGGTTAAGTGCAGTGGAGTTATATATAGTATGTAATTTTTATTGAAGTATATTCATTTTATTGTATTTTTTAAACTACTGTATGAAATATGACAAATCCTACCAATGGGTTCAGTTTAAAATTAACAAATTTGAAACTAATTGTCCTTATTTTACCTTATTTGTAGGGTGTTTTCATTCGATAATAGAATCTTGCATATTTATTAGCTGTGCAATATTGAAGAAACGTGATGACATGCTATTTAAAAAAAATTATAGCAATTAATTTATTTGTTTTTATTAGTGAGGTTCAGAGCTTCTACATTCATTCATTTTCATTGTATAAAAAGGTGAAACTTACGGCACAAGTCGTTGGACCTCCAATTGACCGGCAGCCCCTTCTGAGCACATTCGTGAGCGTACGCAGCAATGGTGTTACAGAAACAGGCGCAGTCACCAACCGACGGGCATGAGCAGGTGTCCTGAGTGCAGATGTCCCAGTATGGCTCAGGGTCCACCTGTAGCAAGCAAACTGGAGTCAATTTGAGGTAATAATACAAAACTTGCAGACTTTGGCGCTATAAAGTGTAAAGAAAAACATGAAAACGCCTGTAATCAAGTAACCAATAATCTGATTGACATGACAATTGGCATGCAGTGTCTTTGTTCAAGGTGGCATGAGAATCTGAGAGGTGTATCTCAAAAAACATGGCCGCCGTTGGAATTTTTTCGCAGCGTTTCAGTTTTTATTGTTGATTAAAATAGTTACGGATTGAAAAATGTGTCTACAGTTTTAAAAAGCTTGTAACTTGCTTATTGCCACTTGCAGCTATATACAATTGAAGTCAAAATTATTAGATTTTTTTTTGTATATATTTTTTTTAATATTTCCCAAATTATGTTTAACAGAGCAAGCAAATTTTCATAGTATTTCCTATAATATTTTTTCTTCTGAAGAAAGTCTTATTTGTTTTATTTCGACTAGAATAAAAGCAGTTCTTAACTTTTTAAAACCATTTGAAGGTCAATATTATTAGCCCCCTTTAGCAATATTTTTTTCAATTGTCAACAGAACAAACCATCGTTATACAATGACTTGACTAATTACTCTAACTTGCCTAATTAACATAATTAAGCCTTTAAATGTCACTTTAAGCTGAATACTAGCATCTTGAGGAATATCTTGTAAACAGAAATAGGGGATAAAATATACAGGAGGGCTAATAATTCAGACTTTAACAGTGTGTATATATATTTTTTTTTTCTTTTTTTTTCTTTTACAGTATAGAATAATTGTTATTGTGCTTGTCATAGGCAGGTCTTTACCCACCACACTGTTGCAGTCCCTGAAGATGGCGCTGGTGAGCACACGACAGGACTGCTCCACCGTCACTAGCTTCACCAGGTCTGTGCTGCACTGAGACACCACCTGAACACAGATGTCAAAACACATCAATTCAGGCCTTACTTTAGAAATACATTGTAGTTCAGGCTGTGATGTCCATGAACTCACCGAAACAGCATCAGCACAACTAGGACGAACTTTCCATGAGTTTCCAAAGTCAGCAGCGTCCACCTCCATCTGATTACTGCTGCTCAACAGATCATTATTCTGACTGCCGTCAAAATTCCCACAGAGACCACACACTTTCCCCTTAAAGAGAAACACTTATTTTAAATTATTCTTAAAGGAAAACTCCTTTTACAACCCCCCTTTAGCTAAACATTAAAGTTTTAGCATTTTTGAATCCATTCAGTTGATCTCAGGGTCTGGCAGGAGCCCTTTTAGCTTGGCTTAGCATAGATCATTGAATCAGATTAGACCATTAGCTTCTCATTTAAAAGTGAAACAACCAAAGAGTTTTGATAATCAAAGCTTCCTTTTAAGGGATAGTTCACCTAATAATTAAAGTTCTGCCATCATTTACTCACCTTCTACATGTCTCAAACCTGTTTGAGCTTCCTCTGTTGAACACAAAGGAAGATACACTGAAGAATGTTGGGGAAAAAAACAGCCATTCACTTCCATAGTATTTTTTGTTCTTACTATGAATGTCAATGGCTGCTTTTTGCATCCTTCAGTGTATCTTGTTTTATGTTGAACAGAAGAAAGAAATTAATGTTCAAGTTTAGAACCACTTGAATGAGTAATTTTAGGTGAATTATCCCTTTAATTTAACAAATAAGTTGTCCTAGTGAGGGCTTTGCTTAAATCTGGCATGTAAATCTAACATTCTAAAATATGTAAATTTTATGCTGTTTCATAAAATTCACTTATTTACATTAATATATTATTCACTTATTTAAGTTAATACATATCCATGTTATTCTACTATTTATTACTAGTTATTATAATTATTAGCAGTAAAAACTGAAAACAAGAGTAAAACAAAATACAATATTAGAAAAATGTTTAGTTAAAATTATTCAGGAATTAGATTTAATTCGAACATACAACACGCTTTCTAAATCTGATAAAACGCGAGGTGAAATTTAAGATATGAATTTCTTTAGTTAACTAGATATATGTGTATAAATGTGTGTTACCCTGTACTGTCCGTTGATCTGCAGGGAGATTCGGGTTCCCGTGTCCCAGGTAATGGAGATGTGTTTGCCGAGCAGAACAATATAATACAGTCCAGATCTCACAATCTCAACCTCCGTCTCCTTCAGCACAGGCCTCTTCATCCTCACCTGCAGAAGAATAGCACACACATAAACACACACACACACACACACACACACACACACACACACACACACACACACACACACACACACACACTATAACTTCTAACACAATAGGTCATATTCTTTTACATGGAAGAATAATTCATGAACAGTAATATACAGAATATTTTATAGAACACAATTATTATATTTCATAATTTTTTATAATTTTTTTATATTTTAATGAAATTACTTTTATTCTCCATCATCGAAAAAAATAGGAAATATCTGGTTTATGAAGTAAAATGGTGTCACCTCTCCGTGCTCCATGACAATCAGTCCTCCCATGTACAGAACTGTGATGCTTTTACTGCATCGATAACCTGCGATGCCACAAGCCGAGTTCTCTACCAGAACCCTGAACGTCCCATCCAGACCATTACAGTAATCCTGCTCGGACAGATGGAGAACAGTGAGACAGAACATGCTCATTATTAGAGGTTAGCACGATATGATATGGCTCTATGGTCCTATACGTCCTTGAGTGTACACACACATTTATTAGAGAGAGAGAGAGAGAGAGAAAGGGATGGATGGATGGGTAGATAGATAGATGGATGGATAGATTGATGGACAGATGGGTGGACGAATATATGAACGGACAGACAGATAGAGAGACATGGATGGAATAATGGACGATGGATGGACGAACGGAGAGATGGATTGACAGATAAAGACATATGGATGGATGGATGGATGGATGGACAGACGGATAGAGAGAGATGGGCAGGCAGATGAGTCCATGTGTGTACACACACATTTATTAGACTTATTATTGGACTTCTCACTTAAATTCTTTATATAGCACAATAAAACAGTCATGGACCATTGTGTTGTATACAAATTGAATAAAATTGTCAAATAAAATCAAAGAAATACAATATATAAAACATAAACATAAAACAGGAAAGTGCATGCTCAGATGACTGAGGTATCATAGGCTGTTTCTAACAGGTGAACTTTCAGTTTCTCCTTGAATATGGATTCTGTGGAAATTATCCTAATAGAAAGAGACTATTCCATAATTTGGGCCGACAATGGCAAAAGCTTGGTCTCCCCTTCAGTTTAATTGGTGGTTAACAATAGACATGATAACTTGGTAGCATAACTTGAGTGATTTACTTGCAATGTAGTGGATTGGCCTAAAAATATCAAAACTTGGAGGCATAATATCGATATCACCTCATTCCCAGAAATATCGCAGGAAATCTGCATATTATTGAATATCTACACCCTTATTGAATATAAGAGGAGAATATTGGCTTTACCTGAGCGAGCACATACTGGCAGGGTCCAGGGAAGGAGAATTTAAGTCCGTCAAAGCTGATGTAGTGTGTGTCTCCAATAGCACGACACACACCGTCACATACTCGCTCTGAACACTTCCACTGACGTTGCTCACACACACTGAAACACACAAGGAGATCACATGAGGATTTACATCTCACATTACAGCTATGTTTTTTTTAATGCACATACACAATTCCTTAATGAAAACACAAAGATGTGCATAAATTGTGAATTGTGAAGCCAAATAAGTTCTGCCAAGACCTTTTCAGTTAATCAAAGTAATTCGTTATCACTAGCTTTTAATTAACCCTAGTTTTAAATCATTTGGTTGTGTTGTTTCAATTAACTGTGTTTTGTGATTTCAATTAATAATTGTACTGAGTGTCTTTTAATCTTTCTATGCATTTGTTTGGAGGCACAGTGGCTCAGCACTGTTGCCTCACAGCAAGAAGGTCACTGGTTCGAGTCCCGGTCTGTTGGCGTTTCTGTATGGAGTTTGCATGTTCTCTCCATGTTTGCGTGGGTTTCCGCCGGCTGCCCCGGTTTCCCCCACAGTCCAAAGACATGAGCTATAGGTGAACTTAAAGAGCCCCATTATACATTAAAAAGGGTTATATTTTGGTTATATGGGTCTCCAACAACATACTGATACGCATGCAAGGTCCAAAAACACTTTTATGGTCTTATAATATGAATTATACCAGCGACTCCCATATGAATCCTTCAGCGATTCATTTGTTCCCAAACCCCTCCTTAGCGCAAAGTTAATCTGCGCTGATTGGACCGTTGACAGCCTGTTGCATTTGGTCGACAGCGTTCAGCGCGAGACAGTAAAATGCCCAGCACGGTTTGTCTGAAGCACTCCTTTCCCTCACACTTCCATTAATATCCGGGTAAGCACAGCGTCTTCATGACACATGACTTCAGGATCTATCTTTGCTGCTGTGTTAGTGGGCGGGGTGCAGGTTAAAATTTTCACGGGTTTGTGCACGCAACAATTGGGCCGGGCTTATGTTTCGTAGCCACGTCACGCCGAAATGGCTAAAGACTTGTTATCAAGACGATTCATTCGAACCACTATGAGTCGACTCTTTTTTTTTAGATGAATCAGTAGTTTTAAAAACTGCCCACTTTCAGATTTAAGCCTTAGCTAAATTTTTCACTTTATTTAGAGCTGTGTTACACACTACATGGGAGGTCATTTTCAAAAACCCATAATAGGGGCTCTTTAATAAAATAAACTGGCTGTATTGAATGAGCTTGTGTATGAATACAAGAGTGTATGGGTGTTTCCCAGTACTGGGCTGAGGCTGGAAGGGCATATGCTGCGTAAAACATATGCCAGAATAGTTGGTGGTTCATTCCATTGTGGCCACACAATAAAAATGAATGATTGAATGAATGTATTTGTTTGCACAGCACTTTGGGAAACCCTGGTTGTATAAATGTGCTTTAAAAATAAACTCAAACTCATGTAAAAAATATGTGCGCATGACTGAGTAGGATAAACTTTTGTATCGGAAAAGAAAATATGCGCATAAACTGCAACGGAAACATATTTACCGAATAAATTCCAGCCTGCGCATCAAAAAAGTCATGTGATTTTATTTTTACAGGCTCACATAGCCAGTTAATGCAGCGCACTGGAAATTCTGTTGAAGCTGGGGAACGTTGGGACTGCATTAAAGGACAAACTGGGGACCGAACACATTGCATCTGAAAAGTTGTTTCATTCTAAAATCCCACAGCCAAAGTCTGTCATCACAGTAGTTCAGTAATATTACCAAGAGAACTGTCTCACGCCTCCAAAAGCCTCCGCGTGTTCACTGCGTTTCATCTTCCTCTTCTGAGCCGCAAGTCATTTATTATATAAGAAAAAAGGCCCACAGTGGCTTCTCCTACTGCAGCAAATTACATTTTTCTTTTTGATATTGGTGCCAGTTTATTGATTTTGTTCTCTGACTTATTCACAAATGCTTTATGCGATATTCCAGGTTTTGTGCTAAGCTTCATTTGGATCTTGAATGGAAACACAGCTAGTGTCAGGTTGTGTAAAGCCGAGCTCAATTACCAGGTGTTGCAGTCCACAGTAATGCTCTGTCCTGACTCATAAGGCCTGCTGTTATGATAACAAGGGCACTGCTCTTGGGGAATGCAGGCTTTTCTGTATCGAACCTGCAAACAGACATGAAAATGATCAAATTGCATTTCAGTGTTTAAATTAGTATGTGCTGTTGGTTAATACTAAATAAAATGTTGAATATTTGTTTAGCATTTTCAGATATTTATAATCATAAGTTGGTGTTATTTTATTAGAATTTAAATTGTTAATGACAAACACAGAAGAGCACATGTGCTGTGTGTTCTTATTCAGTTTATTTTTCTCAAAAGTTTTTCAAAAGTTGGTTTTCTGTAGGTTCTCTAAACATTATTTGGCAACACTTCACACGATTTACTACTGGCCTATAATCTGCCTATTATTAAGATATTAACTGTTTATTACCCCTTATAAAGTATGATTTATTCTACATCCCTAATACTACCCAATACCTAAACCCAACTACTACCTTACTAACTATTAAAAAGAAGCAAATTTGTAGTTTATTGAGCTAAAAGCCATAGTTAATAGTGTGTTAATGTTTTTTTAATAGTGTGAATTATACTTTAAAAAAAAGAGTTTTATTGGGTTAACCAGTTAAATCAGACAATCTCAGATGGGAGATGTGCTTCAAATATAAAACAAAATTTATATATATATGTGTGTGTTTATTTAGATCATTTTTTTAAAAACTTTTTTTTGTAGAATTAACTACATAAATATGATAAACTCAGCATGGTATCAAACATGGTAATAGCAACATGGTGAAAACAATTACCATGAAAAAAAATAAATAAATAAATATATCTATTATATATATATATATAGATATATATATATCTATATATATATATATATATATATATATATATATATATATATATATATACACTTATGAATTTGGAATGATCTTTTTTTATATATATAAACAATTTAAAAGTCCCTTTGGGCACATGCTCAAAAAAATCTTAATTACAATTAATGCTCACACTTTAATACAAGTTAATAAAAGTACCGTTTTTATTAATTGTAGTTAAATGTAATTATGGGCAGTTGGGGTTGAGCATTGGGCTAACAACCCACCTCGTAAAAAACTAGATGTTACGAAGCACCAATATGGTGCGGCTAAATATCAACTTTGATATAAACAGCCCTGGGAGTAAGTCAGTAAGTAAGTCAATGTTAATTTCAACATTTACTAATGCATAATAAAAATGTTAATTAGCATGACTGTAAATGCACTGGGAGTTAACATGAACTACTGTATTTTTATGAAATAATATTAACAAAGATGGATGAATACTGTAATGCCATTGTTAATCATTGTTAGTTCATAACATTAACTACTGGAACCTTATTGTAAAGTGCTACCATAATAATTAACAAAACTCAAACGCAAAAACACTGAAGCTGATCATTTCTAATTTACCTGTGTATAATTAAATGTGTATAATGTCATTGCATATGAAGCCATGAATTTTCTGATGGATGTCCACTCCAGGATTGAGTAACACATATTCTCTTATGTCTTTATTAATAAAGTTGAATGTTTAAGGACCTAGACTATATGATGACCTTAGTGTCAACCCTTTTTAGAGTAAAACTGGAATGATATGTGTCATTTGCTTTTTCTGTATGCTAAATTACTTGTTTCTTATTTCTTATTATCTTTATAGTTTCTTGAACATAAACAAAAATGACAAACCCCACCCATTTACTGCAGTATTTCTCATTATAACTCACTGTTCCAGGTGGACACATGCACCCAGACACACAGCCCAGACTGACACACTCCAGCTCCAGATTCTGGCACGTCTTTGCACACTCAATCCCAGCATCCCTTGTGCTCTCACACTCAAAGCGCTGCAGTGGAGGAGGACAGGAGAGAGAGCGCCGCCCTGCAGGTCAAACACAGAACAATATATTACTTCTTTCTGCTTCATTCAAGTGCATTTGTGTTTTAGATACTGTAGATATCCAACAAACCTCTTGATGGAGAATGTTCATCAAAGAAGAGGTCAGACAGAGTAGATCCGGTGGCTTCATTAGATGTGCATTGCATGGATCCACTCTCACATACACTGCAAACACACACAGAACAAAAAAAACATGAACACATTCAAGTGTATTAAATGTTAGTAAACTGTCAAATCTAAATGTTTCAAATAACTACTGTGAAAATAGAAAGTCAGAAAATACCTGAGATAATGTTGTTATTCAGTATATATATATATATATGTGTGTGTATATGTGTGTAAAAAAAATCATTCATTCATTTTCTTGTTGGCTTAGTCCCTTTATTAATCCGGGGTCGCCACAGCGGAATGAACCGCCAACTTAGCCAGCATATGTTTTACGCAGCCGATGCCCTTCCAGCTGCAACCCATCACTGGGAAACACACTCTCATTCACACACATTCACTACATACGGACAACTTTAGCTTACCCAATTCACCTATAGTGCATGTCTTTGGACTGTGGGGGAAACTGAAGAACATGCAAACTCCACACAGAAATGCCAGTTTACCCAGCCGAGGCTCGAACCAGTGACCTTATTGCTGTGAGGCGTCAGTGCTACCCACTAAGCCACCACGCAGCCCAAGATTTTGTTTTTTACTCATTAAAATAAATAATTAGATTTCATACTTAAATTGTATGATATATTTTAAATAATTAAAATAGCTTGCTCATAATTGGGTAAAACCTAGTGTTTTGAGAAATAGTGGTAAAGTATAATGTTAAATATTTTAATGTGATCAAATGAAACTTGTAAATATGTCTGTTAAGATTTTTTGGTACACATAGTGTTTTTAAAATAATTTCAGTTGCAGACATTTGAATTTGTCTCCTGTAAAAATATTTTAAATATTTTAAAATTATTTATTATTTAAATGATCATAGCTATTTTTAATTTCATTTAAAACAGGACACATTCTGATGTATTATATATACATTTAATCCAAAATAAACTATTAAAATTAATGATATTTTAGTGGGTGGCTTCTGTATATCATTGTAAAAATAATACATGATAATTTAATTTAATTTCCTCAGACAAAAAAATAAAAGAGGACACATTCTGATGCATGGCAAATTATTTAAACTAACATATAATTCTTAAAATTAATGTCATTTAGTGGGTCAATGATGCATATCTTTCTAAAAATAATAATTTAATGAAGTTTTTTCAGACAAAAAATAAATAAACTATTATAAAATGAATGATATTTTAGTGGGTGTCTTCTGTATACCAATTACATATATATATATATATATATATATATATATATATATATATATATATATATATATATGATAATCCAAAAAAAAAAACACATATTCTGATGTATGAAAAACGTTCATTGTTTTTAAATGATTTGTTATTTTTTTAGATCAAATATAACTGACTGCCCCTTTTTGCAAGATGTAAAATAAGTCTCTAATGCACCCAAAGAGTGAGTGTGTGTGTGTGTGTGTGTGTATGTGTGTATGTGTGTGTGATGTTTCAGCTCGAAATACCACACAAATGAGGTTTCCTAACTCTTTGAAACTGACCCTTTTAGGCTTTGATCCTTTTGTGGCATTTTGGTGACTGTCGCTTTAAATTCAAATGAGATTGTGCTCTTTTCAAAAGAGGGCGGAGCTACAAATGCCTATGTGTCAGCATAGTGGCAGATTCAAAAACAAGACAACTGTTCTATGCTAATGAGGGAGAGATGGTCACTAATGGGTGGGGCAAAGGGAGAATGTCAATCAAAGTGTTTCTGCAGACTGTTTTTATCAAGTGTGATTATAAAAAATGTAATTTATACATTTATACCATTAGCAGCTGCTTATATTTACAGACTGCTGCCACACACCTGTGTTTAAACCCCTTATAAAGTGATTTTGCATAATAGGTCCCCTTTAACTTGTCCAAAAGATAAAAGATGTGCATCTCTTTAGTAAATGACTAAATGTATTTTCCTACTAACCAGATGGAGTGATGGTCCCCGATCATGTCATTGGGCTCAAAGATCTCTCCATTATGGTGGCAGGAGCAGTGCTGTGGAGGCACACACTCGCCCGTGTCACTGAGAAACAGTCCTCTGGGGCAGAAACAGCCTTCCTCACACACACCGTCACAACCAGCATCCGGCAGAGACAGAGAGCGGCACGTCTGGTTACACACACTGCCACACACCTCATACACCTGCGCATCCGGACAGGTCAGTTCTGGAATAAAGTAAACAATTTATCAGGCAAATAGGATGTATAGTATGAACTTCTGTAAAAACTTTCAGAATACAGATATGAATAAGAGTGTGTGTGTAAGATGTAAGAGTATGTAAGAGCTGCTAAAGTGGAGAAAAGCTAAATAAAAGATGTAATGTACATATACAGACAGTTTCTCTGGGATTTTGTTATTCTGCGATCACAGAATTTTTATATAGTTAAAAAAAATTACGTTTATTCAGCATTTCATAAACATTTGGTTTTATTTTTATCTGGACTGCCAGAAAATAAGAAAAATCTGAATATTTTATATTTTAAGCTACTAACACCTTTAGTGGTGTCCTTCAGTCTTACTTTGCAGCAGAAATTTAAAACAATAATAATAATGAGGTTTTTTCAGGTGACATGGTGGCTCTGTGGTTAGCACTGTCACCTCAAAGCAAGAAGGTCGCTGGTTCGAGTCTCAGCTGGGTCAGTTGTCATTTCTGTGTGGAGTTTGCATGTTCTCCCCGTGTTGGCGTGGGTTTCGCTCCAGTTTCCCCCACAGTCCAAAGACATGCGCTGTAGGTTAATTGAATAAACTAAATTGGCCGTAGTGTATGAGTGTGGATGAGTGTGTATGGATGTTTCCCAGTACTGGGTTGCAGCTGGAAAGGCATCCGCTGTGTAAAACATATGCTGGATAAGTTGGCGGTTCATTCCGCTGTGGCGACCTCTGATGAATAAAGGGACTAAGCAGAAGGAAAATTAATGAATAAAAGAGTTTTGTTTTAAACAATCCATTGGGTGATTAAATGAGTGAGTATTGCAATTTTGCACACTTGTTATTTACTGTGAATGTAAATTATGTTTTCAAAATAGCATATTAGAACACTTATATAAAAGGCAATTAAATATAATTTGTTGATCTAAATTGATGGCATTTACAAAAATGCTTAGTTTTAGGATTTTAATTAGATTTTAATTTTAGTTTTAATGTTAATTGTGGTTCATTAACACAACAAATAATAACATTAAATTTGATCAATATTTTAGCATGATTTTTGTAATTATTCATTCATTCTCCTTCGGCTTAGTCCCTTATTTATCATGGGTCACCACAGCGGAATGAACCACCAACTATTCCAGTACTGGGAAACACCTATACACTCGCGCATTCACACACTCAAACATACACTACGGCGAATTTTGTTATGCCCAATTCATCTACACTATAGTGCATGTCTTTGAACTGTGGGGGAAAACGGTGCACCCGGAGGAAACCCACGCCAACACGGGAAGAACATGTAAACTCTCTCAACTGACCCAGCCGGAACTCGAACCAGTGACTTTCTTGCTGTGAGGTGACAGGCAACAGCCATCGTGTTGCCTATTTTTGTAATTATTATCTTGCTAATGTTGCAGAGGAAAAACAATGCATATTGGCCTTTCTGTGTTAACAGGTAAACAATCAGTTTTGTTTCTCTCAGTGTTTCCTTTATGTAAATTACAGAGATCAATGATCAAAAAAAGTCATGAAGAATTAAATGTGTACATTTATGTATGAGCAATTCCATGCAAATGTTAACCTTGCCATGAAAAAGTTTTCACCAAAATACGAAAACCGTTTCTACATTTTTTATGTAAGCAAGTATTTTACTTATAGTACTTTAACAATACTCAAAATGTCTCTGTCAGTGTTTTCAAACTATTCTATTTTGATTTGCCAAAGTCACACAAGTGGCAATTTCACATAGGTCACATCCATAACGGAAAAGTGTCACATCCGTAACGAAGCTTTTTCCTCATAAATGCAATGTCAAATAAAATAAAATCAATGATTTTTGTTCTATAGTAAGCCAACTCTTATCCTTTTTATTAGCATCATTTCTTTTGGGTTGTGCAATTTAATTCACAGAATTTCTACAAAGTATGTTGTAGACTGTAAACTCGCAAACTTCTTTGTCACATCCATAACGCTCGTTTATTTTCCTCATTTAAAATATAAAAAACGTTTACATATTGATATTTTTCTGATCCCATAACTCTGTGGTCAGTTGTTTTGGAAAATATAAACAGTTGTTTCAATATAATGTTAAAATATACTTTCTATGTGAATTTGTTTAGAATTTTTACTGCAAATGTCATCCATAACGCTGGAATTGCTTGTATTTTTCCTCAGTAAAAGAATAAAAGAAATGTTGTAATTATTGCCACAGATTATAAGAAAAGCCACAGCAAAAAAAATCATAATAATTTCTCGCAAAATCCTGAAGGAACTGCGACAGACAGACATTGATCAATTAAAATGTGGTAAAAAAAAAAAAAAAAACTTTAAAAGTATATTCTAGATGGTTTTGTTTTCACTGGACTGAAAAAAACAGGCAGCTCAAGATCTTGAAATGGACAGGTGTGCAGCTGTGTTTTTATTTGAAGTGAAATTTAACCCTTGTGTGGTGTTTGGGATGTTTTCATGCACTCTTTTGTGATTTTGAGTCTTAATTTGCCCACAATTTTCTCTGTGTTTCAGAAAATTTAATGATTTTTGGTGACAAATCTTATTTTGACACATTTTGATCATCAATTGCAGTGCAAAAAAGAATAGTTTCTGGCTTTTATTTGAAGTAGTATGTATATGAGAGAATCAGACCTTTATAGACTTACCTTGATATGTCTGAGAAACTCAAAATAATCACCTCAGCTCTCAAAACATACTATAATATACAATAGTAAGTGTATTTATGCGCACTGACTATAATTTGCTTTGATACTTCACAGAACTCCTTATAAAAGCCAAAAAGCCTTTCACAGGCCTATTTAAAAGGTTAATGCTGCCAACTGATGACCAACAGTTACAGTAAAAATGACAAATTGTACCTCAACAAAAACCACCAACAGTCTAGAATGCATGAGTATATGCTGTCATGGCTTTGCTATCAAAAAATGACTTTATAATAGAAGTCAGTGGGGCAAAAACAGCCACTGACATAACGAAAGGGAAGTCAATATAAACAGTACACAAGGGTTAAAACTATATATGTATACAATAGACTATATATACCACAGTATCCGTGACTCCTCCAGTTCATCAGTACTCCTCTGGCGGCGCATGCGACTGCATAACTGTTTACAGCATCACATAGACACTCCTGACCGTCTGCACATGCGCAAACATCATAGCGGCAGTTCTTCACATACGGCTCAGGGTTCACCATATAATGACAGGGTTCAAACTTCATGGAGAGTAGAACAGCACAGGCCTCTTCTGCAAAACGCACTGCAGACACGCATAACAAAACATTACGATATTTCCTGCTGGTCTTTGCTGCCCTCTAGTGTTCAATGCATATATAAACACAGCACATTACAGTATGCACATACAGTTGAAGTCAGAATTATTAGCCCTCCTGAATTATTAGCCTCCCTGCATTTTTTCACCCAATTTTGTTTAACAAAAAGATTTTTTTCAACATGTTGCTAAACATAATAGTTTTAATAACTCATTCCTAATAACTGGGTTATTTTATCTTTGCCATGATAACAGTAAATAATATTGGACTAGATATTTTTTAGGATACTAGTATTAAGCTTAAAGTGACATTTAAAGGCTTAACTGGGTTAATTAGGTTAACTAGGCAAATTCGGGTAATTAGGCAAGTCATTGTGTAACAGTGGTTTATTCTGTAGACCAGTGGTTCTCAAGCCAGTGACCCCCTTTGTAAGATCGTCAAGAACTCGCCAAAGCATATACAAACAATACAAATAACTTCTTTTAAGCTGTTCACAATATTTGAACTGTATTTACTATACATTAAAATAATTTTGGCTTACCTTTAAATTGTACTGTTGGCATTAGAACAAGTGAATCCATACTGTATGAATTCCTCTTGATATTTCTGATGTTTCCTATACTTTGGTGTGATAGGGTCTTGCTCTTATGCTTAGTCGAAGTAGACGGTTCCGATGATTCGGGCAAACTGTCCACAGTTTTCTCAACATTTTTAGATTTGCGGATTACAAAATTATCCATCTCTGCAGTTGCGGTTTTTACATCCAGATGCGTGCTGTATTGATAACTAGCGAGTTATTCGCTGCACAGTTATGATGCTCCATTCACTTTTTAAAATACTAAACAGTAATATCTTTAAAAAAATGAAAATATTTGTTTGTAGCTTTCACTTGTAATGCTGAAAAATATATATTAAAATCAATGAGAATTACACAATTTTTAAATCACTCTCTCAACCCCTTGAAATTAATCTGTGACCCGCGCAGGGGTTGCAACCCCGAGTTTGAGAACCACTGCTGTAGACCATTGAAACAAATATTGCTTAAGGAAGCTAATAATATTGACTTTTAAATGGTAAAAAAAACTTAAAACTGCTTTTATTTTAGTCAAAAAAAAAAACAAATAAGACAATATTATTATAGACAAAAATATTATAGGAAATACTGTGAAAAATTCCTTGCTTTGTTAAACGTCATTTGGGAAATATTTGAAATAGAAAGGGCTGATAATTTTGACCAGTGTTTTTACTTATTTGCATCTAATCTTGAATATTTGCTCACGTTGTTGCATGTGTGTGTGGCTGTGTGTGTATTTGTACCTCTTTTGGGGTTTAAGCTGCAGGGATCAGAGTTTTGCATCTGCACATCATCACAGTCTGCGTTCATCTTCCACGAGTTGCCGAATGCTTCCACACGCGTCTCCACCAGGCCGCCCACTGTTAAGAAGTCGTCTCCCTGGTTACCATTATAATTACCACACAGGCCGCACGTTTGCCCAGCATAGGCTGGTTTTAGCTGCAAGCGCAAACACACACACACATATGCTCACATTTACTTTTGCAAAGCAGGAATATTTGAAACATGTCCCACATTTTGCAGACAGGCTCTGTTCATTGTGCATGGAGTTATGTCTAACTCCCAGCATTCTCAGAAAACACCACAGCAGATCCAGCTAAAACCAGTTTAATGTGGTTGTGTAAAGGAGTGGGTGAAGCTGGTCATTAGCTAAATCAAATGGGTTCAACTGGTTGAATTTATTTTTTTATGTATTTTTCAGAATGTTTAACTAGAAATGTAAAATGATTATTAAAGACAAAATAATGACTATCATACATTATTACCACTATTAAAAGACATCATGAAAATGTCATTCAGTATAACAATACTGTATATACAGCACCAAAAAGCCTTGCCACACAAGATTTTTTAAATCATATTGCTAGTGCTATTCATTAATTTATTAATAAATGATGGAAAGTCACACAGGTTTAGAATTAAATATATAAACTTAAATAATTATATATATATATATAGATAAATACATATATATGTATATGTGCATGTGTGTGTGTGTGTGTGTGTGTGTGTGCGTGCGTGCGTGCGTGCGTGCGTGTGTGTGTGCGTGTGTGTGTGTGTAATTATTTTGTTTTATATATTTAATTCTAAACCTGTGTTGAAGTCAGAATTATTAGCCCCCCTGTTTATTGTTTTTCCACAATTTTTGTTTAACAGAGAGAACATTTTAAACATAATAGTTTTAATAACTCATTTCTAATAACTGATTTATTTTATCTTTGCCATGATGACAGCACATAATCTTTTACTAAATATTTTCAAGACATTTCTGTACAGCTTAAAGTGACATTTAAATGCTTAACTAGGTTAATTAGGTTAACTAGGCAGGTTAGGGTAATTAGGCAAGTTATTGTATATTGATGGTTTGTTCTGTAGACTATTGAAAAATAAAATAGAGCTTAAAGGGGCTAATAATATGACCTTAAATGGGCCTTAAAAAATTGAAAACTGCTTTTATTCTTGCTGAAATATATAAAATTTAATTTCAATTTGTTTTATTTGTGTTTTGTATATTTAAATCATAGTATTTTTGTAGCATAAACAAAATTAATGAAGTTAATTTTCATTTAAATAATTTTTTTATTTGTACATTTTTAAACGTCTTTCAGTGAACATTTATATTTTATTTAGATTGGATTTTAAAGTATAGATGCCATCATTTACTCACCCTTACTCAAAACCTATTTGAGTTTCTTTCTTCTGTAAGAGGGTGAGTAAATGATGAGGTAATTTTAATTTCTTGGTGTATTAACCCTTAAACCAAATGAGGCAGCCATAGCCTGTTTTTTCAAGCAGGGCACATTTACCCTGAGCAAAACACGTCCTCTGCCATCCCAATCCAGATGTAAATCATCTCCATAACGCAGTCTCACAGATGACAACACGGTATTCTGGATTCTCAGGGGACCTACAAACACATTACTCATTACATAACCTCTAAATAATACAGCAGTATGAATTATGTATGCATGCATTGTGTGTATTGCATGTTGACAAACCATTAATTAAGGGTGTTTGCACATCCATTCCACCCACAGATACCACACCCCCATGTTTGAGGCGAACCGTCTGATTGGCCAGATCCCTGAACCTCAGTGTTATTGAGCGTGTGCAGACGGCATCTTGATCGTCAGCACACTTTGTACAGGAACGCACAAACATAAGCACAACCACAATACCATTCAAACAAATGCAAAAGTGTGATTAAAAAAAACTGACCTGTGCAGTCTCGATGACGGCAGAAAAAGAGTTGCTCTGGCTGTCTTTAGCAAGCAGATACTGACAAATCCCACTGAAGGTGAAGAACTTGTTGTCAAAGGTTTTATAATGCGACTGTCCTGTCACCAAACACTCACCTAAAGATAGACAGAGGACAAAATGAAACAGAATCAAATTTTAAAAATACTAATTTTCAGTAGTATTAGCCCCTTAAAGGTCCCGTGAAGTTGTTTGAAATGTGCATTTTTAATTTGAAGCTTAACATAATCTTAACTGAAACATTAAGACAGGTTGGGGCATAAAGTAGCTCCTCCCCTTTTAAAAAACAGCCAATAGCATTTTGTTTTTATCACCATTCTGCCAATGTGAGTGGTTGAGCTCAAATGCTTCAGATGAAAAGCCAATGAGAAGCATCTTGAAGGGGGCGAGGCATGTCAGATACTAGAGAGCATTTGATTTGCCAGAAGATATGATGAGAAACTGAAGTGTGAGGTGATGTCAAAAAAACTTTGATCCATTTAGGCCAGGGGTGTCCAAAGTTGGTCCTGGAGGGCCGGTGTCCTGCTGACTTTAGCTCCAACTTGCTTCAACACACCTGCCTGGAAGTTTCTAGTATACCTAGTAAGAGCTTGATTAGCTGCTTCAGGTGTGTTTGATTAGGGTTGGATCTAAACTCTCCAGGACACCGGCCCTCCAGGACCGAGTTTGGACACTCCTGATTTAGGCAGAAGTGACAAATTGCAAGCTGTGTATGTTATATCAGGTTTATATCTTCTAAAAGCAAATTATGTCACTGTTTTGGAGCACACTAGGTTATAGATTTTCTTAAAACTAACATACAAATACTAACGACTAATAAACTTTATTTTAATTTCACAGGACCTTTAAGAACAAATCACTGTTGTTCTAGCTTGTCTAGTTCATACCTGGCAACCCTCCTGTTTTTCCCGGGATTCTCCCGTATTTTACAGTTTTATCCCGCTATCATCCCGTAAAGGTATTTTCCCGTATTTCTCCCGTATTTTCATTCCTTCCCTGAAGGATGGTAAATATTACAATAAAGAGCCAATCCTCCCTATACGCAACCCATACCACCGAACCACCAGGGGCCGCCCTTGCTCTTAAATGTGAGTCTGTGCTTTCGCTTTGTTTAGGCATGAAAACACTCTGAAATAAATATAAAAACGGCGAGATTCCCTTCCTTTTCATTACAGGGGCTGTCTCCCCTTCATATGCAATCCTCAAAACAGTCATATAGCGGTGCATGACTGTCAGCTGATGTGCACCATAGTGATAAATAGGCGCTGTTTCCCAAACAGATTCTGTACATGCGATTTAAAACGGAGCCAAAGTCTGGGTTTTGGGTGCATGTTTGAACATATACAGACATGTACATCATAATAAATAATAATATCTAAAGATGTCGATCTTGGTGGGGTTTTTTTTCCAAGCACAACAAACTTTGTCTTAAATCAGTAGAAACAGTTAGAAAAGCAATCATCAATGATTTCATTATAACGTTAGATGTGTGCCTTTTTAAAGAGACACCTGTTATTTAATGTAATTAAACGAAAAAAAAAATCTAAATAAATATTTAATTATAATAACTATTAATTTTAATAAGCTGAACTGTTTGCTAATGCATTTGCTGCTAATGCATTTGCTGCTAAGGGGGGGGGGGGGGGGGGGGGATCACTTATTATGGTGTGCATATCCCTTATTTTCACATCCCAATGTTGACAGGTATGGTCTAGTTATCTTATTAACCTAGTTAAGAATTAAAATGTCACTTCAAGCTGTATACTACTATCTTTCAAAATAACTAGTAAAGTATAATGCACTTTCATCATGGCAAAGACTAAAAAAAATTTGATATTATAACTATTACATTTAAAAAAAATGTTGAACAAATCTTCTCTCAGTTAAACAGCCCTTAGCAAATAAAACATATATTAGATTTCACAGGAGAGCTAATAATTTTGCCTTCAACTATAAATATTTGCTTACCAGGACAGCCTTCATTAGTGCATTCCCATGATCCATGCCGACAGACACTGAAAGTAAAAGTGATTTTAAGTGAATGTCACATATTTGAATCTACTCTTTTTCTTTACTGTATGTTTTAGATAGTGTTACAGTGTCTCACCATGTGTTGCAGTCCTGTGATATGGAGGAGGCAGGAGGGTATCGTCGTCCTGCATGCGTGCAAGAGCACTGAGACACGTCAACACAGCGATCGCCATCCAGCACCTTCCCCGCTGTCAAAACATTCAAACATTCAACACTGAGCAGGAAGAGATAGACTACAAAAATAACCAGTCATTCCCAGATACGTCTGCAAGATGTATGTAAAAGATTGTTTTTTTTAGTCTGGAAACAGCTGCTGTGGTCACAGGTCTGATAAAAGTCTTTAAAAGGTGTGCTGTACTAACTATAAATAAATTAAAGATATATTCTAAACGTCTATTTAATGTCTGAAACTAGATGTCTAATAGATGTTTTGCAGTTGATTAAATGCTCTAATAAGAAATATGTCTTCCATATGTAATCACAAGTATCAAATAGACATCTCAGGGACATCAAATAGACATCAGGGTCCCAAAGAGCACACATTCATCTGCAAAATGTATTTTAAAGATTGTTCGGACTGGAAAACAGCTGCTGTGTTCACAGGTCTGATAAACATCTTTTTAAAAAGTATGCTGTACTAATTTTAAACATATTAAAGACATAAAGTGCTCAGCATAATTGAGTACACCCCATTTTGAAAATGAATATTTGTAACCATATCTCAGTGGATATAGGTCATATATACATTTATGAACGGAACAGATTTATTAAACAAATAGATTTATTAAAATAATATGTTAGTTACCGCACAGCTTTAGAAATAGAAAAATAATGCTATTAAATTCAAGCAGAATATTGGGGAAAAAATTACAAACTGCAATATTTCGAAAAATTTTATATATTTTTGTTTTGCTTGATTTTTGCTCCTTTTAAATTTTTGATTTAATATTTTTCCCTAACATGTCAATTTAGTTTTAGGGCCATTATCATAAATTATTTTGTTAGATTAGCTCTAGATTAGCTCTAGATTTTAGATTATTATTTCAGTACTGACTAATATAATGTATATGTACAAATATAATATTGTAAAGCATTCTAAAAAAAAATTATTTAAATGAGAGATTTCTGAGGGGTGTACTCATATATGCTAAGCAGATGTCTAGATAGATCTATTAGATGTCTAATAGACGTTTTCCAGTTGAGCAAACACTAATAAAAAATGTCTTCCATATGTAAAGACAAACCTCAAAAAAATCTCACTGACATCAAATAGACATCAGGGTACCAGAGAGCAAATAAGTATGCAATATGTATTTTAAAGATCGTTTGGTCTGGAAAACGTCTGCTGTTTTCAAATGTCTGATTAACGTCTTTAAAACATCTTAAATATTTTAAACATCTATTTAAAGCCTGAAAATAGATGTCTAGTAGATGTTTTGCTGTTGAGAAAACACTCTAATAATAAACGTGTCTTCCATATGTAAACACACACATCAAATAGACATCTCAGGGACATCAATTAGACATCAGGGCCCCAAAGAGCACACATACATCTGGATGATGTATCTTAAAGATTGTTTGGTCTGGAAAACTGCTGCTGTGTTCACAGGTCTGATAAACGTCTTTAAAACATTGTAAATACATATTTTAAATGTATATTTAACCTTATAAAAAGGACATCTAATAGATAATTTAGAGATAAGCAAACACTATAGAAAATATATGTTTTCCAGATGTATATCATGGCTGTTTCTCAGAAATGAATTATATTTAAAAAATACTTTATTCAATTGCAGAATTTGTATGTTTTATTAAAATAGACATCACATCATTTTGTGATTTAGTTCATTTTTCTAACACACAGTAGCTTTAATCTTAGAAAGCTTGGTGGAGACTATAATGTTTTAAAAAGTAGGCACTTTATTTTAGTTAAACGTGTGTGTGTGTGTGTGTGCGTGTGTGTGCGTGTGTGCGTGTGTGTGTGTGTGTGTGTGTGTGGTGTGTGTGTGTGTGTGTGTGTGTGTGTGTGTGTGTGTGTGCGCGTGTGTATATGTATGTATATATATATATATATATGTATGTGTATATATATGTGTGTGTATATATATATATATGTGTATATATATATATATGTATGTATATATATATATATATATATATATATATATATATATATATATATATATATATATATATATATATGTGTATATATATATATGTATATACCTATTAGTTAATGTTACTTTGCAATTAAGTGTATAGTGAATGCAATGAAATAAAGACACTGTAAAATCAAGAGTAATTAGTAAAAACATACATGACATGAGAGAGGCCATAAAAAGTATGTGTTGACTAATAAAGTATTACCTGGGCAGATGCAGCCGTCAACACACTCCTCTTTGCAGACTTCCTGTATGTTCACATTTTGACAAGAAGTGGAGCAGGTCGGGGTGCAGTCGCTGTACTCCATGCCAACAGGACACTTTGGGGCTGAGAAAGCGGAAAATGTACAGTACATATGTGAAATTAGTAAATAGTCAGTGTCAGATCTAAAGTATTTATGCAGTTTGAAAACATTTGTGTTTTCAGAAGTGTCTTCTGCTTAACAAGGCTATATTTTTTTGATCAAAAATATATTTTGATATATTTATATTATCACTTTATTAGGTGCACCTGTCCTGCTGCTCATTAACGCAAATTTCTAATCAGCCAATGATCCATCCTGCCTTGTGTCAACGGTTCAGTCTGGGGGATATTTTCTTGGCACACTTTGGGCCCATTAGTACAAATTGAGCATCATGTCAACGCCACAGCCTACCTGAGTATTGTTGCTGACTAGGGATGGGCATTGTTAAGGTTTTAACGGTATTACTACTTTTATCGATACCACTTATCGGTTCGATACTTTAACGGTTCTCTTATCGGTACTTTTTGCAGTGGTTTTTTAATAAAAAAAACTAACAAATTGAACAGAATTATCAACATTTTATTTTATTATTACATTTTTAATATAAAATAAAGCAAAACCAATAATTGTAAAACAAATAAATAGTTTTTTTCCTGTAAAAGAATGCACAATGGTTCTGGAGAAAAATCAACATGTTTGCCTTTTCCGGCAGAAGTCAGGATCTTTCTTGGTTTATTATGCTCCTTGCAGTTGAAAATACCCTGTTTGAGTTTCAAAATGCAGTAAAAGGAGATACTGTTTATGATTTTTCATTAACGCATTCACTTAAATTAGTTAACTGCATGTGTTTTGGGAGTTAACTGTGTTTTTAATACAGTTTTGGAGCATCTTGCAATGTAAAAATAAGCTTTTTTTATTTAGTTCTAATTAAGCATAGTTTATTTGGAGAATTATGCTAAACATTCAGCTTTGTTTCACGAATATATTTAAAACAATTAAATATCTTCACATAAAAAGTAAACATTTTAAATAATATTAATGATATAAAATAATGAAAAAATATATTTATTGAATTTTTAAGTAATGGTAATGCTTCCCCACCTTTCACTGTAAACAGGAAAATAAATACATATGCATTACTCACAGCACTGGCTCTGTGTTTGCCAGTTGGACAGTGTTATGCCGCGACTGGCACAGGCTCGGCTGTATTCCAGCATGGCCTGACACACACACTCCTCTCCGGCACTGCAGTGACACACATCAGACTCACAGACAGACACAAACGCAGCCGGATCCACCAGATGAGCACAGCGCATGAAGAGCACAGAGCTGCGCATAGACTCACATCCAGACATCTGCCCCTGAAACACACACACACACACACACATTCAGAAATATGCCACATACAGTGGAGTGTGTATGATGAGACTGTTTTCATGTTGCAGGTGAGCATCTGACTTTGGCTGATTCCCCAGTGCTGTTGCAGCTCTGAGACGGCGGTAACACACGTTTACAGGGTTCATCTGCACCTTTCATGGCCCACGAGTTCGCAAAGTCGTAAGGATCGTCTGTCAAAAAACCTAAACACACACAAATATGATATAAAAGTCAGCTGAGAACATGATCTGGTCATCTTTTAAATTCAATTTTACATCAGTGTGGATATATAAACTTTATTGAATTTTTTAATTCAGAAATGCTGCCTTTGAAACTGACTACAAGTTAACAGTTACAAGTTACAATGGTTTACTCACTTTTTTAAGTAAAGACAACTTGTTGCTTTTCAGACAATGTCTTTACTCACTTTTTTAAGTAAATACAACGTGTCGCTTTTAAGGCAACATGTTTATTTACTTTGTTAAGTAAAAACAACTTGTTGCTTTAAGGGCATTGTGTTTACTCACTTTAAGTAAAGACAACTTGTCGCATTTAGGGCAATGGGTTTACTTAGTTTTTTAAGTAAAGACAACTTATCACTTTTAACGCAATGGGTTTACTCCATTTTTTAAGTAAAGACAACTTGTTGCTTTTAAGGCATTTTTTTGCTCAATTTTCTAAGTAAAGACAACTTGTCGCTTTTAAGGCAAAGTGTTTACTCAATTTTAAGTCAAGACTACGTGTCGCTTTTAAGGCAATTTGTTTACTTTTTTAAGTGAAGACAACTTGTCACTTTTAAGGCAAAGTTTTTTACTCACTTTTTTAAGTAAATACAACTTGTCGCTTTTAAGGCAATGGGTTTACTTAGTTTTTAGGTAAAGACAACATCACTTTTAACACAATGAGTTTACTCCTTTTTTAAGTAAAGTCAACATGTTGCTTTAAGGTTATGTGTTTACTCATTTTTAAGTAGGCAACGGGTTTACATACCTTCTTTATGTAAAGACAACTTGTCACTTTTAAGGAAATGGGTTTACTCACGTTTTTCAGTAAAGTAACTAATAGCTTTATACAGTGAATTAAGAATTATCTTAAGCAGCATAATAATAAGACAAAAATATTGATAACACTATATTTTAAGATGTCCTTGTACTTACTATAGAAATTACAATTAATTACGGATAATTACCATGCAATTAAACCTAAACCGAATTCTCACCCTAAACATACATGATATTAAATATTATCACTCAGTAGTTAAATGATTTGAAGACACTTTGAAGACACCTTAAAATAAAGTGTACCAAAATCTTTCTTAGGAATCAAATCAGCATATTAGAATCATTTCTGACTTTATTTTAAATAAAATTTTATAATTCTCATTTTCATGATGATAGTGTGAAGAGTATTTTTATTGTCATTTTTAATTGTTTTAATTGTAAAATACACAATTATTACTTGTTTTATTTATTTTGTGGTGATTTGAGTTGTATTGTGTTTTGATTAATGTGCTGGAAATGTGTTTGATTGTCATGACAATAATCAAAAATGCCAGCTACTGATCTGATGATGTCTGTCATCTTGTCTTTGATTCTTTCCTTGTCTCCTTTTCTTTCCCTGCCTCTGTATATCATGTGCACTCATGAGAAAGACTGTGATCTAAATTTAAACCCAGTTGATAAGAGCACCATCAACTACAAAGGCAGCAGTATGGAATGATGACAGGACAGATACACACACACACACACACACACACACACACACATAACAGCTCTAACTTTCTTATGTTTTGACTTCTGGGTGAACATTGACGCTAGTTACTTCTTCAGCATAATTACAGCATGAGTACTGCAGGTGAATACTGTAAAAACTAACCAGCAGTTATCATTATACTACACCAGTTGATTGATTGCTTTAAGAATTGTAAACATATTATGTACGAGTTCTTCCATTTGTTTATGAAGTATTTAATTTTTAAATATTCATTCATTTGCATATATTTCTAGCACAAAAACAATCAGAACATTGGATGAAATCAGGTTCATAATTCTTTCTTTCTTTTTTAATATGAGAGTCAAAGGTTGTTTTACAGTGGGGAGTTGGCAAATTTGTTATAATCATTTATTGATATTTTGCTATAATATATGTAATATACACTACCCGTCAAAAGTTTGGGGTCAGAATTGTTATGGGGTTTTTTTTTAAAGAAAATTATTCTGTTCATCAAGGCGGCATTTATTAAATGTAAAAAATGTTCAATTGTTAAATATTTATTACAAAGCTAAATAAAAAATTACATATTGTATGTAGATTAAAATGAAATATTACTCGTCATTAATGCTTTTATTACTGTTACCATTATTCAAAATAATATTAATAACAATAATGATAATAATAATAATAATTATTATTATTATTATTAGAATGATTTCTGAAAGATCGTGTGACTGAAGACTGGAGTAATGAAGCTGAATATTCATCTTTAAAATCACTGGAATAAATGATTAAATTAAATTATAAACTTTTGAACAGTTATTTTCTAGTGCAATAACATTTCACAATTTTACAATTTTTACTGTATTTTTGATTAAAGAAATGCAGCCTTGGTGAGCAGGAGAAGCTTATTTTAAAACATTCAAAAATCCTACTGACCCCAAACTTTTGACCGATAGTGTATATACTCATAATAATTTCTACTGTTATGCATGTTTTATATGTATATATGTATGTATAAATGTTTGTTTGTGTGTTTGTTTGTTTGTTTGTTTAGGTAGTCTGACCTGTCCACCTAGTTACCTTTACATGTGCACACACGCACATGCAAACACACACACCTGCCAGTGCCTGACTGTTTTGTTGTTGTTGTTGTTGTTGTTTTTTCTTCTTTTTTTACCATTTGTATGTGAACCCAATGTGTGTACCTCTTGCATAATAAAATAATAATAATAAAATTAGAAAAGCAACAAGTTGACTTTACTTAAATAAGTGAGTAACCCCTTTGTAACCTGCAACTGTTAAGTTGACGTAACTAACTTTTAAAATAATTATGCACATAATTCCTTTATTAATCATTTTAAGGCAACTGATTTAATAATTTTTAGGTGAAGTCAACTAATAATTTTTTACAGTGTAGAAAGTGTCTATTTTAATGTTAATTACTCTTTCTTTCTTTTTTAATATTAGAGTCAAAGGTTGTTTTACAGTGGGGATTTGGCAAATCTGTTATAATCACTCTGTAATTCAGAAAATAGTGCAAACAGATAGACATTTTTTGTAGAATAACATGCTGTACATAATCAGGCCAAATTATGTATGAACAAATCTGTCTGTAAACACCTTCAGAATATAGACACTGTATGAGTAAAACTGTCATTTAAATGAATCTGCATCAACATAACTTCATATTGTGCAACAAAAGAAACACTTTAAAGTGTATTTTTTTATTAACATATTTTTTTTTCCACCAGACTGAAACACACCTTATTAAAAAGTGTTGCGGGGTGGGGGGGGGGATTACAAAATTGTTTAACTTTTATATATTTACGTTATAAAATATATACTGTATATTATATTCAATGTCAATACAATTATCATATGTGGTTCCTCGCACAATAAAGGGTTAAAATGTGGCATCTTGCCTTAATCTGCTGTCTATTCACACTTTTACTAAAACACATTTTGAGAGTTGTGTTTGTGTCTGACCTTCTTGTGCGCTGTACTCGTCCTCAACCAGATAGTTGTAGTTCCCACAAAGGCCGCATGTTTGGTTGCTGTGACGTTTGCCCAGCGTTAGTTGAATGTTGTGTGAGGGATCTATACGGATGGAGAATCCAAACTCTTCGCTCCATAATCGAACGTACCCCAGTTCATACCCTGCAAACACAGAGCTCGATGCATACGGCAGCGGGAGCCTGATGTAAAACAAAGTATGTGGATTTTTATAAGCTGTTTTTATTAGAAAAGACTAGCAGAGTTGAGCACTATAGTTGCGTTTCAGATGCAGAGATGGTTACCCGACTAGGCTGTTTAACTGCGTGCACCCACACAAAAACGTTTCAGAGTGATATTATATACACTAAATAGCGTTTAATCACTTTACTTAAAAAATGTAAGGTAACCTGCTGTCTTTTAGAAAAGCAACAAGTTGTAGTAGTTGTTGTAGTAGTAGTAGTTGCTGAAGTAGCAGCCAGGGGCGTAGTAAGTGGGGGAAAAGGGTGACAGTGCATAGGGCCCTGGGAATTTAGGGGCACTCCGATGGGTTGCGGGGAGGCTCAGAGATTCCCCCGGTCTTAACTTTGGAGATTGATAACGTCACTATCATTGGCCCCCACGTCACCCCCGTTCTTCACTTTGGAGATCGCTAACATCAATATCATAACCCCCCCCCCCCCCCCCTCTTCACTTTGGAGATCGCTAACATCAATATCATAAACCCCCCCTCTTCACTTTGGAGATCGCTAACATCACTATCATAACCACCCCCCGTTTTCCTGTGCCTGACTGTTTTGTTGTTGTTTTTTTTGTTTTATTTTTTATCTGTTATTTTTTTTTAATTATAATTATTATAATTATAATTTTAATTATTTAATTTCATCTTCAGATTGTGTAGTGGAACATTATGATTGTTAAGTTAAAAACAAAGTGACTTTTATTGACATTTTAAGACATTTAATAATCAATATTCTGGCTTGGTCATTTAAATTGCAGTACAAAAAATTGTGGCAGTAATGAGCTGCCACTTCATGATGTTATGTTACAGATTTTTATACATAAATAATTTCTTATACAATATTTGGTCCCACTTTATATTGTGACCTTATAACCTGACCTGGCTCTGTACTTGCATCTAAACCAGGGATGGGCAAACTCGATCCTGGAGGGCCGGTGTCCCTGCATAGTTTTGCTCCAACCCTAATCAAACACACCTGCTTGTAGCTTTCTAGTGATCTTAAAGACACTAATTAGGGTGTTCAGGTGTGTTTGATTAGTGTTGGAGCAAAACTCTGCAGGGAAACCGGCCCTCGATGATCAAGTTTGCCCATGCCTGATCTAAACGAATCATTTGGGTTACAACGCACTTATAAAGTACAGACATGTTTTTAGGTTGTATTTTTGACATATTTACATATTTTACATTATCTCTAAAAAATATTTTTGAAACTGTACAGTTAAAGCTGTCAGATCAAAGTCCCATAATGCAGTTCAAAAGCATAAATAACTGACAACATGAATGTGTCACGAGATACAGAAATCGATAATGGATATTTTTTACAGTGTATTGGATTGGAGTCCTCTTGACCTCTTCAGCATGTGTTACATTGAAATTCCACTGGCATTTTCTTTTATATTCTGATTGTGAGATTCATTTTTCACCTCTCTGCTCCTTGTGACAGCGTTCCGTCCACAGAGAGGTGCAGCTCGAACATTTCTCCCAGAAACACCGTCACTCCTTTCCTCTTCCCATGAGAGAAATCACCTAGATGTAAACATGCAGTGGGCATTTATACAAACCTTCGCGTGGTTTGTTTAGTTCATGAGAAACTGTGTCTGTGTCTTTTACCCAGTATGGAGAAGCTTCTGTGTCTGCAGTCTCCCGCCAGCATGTAGCTACAGTCTCCAGGGAACTCATAAATCACACCGTCAAACGTGTGTATGTGCTGCCGACTGAACAGACTACAGCGAGCAGAGCCTTCGACCAACAGCAAACCTGCAGAACAAACAGGTATACACCACTAAAGGTAATATACTTTTACATTTTTGGGGGGGTTATTTTTAATACTAATTTTAAAGCGCTATCAGTTTAGTTTTAGTTTATGTAGTGTTTATTTTGTGAGCACGTTTCTACTTTTTGTTTTAGTTTTAGTAATTATAGTTTAGCATAGTGGACATTGAACAGATGTTTTATGTGTAAGTTATACGTAGCCAGCCTGGTGGTTCTTTTTTCTCAAAAAATTTACTATTTTAATTAATTAGTTATTGCAATCTCACGGCAATTCGTAACTTTTTGATTTAGTGGCTAATTTGTATGAATTCGTAAGATCTAATTCGTACAATTTAGTACGATTTGCTCATCCCCCAATGACGGTTGGGTTTAGGGGTGGGGTTAGGTGCCACGCCTCCTTTTTAAAATCGTACAATTTCGTTGACTGAACACCTACAAATTCGTACAAATTAGCCATGAAACTGACTAAACGTAAAATACTTATGTTTTTCGTCAGATCAGGCTGGTTATTCGTCACACATTGTCTATACACTTATGAGCAGTGGCGGTTCTAGGGGGGGCCTGTTCATCCAAATTTAGGGGGGCCAGGCTTGTTGACATGGGGGCACCGGCCCCCCTAAATGGTTTTGGGGGGGGCCTATTTGTCCAAATTTAGGGGTTTAAATTTGGATGCGTATTTTTGTGTCAAAACGGCACAGAGAAGCGAGATTAGCCATCGGTTGCAGACTGCGGGAAGCTGCAGACTTGCAGAACCACATGTTTTAGGCACACACAATCTAGCACACATGATCTATAGGCCAGTGGTTCCCAACCCTGTTCCTGAAGGCACACCAAGAGTACATCTTTTGGCTGTCTCCCTTATCTGAACCATTCATTTCAGGTTTTCAAGTCTCTTCTAATGTTCTGATGATTTGATTCAGGTGTATTTGAATAGGGAGAGATTGAAAATGTGTACAGTTGGTGTGCCTTCAGGAACAGGATTGGGAAACACTGATCTAGGCAAACCATATTTGGTAACTAACTCCTTAGGAGCATTATCGCCACCTATTGAATTTCCTAAATATACTTTCCCATTTCAGTCATTATATCATTATTATATCATAACGATCATTTCAACATCTCTGCAGTTTCTGAACTCAAATTACGTAAATTAAATAATTAGTTAAACACTTATGACTTTATTCACGTGTCCATATTCTCAAAGAAAACATAATAGACCGTCTAATTGTAGGATTAAGTGTAATAAACTAAGTCAGGATCTTAATATTATCATACTTGCTTAAAATCGCTTTGTTGTAAAATATAAAAGCAAACAATAATGTGTCACTTTAAAATGAATTACTATAGTTAAACATTTAAACAATACATAATAAAGTATTTTAATTAATATATATTTTTTATTTAGTTATTTATTTTTTTATTATTAACAGTTAATTTGTTTGTAATGCGAAATTTGTTGCAACTAAAATTACAACAAATTATCAGTACTTTATGGTTTGAAAAAAATATTACTATAGTATTTAATGTGGGAAATCATTAATAAAAAGTTATTAGAAAATTAAGCAAATAAATACTATTAAATCGCTTGAGTAAAATATTAATATAATGTTATAGATTTATTACATGTAAAAAGATTTTTATTACATATAAAGATGTATTCTTGCTATATTAACTTGCTATTTGCTTCAAGATAAATAAATGCATTATATAAATTAAATCTGTCCAATTTAGATCGTTCAGCAAGGCCAGCCCACGAGTATCTGCGATATTGACTCTGTCAGGTAATAATGACTGATCATCTATGATGACTGACAGAAAACTGTTCAGTCTATTATATGGCATATATAACAGATGAGTAAATGGTGTGTAACCTTCCCCTTAAATAATTACACCAAAACAACAGATAGGAAGAAATCTAAACATGCATCTCTAACCTGACAAATTCAAGATGAAGATCCACAAGATTCTGCTCCATTTGCAGGCCTCCATCTGATTAAAGAAATAGGGAAAATCATAAAAACCTCATAGTACTGCATTAAGGGGATAGTTCACCCAAAACTGAGCATCCTGCCATCATTTACTCATCCTTACTTGATTCAAACAGTTTGAGTTTGGAGAAAATGAAATTTCCTCACTATTTACTGACACTCAAATGGTTCTCAACTGAATTTGTTTCTTGTGGAACACAAAAGAAGATATTTTGAAGAATGTTGAAAAGCAGCAGCCATTAACTTTAATACTATTTTTTTTCATATGGAAGTCAATGGCCGCATTTTCCAACATTTTTCAGAATAGCTCATTTTGTGTTTAACAGATGAAATAAATTCAGCTGAGAACTACTTGAGTGTGAGTAAACTGAGGAAATTTTAATTTTGGGGTCAACTATCCCTTTAAAAGCACTCAGGGAGCATTCAAAACGCAATATAATACATTTTTTTCTCAGAAATATATCAATCTAACACACTATTCTAGCAATCAGCAATACAATGAAGTGAGCAAGTGAGTGAAAAAATAATAATATGAGCCCATGCAAAAGTTCAGCTGGAAGTGAGAAACAAAGCAGAAATCTCAGAGCACCAACAAATCTGTCAGAGAGTTCAACTATTCTACATAGCACAGCTTGTTATTCTTAACCACAATCTGAGGATGGAGAGAAATGAGTATAATACATTCACAAATATGCACGATTTCTATTTGTGCATGGTTAAATAGCATAACATAAACTTTAAGGGCTAGTTCGCCCAAAACTTTTAATTACCTCACAATTCTTTGAGTTTGTTGAACACAAAAGAAGATACTATGAAGAATTTTGGTTGCTGGCACACATTGACTTCCAGTGATAGTAGGAAAATAATGGAAGTCAGTGGATGCCAGCAACCAGCATTCTTCAAATTATCTTCTTTTGTGTTTAACAGATGAAAGAAACTCAAAAAGATTTTGAACAAGTGGAAGATGAGTAAATGATGACAGAAATGTATTTTTTGGTTAAACTATGCCTTTAAATGCAACCTAACTAGGCATGTGCCGGTATAAGATTCTGACGGTATGATAACCTTGGATAAAAAATATCACGGTATTGTGATTTCTGCTCTAAAATATATTATTTTTAAATGTCTGGGTAAAAACATTTTTTTTTCCCCTTTTGAAAACAATAAATTTTTTTTTTTTTAAAGATGTAAAATATTTTGGAGCAATAAACATGTCAGGCTAAATAATTCAAATGATTCATTGACTTCTGTCCTAAAAAAAAAAAAAAGCAATCTTACACATACCTTGGGAACGGTATTACAGAAATTTTTGGTGGTTTCAAAACCTTGACTTTTCCAAACCGCGGTATACCTTGAAAACGGTTAACGTCCCATGCCTAACACACTGAAAAAAATTTATTCATTGGATTTACTCAATTTTTTAAGGTAAGTTGTTTCAAACAATTTATATAGACTGAATTTAAACAAACAAATTAATGTTGAACATTACTGAATTTAATGTGTTTGTTTAAATTTAGCCTATATTAATTGTTTGCAACAACTTACCTTAAAAAAATTGAGTAAATCCAATAAATCATTTCTGCAATGCAGATGCACACAGCTTAAAAACTGTGAAAACTTAAAACAACTTTAAAAAATCTGAAATAATGCATATTCAGAAACCCTATTCGACACCTGTTACCTTTGACCTCAGGCCAGCTGTATTTTCCCACCGACAGGTTTTTCCGAAGCGCTTTTTGTCAATCTTGTCCAGCGTCTCACACGTCTGAAGACATGACTGGAGCCCAGTCTTAAAGAAAAGAACCGTTTTTATAAAAGTGAAAGAGGGAGGGATGGTGTGATTTCCGTTTTTCGAACTCATTAAGGGAGGACAATAGGAGGAAGTCTGGGCATTAGTGGAACTGAAGGATTAGTCTGGCAGTGAAGACAGATAAGACAAACCAACAGAGGACAGTAGTGCCAAGCCAAACAGCACACACACGCACACAAACCACAGCACTTTGAGGCTGTGTGCTGTAACTCGTCTCCGAAAATGATGGATTTATTCATGAAAAAAAACTTCACATGGAAAGAGATATTCAGTGCATGTTGATGTGAACTCCGTGTATTTTTATACTACGTTCACAAAGTAGCTATTAAATGCTTGATTCTGATTGGCTGATGAACATCATTTATACTGTGCAGTTATTTTCTTATAAACACACAGCTGAAGTAGTTCCAGGCAGGTTGAGATATGTTTAAATATATTATAATTGTGTATTTTATACACTACCAGACAAAAGTTTTGTCGTCGATCGCAGTTGTAAGAACAACAAATGATAACTTGACGTCTAGTTGATCATTTGGAAAAGTGGCAGAAGGTAGATTCCAATGAATCATCTGTTGAACTGGATTCTTCAGCAGGGTGGCGCTCCTTCTCATACTTCAGTCTTCACATCAAAGTTCCTGAAAGCAAAGAAGGTCAAGGTGCTCCAGGATTGGCCAGCCCAGAAACCAGATATGAACATTATTGAGCATGCCTGGAATAATATGGAGTCGTACAAGCTCATTCAATTCGTCCATGCACCATGACTTTATATTCTATACTGTACATTATTTCTGTTAAGTGACAAGGCTTTTGTCTAAGCAAAGTCAGACCTTACTGTCCTAATTAAATAATTACAAATCAAGGCATGATCATATTTTATTTTGGTAAAATAAGCGTAATCTAGAGGCCTTTGCCTTTCATATATGCCACTTCTGATACCAAATGATCAACTAGTCAAGTTATTATTTATTGTTCCTAAAACTTGGATAGGCGACAAACTTTTGTCAGGTAGTGTACAGTTGTTTTGACAACTAAATCACACAAACATCACCTGTTTTTGAAAGCCATTTTGTGCAGAAAAACTGCTCCAAATGACAATATTTTTCAGAAATTAAAAAATGTAATTATGTTATTTTATACATTTTAAAAATTTAAGTGGATTGAACAGGCGACGCAGTGGTGCAGTAGGTAGTGCTGTCGCCGTGGGTTTGAGCCTTAGCTAGGTCAGTTGGCATTTCTGTGTGGAGCTGGCATGTTCTCCCTGCAGTCATGTGGGTTTCCTCCAGGCGCTCTGGTTTCCCCCACAGTCCAAAGACATGTGGTACAGGTGAATTGGGTAGGCTAAATTGTCCGTAGTGTATGTGTTTCCCTGTGATGGGTTGCAGCCGGAAGGGCATCCGCTGCATAAAACAAATGCCTGATAAGTTGGCAGTTCATTCCGCTGTGGCGACCCCAGATTAATAAAGGGACTAAGCCGAAAAGAAAATGAACAAATGATTGAAGTGGATTGAACATAAAACAATGACGTTGTCCCCAAAAAACTCAAGTATTATGTTGTTTCAGCTCAATTTAAGTAAGTTGTTTAAACAAACAGCAAACATCATTTTTTGCAGTGTACAGACAAAAAATATTAGCACTACTCAAAAACACACCTAGTGAATTCAGTACATCCAGAGAGACGGAAAATTATCAATGCACATGAAAAAATACTGGTGTTTCTCAACCATACAAAAGTAAAAGATGATTTAGAATAATCAGTGGATACAGGGTGCAATATCCCACATACTGTTGTAATTTATAGTAAATACTATAGTAATTTTGAACCATACTAAAGTAAAGTGTATTATACTGTATATAATTTAGTGTTTACAACATTTTGTTAATGATAATACATGATACCGTGAACTGATAAACTGTAATATATACTGTAGTATACTCAAGTGTTACTACAGTAAACTGTGGTGTATTGTAGTATAATATATCCTATGGTTGTAGAAAACTACACTATTGGGTCATTTGTTTATATTACTCTAGTTGTTGTGGTACCTTGGCAACTGATGAATGACCACTGTAGCATTTTATCAAGTGGGAAGTGGTCTTGTGCTGATGATACACAGGGAAACTGTTTGAGCAATGTTTCTGGGTAATTTTGCTGATCGATGTTGCTTGGCTACTTTTTAAGAATAGGCAACAATATTATATCTGTAACCCATTGCCCTTAATTACCCCGTGTCTCAACTGAATGCTCATTTATGGTATCATTTCCCAAAGTTGCCCAGCAACATTGCTCAAAATGTTGCCCTGTGTATGAGCAGTTAATCTCCAAAATTAAGCTGAAAATGTATCATAAAGAGATTATAATCCCATTATAGATCTAATAATATCTACATCAAGCTGAGCTGAGTAAATATAATGAGCTGAGTAAATATAATGACAAAATATTGTTATTTTGTAGTAAAAATGATTTATATATATATATATATATATATATATATATATATATATATATATATATATATATATATATATATATATATATGTTCATTTTCCTTCAACTTAGTCCCTTTATTCATCAGGGGTCGCCACAGCGGAATGAACCGCCAACTTATCCAACAAATGTTTTGCCCTTACAGCTGCAACACAATACCGGAAAACATCCACACACTCTTATTCACACTCATACACTACAGTCAATTTACTTTATTCAATTCACCTATAACCGCATGTCTTTGGACTGTGGGGGAAACCAGAGAACCCAGACGGGGAGGACATGCAAACTCCACACAGAAATGCCAACTGGCCCAGCTGGGACTCGAAGCAACAACCTTCTTGCTGTGAGGCAACAGTGCTACCCACTGAGCCACCGTGTCACCCCCTAATTAATAGTAAATTACAGTAAATAATGTTTTTAAAACATTCATTCATTTTCTTATCGGCTTAGTCCCTTTATTAATCTGGGGTCCCCACAGCGGAATGAACCGCCAACTTATCCAGCACATGTTTTACGCAGCGGATGCCCTTCCAGCTGCAACCCATCAAAACCCATACACACTCATTCACACACATACATACACTATGGACAATTTAGCCTACCCAATTCACCTGTACCGCATGTCTTGGGACTCTGGGGGGAAACCAGAGCACCCAGAGAAACCCACGCAAAAGCAGGGAGAACGTGCAAACTCCACACAGAAACGCCTACTAACCCAGCCAAGGCTTGAACCAGCGACCTGCTTGCTGTGAGGCGACAGCACTACCTACTGCGCCACTGCATCGCCTGTTTTTGAAACATACTAAAGTAAATTGTATTACACAATATGTAGTATTTTCAACCTTTGTTAATAAATGCTACAGTTTACTGTAGTATTAGCTATAGTGAACCGATAAACTGTATAATTATTGTAGTATATTTTAGTGTTTACTACATAGCAACTCTGTAGTATGGATCAAGAACACTACAATTATTACTATAAAATTACAACAGTATTATTTAAATGGCTGGCCTGGGATATAACATTTTAAAAACGCATGAGACCACTAATCAGTGCAAGAATTAGATTCAATCATAGATAGAATCTTTTTTATTAAAGATAGAATCTTTTTTATTAATGCAAATAGAATACAGAGTTGACATGTAAACAATATTTGTATACAATACACAAAATATCAATTACATTGTCAATGGGAAAAAATGTACAAGAGAGTAAGAACAATGCAAGAAACCTCTGGGCTTTGCTCTTACTGGAGTGACGTCATTTCATCATGACGTAATTCCCAGTGAATAAAGCTTTTATCTTTTAATAAACGTATAGGGGGGGAAATCCTCGAAAGAGTCCATACGCTTTGTCTTCATGATTTACATCTAACCCTTCAAAAATAGTTACAGGTGCAGATACTGTCGCGTCTTTGATTTCGCCAATCGCAAAGTTGATGTTTGACTGCTGGACCGAGGCAGTGTGAGTTTGTGTCGGTCGTGAGTTTCCAGTGAGAGACACACACACTCACACACCGCCGCCTGCGAGACACCGGACGGATCCCTCCCGTGATCTTTACTCTGTCATTGAGCACTGTGTGTGGCGGAGGACAGACTGCTGTGATGGCGGCGCTGACCGGGGGAGAGATGTGCGTCAAATACCTGATGTTCGTCTTCAATTTCATCTTCTGGGTGAGCGCGTGTGTGTTCGGTGTGTGTGTGGGGGTTTACTCGCGCTCGGGACGCTGTTTTATATCACTCGCGCTTTTCCCCAGGGATTCATTGATAAATGCGTGTGTTCGGCGTCCTATTTGGATTCGTAATTAGTTTATTTTGCAGTTAACGACGTAGGGATGTCTGTGTGAAGCCATGCAACCGAATTACATCCATTTGGCCGACCTAATTTTAAGGATTTCAGAACCCTTAAAACAGTGTGTGTTTCTGTGAGAGACGGTTAATGTGTCGTCTGTGGGTATTTGTGGGACAAGCACTGAATTTTGATGGTGTTTTCTGTGACTGCTCTCTGTTCGTGTTTGTTTGCCTCAGCTGTTCTCTCTCACGGCTGGACAGACGCGTTTTTTATGGTGTCCGCTTTCTGAATTAATCATTTGAACCGACTCCCTTAAATGATTCGTTCGAACCGATTCGTTGATTCAGTTCGAATCAAGTAAGAATAGTATTTGAGATAAAGACAGTTGGTTTTACAGTCGTTCATATTTGAACAGTGACAACTTGTGACACGGTCCCTATATTGGTTACCACACTACTTTAAATATTCGGTCTGAAATCACATGCAAGTATGACTTCAGATCAACATTTAGCACTATTTACTTGACTGAGAACAATATTGTAGGGGAGACCGGGTATAGTTGAAACGCAGGTAGAGTTGTAACACTACCAATTCCACAAATCAGGGATAAGATAGGGGTCATGTAACATTTTCAGTTTCCTCAGGTTAACTTAACAATCATACATGGAGATTTTCCAGTCAGTCCTGCGATCTCTTCTGAAGCTACAACAGAAAATGAAATTCTGAGGAAAGTAAAAAAAAAAAATAACAAGATAATATTTTGTTTACTACCTCTGCAAAACAGATGAGGATGTATGAGTTATATCAGGTCAAATTGTAGTTTCTCTAGTAAAGAATGGTGGATAAACCTCATGCTAATTTCAAAGCACCATGCTAATACAGCTAGCTAAACAATGGGTGACAGTGGCAGGGTAGGTTGAAACATGTGTTTTGAATGTACGCAAACACGTGTACGCAAACAGACATGCACAAACAAATGCACGTGTGCATGCACAAACACACAATAGGCACATACACTTCCAATATTCACATGTATTTTATTGTTGCAGTCATTTATTTACAATAAAATAGTTGTGGTGGCATATCACTTGTAGTACGCTTAGTTTTTGTGCATTTTGCCTACCTGTTACAACTTACCCCAGTATGTGTTACAACCTACCCTATAGTGGGGTAGGATGTAACAAATGACCACTTTTTATTTGTCATCATCTCACAAAGTCTGTGATTTTATAGTTTAAGAAATTCAAATTGTTGACGTTTGTAGTAGACAAATGTGGGTACTTTGCCTAAAAGTTTCAGTCATGTAGCTAAAAAAAGGTAGTTTTTGGTGCTAAAGAAAAATTGTGTTACAATCATCCCCAGTCTCCTCTACTTTGATAGTCGCTGACTGATAATATATTTTCCCTGTTTAGTATTTGCTAAGAATACTTTAATGAAATTATGGTATTAAGGAGAAAGTCCAAATTAACCTTACTTCAATGAAATAGTACTACAATTTTCTACAATACACTGTGCATAATAACTCAGATGTTTTTGTAGTGTGCAACAGTCAGGTTCATTCATTAATTTCGGCTTAGTCCCTTTATTCATCAGGGGTCGGCACAACAGAATGAACCGCCAGCATATGTTTTACACGGCGGATGCCCTTCCAGCCGCACCCCAGTACTGGGAAACATCCATACACACTCAGACACACACATACACTACGGACAATTTAGTTTATTAAATTCACCTATGGCACATGTCTTTGGACTGTGGGGGAAACCAGAGCAATCAGAGGAAACCCACGCCAACACGGGGAGAGCATGCAAGCTCCACACAGAAATGCCAACTGGCCCAGCCGGCACTCGAACCAGCGATCTTCTTACTGTGAGGCAACAGTGCTAACCACTGAGCCACCGTGTGGCTGCAGCAGTCGTGTTCTGGAAATTAAAATGCCATATTTTTAACTTAATTTATTGGTGATATTTTGTTGAAGCAACATTATTTCAACTTGTTTCCAAATAACAGCTTGCATTTGTGTCGTGTATGTTTTGAAGCTAAATTTAAATGGATTCTGATCTATTCTCGTTTTATGGAAGTACAGATCACACTATACTGCAATGTTCAGTTAGATGAGCTGTTTCATGCCAGATTTATTTCCCCCGGAAAACTCCAGCATATGCGTGATCAAAAAGAATGGAGTGTTTTGTAGTCTCATCTCGAATACAATTTAGTTGCACCAGAGGGAAAATGGCTGCTAAATGTGGCATTTACCCACAGTCTGGAGCTCTGCAAACAGATCAATGTTTTGATCTTTTCATAGTCTTTATACAGCATGTGGGAGACCGCCTGTGAATAGTTCATTTTTTGTTTTCTATCCGTATTAATCCGGGGGGAAAAATATCACCTTAAAAAGGAATAGTCCGTTCTCAAATGAGATTTTGCTCACACTCAGGCCATCTAATGCTGGTGACACTTTTTTCCCATTCATCCATTTTATTTGTGAATTTTTTATTTTTATTTTGTGTGTGTGTGTGTGTGTGTGTGTGTGTGTGTGTGTGTGTGTGTGTGTGTGTGTGTGTGTGTGTGTGTGTGTGTGTGTGTGTGTGTGTGTGTGTGTGTGTGTGTGTGTGTGTGTGTGTGTGTGTGTGTGTGTGATTTTTGCTGAAATCATGGTTCTTGGTGATTTCATAAAATGCAAGTCAATGTCTACTAGCACTTTGAAGAAAAAAACCTCATACAGGCACTCACACATGGCTTTAAACCTATGTTGTTACTATGGCTTTTATGTATTTCATAGATTGTTATGCTTAATTTGTTGTATATTATTTTCTGTACAGCACTTTGGCTCACTTCTGTGTTTTTTACAGTGCTCTAAAAATAAAGTTTGACTTGACATTGAGGCTTTAGGAAGCATATAGCTCAGTCTGTACAAGAAAAAGAAAATGTACTATTATATGTTCGTCTACAGCTTTGACAAATGATCCTAAATGCATTCACAACTGCTTGGACATCTGTGTTGTAAAAAACATACTTTTTTTTTTTTTTGCACAGATCACTTTGCATCCTAAAGGCTGGGACAGACTGTCAGCCCGTTAGGCAGTATTGGGATGTCAGTGATGCACTGAATTTTGGCCTCTGAAAATTATTTTTGAATTTCGGATGAAAGAGAAAACCAGCTGAAAATATGAACCCAAAAAAAGTTATGCTTTCCCTCCAGCTGTAGTCACTGCACATTTTGAAGTGGCTTTCACACCAGATGTAGAAAGTGCTCTGCTATGAAACCCATTCATTTCATTGTGCCATGATTAGGCCATTTTGTTTCTGCGTGCTGTGGTCAAAGTTCAGAATAGCTCAATATTTAACTTTGGATATTTTGCATGACCTGCACACGTTCACTGGAAAAACAAAATCCACTTAAAAGGGCATTTCTACTGTATGTAGTATGCTGTACTTGTTCTTGTTGTTACTGTAAAATAACACCTTGCAACTCATTGACTAAATAAAATACTAAAATGTGGTTTATTTTATTGGCTTGTGGTTTTTAAAATCACTATAATCTTGTTAAGTTTAACTTAAGTCTCACAAAATCAAATTACTCACTAAAATATTAACTTTTAATAATGAATTTTTATTTTGGCTTTGTTTACGGGTTGTATGTGTGCAGCACTAGATCCTGTTCCCCTTTGTGGAATAATAATACAAATACTGCCACCTGCAGGTGTGAAAAAATGACCTATCATGCAGGCACTATTCGTACGTTCTCCTTTCAGTGCATCATCCATTTGGTGTGTCACACGCAGATTTTTAGTCCAGACGGGACCAGACGCTTTCAACACGAGGCAACAGCACAGCTTTCATAAGTTCACACTTAACTGATGATTAACGAGAGCGAGTTTGGCATGCTGTCCCAGGAGAGAGCCAGCTCGGAAGATCCTTGAGCCCAGGGCTCCCTCACGTTTCATGAGGTGAGAGGCGAGTCTGAGCTCAGGTAGGTCTCGAGAGCTCCCCTGTATTTAACAAAGAGGGGAAGGAGCAGGGGTGGATGGGAGGATTCTTCAAGACGAAGATGGCTAAGGTAATCAAATCTGGCTATTTATTCAATTCAGTTCAATTAATCTTTATTTGTATAGTGCTTTTACAATGTAGATTGTGTCAAAGCAGCTTCACATAGAAGATTATAGTGAACTGAAAACAGTGTGGTTCAGTTTTCAGTGTTTAAATTCAGTTCAGTGTAGATTAGTTTAGTTCAGTTCAATGTGTTTTAATATCACTGCTGAGAGTCCAAACACCGAAGAGCAAATCCATCGATGCGCAGCTCTACTAGTCCCAAACTATGCAAGCCAGTGGCAGCAGCGACGAGGAAAAAAAACTTCACCAATGGGCGAAATTGAAGGAAAAAAAAAAAAAACTTGGGGAGAAACCAGGCTCGGTTGGGCCTGACCATTTCTCATATGGCAAAATGAAACACTCGGCGGTCCCTGGAGTCTCACAGGAATCAGTCTCAGGCTCTCCACTCCTCCATGACCACCACAGCAGCTCCGGGAATGTGGAAACCTTGGGATCATCTCTTCACAGGTCTTGGATCGCTTCAGTGGCTGGGCATCATCTCTGGGAGCCTCGGGATGAGTATCCCCAGGTGGAAATAGAGAATAAAGACAATAATTAGCGTAGCTGCTGTTCATAGTGTATATAAACGAGATGTAAAAACCTGCGGGGAGCACATTCATGCAGGATACCACTATGGGATGCATTGAGTGTATTGAATCTAGTTTTTAACTGCGAGAGTGTGTCTGAGCCTTGGACATTATCAGGAAGGCTATTCCGGAGTTTAGGAGCCATAAATGAGAAGGCTCGACCTCCTTTACTCGACTTTGCTATTCTAGGTACTACCAGAAGAGTTTTGAGATCTATTTATACTTATTCAAATTCATCTGATTGGTGTATCGTGTGATTGCTGATGCGGGACCCGCCGTGGTCAATCATAAGCACGTGATCCTCTCGAACTTAGTTTTTATATAAACTTCAATTTGTCAATGTTAGTTTTTTGATGTTGGCTTGAGGTGTCCCAGGCTTAAGGCCTCATCAGGAGCAGATGTTGCGTCAAGTTGAAAGGGCAACCATTGTGAGCTTCTGTTCATAGTAGAAGCTTGGCATGAAAACTGTTTTATTTGCTGTTATATCATGGCAGAAGAGGTGCTCATTGTGGATTTGTCCAGAATATACTGAGTTATATGATGTATCTTCATGCGCTTATTATAGCATACTGTTTTCCTATTTCTAATGGGTATGTTATTGTTGGTATTACATCACGTCTATAATATCGTGTCATGTGGAACTTGTTCTGTGCTTTGTTTAAACCCATTTTTGAGTGCAGCTTTAAGCATTTTTAGAAGCAAAGATGCATTCGGTGTGAATGAGCCCTTAGTTGTCTGACGTATGATTTATTTAGTTTTTACTTCTTTTAGCTTGCTTTTTATGAATCACCATACCAAATTTTTAAAAATCTTCGTTAATGTTCTATGGAAGGGGAAAAGTCACGTGTTCTTGCATGAGTAAATTAACAAAAAATTCAACTTGTGGGTGAACTATCCCTTTTAACCAGAGATGCCCAAACTAGCCCCCGCGTGCCAAAGATGGCCAATGGTAACCTTTAATTTTAAACTTAATGCAATCTTTTATTTGTTTGTTTTATTGTTAAACTACAAAAAAGCTAGCTGAAATTAAACGTTTCTATTTAAATGGTGTCAATTAATCAGATTAGGTTCAAATGTACGCACTGTCACCCAACAGAGGAATTTGGTGAGCAAGTCAAGGCAAAGGCAAATTGTGCTTGACTAGTCTATTCAGGATTGAACTCGTGTTATATATTTGATTGTTTTTATCGTAATGTTATAATTAAAAAGTGATACTGCATTAGTTAATATGATTCAAAGTGGTGTTTTTTCATTATTATTTATTGTTCAATATTATGGAATAAATTAGGAAATTACCCATGGCAACTTTAATATAAAATAGTTTAGTATATTTATCTTATTTAGCTCACAGCTCTCAATGATATTTGGCTTTTGGCTGTTCATACGAAAAAGATTGGGCATCCCTGCTTTAAACAAAAGATTGCTGATGAGTTTTTGAACCAGTTCACTGAAGTGAATTGACTCACTAAATGAATCTTTAATTCTTGAGTACAGTGGACGCAACCCAGAGCCGTATGGTGTGTTTGTGTGTGTGTGTGTGTCTAGCACTGAGGGTTTATGTGAGCACGCGCCCTAGATTGTCTTTAATCTGCTGCTCTATTTATAGAGAATGATAATCTCATGGTCAAACTCACTGCAAACTGCATGTGTTGTGGGTATTTATGAGAGAATAATGTGCACTTTATGACTTTGTATGTGTATGTTGAATTTAGTGTCATTAAATTGTGCATTGTTACAAAGTATGAGAGAGAGAGAGAGAGAGAGAGGCTGCATATTGAACTGCTGCTGTAATAAGCATATTCACACACTCTGAACATCAATAAATAAACATTCACAGCCTTCTTCCAGTGGCTCTTCACAGCCTCTTCTGGTGGCTAGAGACTAAACCCATTTATTTAGTGACCAGAGGTTTAAACATGTCTTGCTTATGACTAAAAGGAGAATAATAATGACAAACTTGTATTTACATTTGACTCTATGAATGAACTGTTGACAGTGATTGCATTGGGGAAAATAAAAAAAAACATTTTATTCCAAAGGATGTAGTGCATGAAGACAGCAAAAATCCCATTATAATTAATGAAACTCCTACCATCAAATTTGCATTACTGTAATGTAAAAAAGTAAATGATGTAATATGTATTTTATCATATGAATTGCATAATATGTACGGTAATGTTGTATAATTAGTGTTAAATATATTTTTACATTATTATTTACATGCATTTAAATATGGATACACCATAGTTGTGTGTTTTTTTAGTGAAGTATAAATAATGAATTATTATTATAATTATTAATAATATATTATTTTATACAAAATAACTTTATTATAGCATTTTATATAACATTTCATATAAAAATTCATAACAAAATATCAGAACTATTATTCCAGGTTTTACAGTTATTACAGTAATGGGAACTATTTTTTTTTATGATGGCAGCTGGAACTGTTAATTAATTAAACACCCATCATCAAATTCTCATTACTATAATGTGAAAAGGTCTTGTTTTAATTACAGCTAAGTATTTTATTCATTCATTCATTTTCTTTTCGGCTTAGTCCCTTTATTATTCAGGGGTCACCACAGCGGAATGAACCGCCAACTTATCCAGCACATGTTTTACGCAGCGGATGCCCTTCCAGCTGCAACCCAACACTGGGAAACACCCATACACTATTGCATTCACACACATACACTACGGCCAATTTAGCTTATTCAATTCACCTATAGCGCATGTCTTTGGACTGTGGGGGAAACCGGAGGAAACCCACACGATCACAGGGAGAACATGCAAAGTAATTAAATATGTAATATGTAAATGATGTAATATTTATTTTAGCATATGAATTGCATAATATGTTGTATAATTAGTGTTAAATATTTTTACATTATTCAAATATTTATACACCATTGTAGTTGAGTGTTTATTGGTAAATTATTATTAATTAACATTAGTAAAGTTTTGTTAATATTTTTAATTAATACAATTTAAATACAAATATAAAGTGCTTCATTATATAATTGTATATAACTTTTCATATCAAAATTCATAACAAACTATAAAAAATATTCTATGTGTGGTACAGTAATGGGAACAATTGCGCTTTATTAATAAAAACAAACTCAGATATATTATTTAAATTTACTAATACACAATGGAATCTGATTTGTGCTCATTTTCATTTATTTAAAAAGGCAAACTTAAGATAAGGCACATTAAAAAGTATAAATTAAAAATGAATATATTTTTTACACTATATGTGCAAAATGTCTTTAGGAATTGAGAGGTAAATATGCTTTATATAAAATGTTAACTAAAGAAAAAAAATTGTAATATCCGTTTTTTAATTTGTGCTGATTAATACAAAAATCTAAAAATATTAGTAAATGAATTTTTATAAAAATGTGTGTGTATATATTTATGTACTGTATGTGTGTTTATCAGTGTTGTGCAAGTTACTTCCAAACTGTAATACATTACAGATTACTTATTACTGTGATTTAAAAGTAATCCCTTACCTTACAATATTACTGTCTCAAAATTGTAATATGTTACATTACTCTTATATTACTTTTTAGTTACTTTCACCAAAATAACTACAGAATTAGAACTTAACATTCTAAAATGACTAAATGTACTGCAGAGCATTTTACATCCAGTAGAAAGCGATATGATGTAGCAGAATGACTGTGACCTATCCAGGCTACTAACAATATAGTATATATTTGGCAACGTGAAGGCTCAAGACAATGCAAGAAAGGATAAGAGCCAGAATCACAAATGATCAAAGTCTGTTGAAAGTATGGTAAAGGTAAAGTGATTATCTGGCAATATCTGTGAATAGCTTGGCTATTTTCATATTAGACACAACAGGCCTATATGTAAACTCCAATGCCATGACCAGATGCATTTTTTTCTTAATCTTGCCATTATTCTATTCACTTTAAATTCAGGTTCACAACACAAAACTGTCATGCACAAAGTGAGCATGATGAACATAGCTTTCTCAATATAATGTTCGTGCACCGATTTCCTTTGTGGACAAAACTGCTTGTGAGCTCTCAAATATACGCTGCTCGCGTGCAAATTTTCTCATGCTCTCTCAAATATGCACTGCTCACGCAGAAAATTTCTTGTGCGCTCACAGTACACTACTCGCTCAGTGAGATTATATGCTCACAATTTGTGTCTTGTGTTCCCTCTTCCTTTCATGCTTTTTGATATAATTTATATTTGTACACTATTTATTAACAATAACCAAAATACTAAAATAGACTTACATATAAATTTTTTAATCTAATCCACTATAACCTTTTTTGCTGTGTGTTATATGATGAAATATTTCCAATTTCAAACACTTAAAGACACATAGAAAAGAAGTTGAATGCAAAGAATACATTTTTAAAAAACATTTATTAAACATCCAAAAGGTGCACCATACTAATCAAATAAAACAACATTTAAACAAAAATATAACGAATGCAAGCAGAAATGTAACCGATAAAAATAGGGGAAAACTTGATGAGGTATTATAGCCTACTGAACTATTCACTCCTCAAATAAATCTCACTATCAATCCCATTTTATCATGGCAACTAAAATAAATTGAACACGTCTCTGTTGTCTTCCACATTGCTGATGAGATTGTGGAGGACATTTTCCCTGTCATGTACAGTGTTTTGAACAGTTCTACAGTAAAGTACTTCAATTAATCAGTTGTGCTAATACTAGTTGCTATGGTAACACAAGCGTAATATAAACAAATTACCCAGTGCTGTAGTTTTTTTTTTTACAATATAGGGTATACTATACTACAATTCACCACAATTTACTGTAGTAAAACTACACTTTGTATTTCATTTTATCAGTTCACTATTCTTAATACTACAGTATGCTGAAGCATTCATTAACAAATTGTAAATAATACTAGCCTAAAACATAGGCAGTATATCTAACACTCAAAAACACAAGTATTTATTATAGAATTTATCATAACCTTTTAGTGTTTCGTGTATTGCTAATAAATAGTGTAGCAATATATAAACCATATCAACATTCTTGGGATAACCAATTGAACAGGAGGATCTCTGGAGAGCAAAAGCACGAAAAGAAGAGGAAACATGAGGCACAAAATGTGAGTCTGCATCATCTGACGGAGCCAGAGCAGATCATTCGCACGTGAGCAGCCGTGTTTTGAGTGCATGCGACTGCGAAAAAAAAATTGCGGTCGAGTTGTCCACGAACAGAGAATTACATGAATGCGCTCTTGTAAAACTGCGCTTACGACTGTTGTCAGTGAAATAACGCCATATGCACATACGTCCATCTCGCGAATGTACTGTCTTCTGCTCATCTATTTTGCCGCTTTTCCGCTGCACGTCAGGGCTTGACCTTACTGTGAACCGGGCTGAGCCAATAGCCTCAGACCTCGAGCTCAGAGGCTGAAATCATTCCGCGTTCAAAGTAAAAAAGTTCCAATAGCCAGAGGGATATTAATGACAACACGCGCATATATTCACTAACCACGAACAGAAAATAGAACTTACTTGTGTTATTTTTTATTTGGTAATGTCTTGCGGGCGAAAAGTTTGTTGTAACGCATGCGTTACTGAACATGTACCGAGTAAAATATTACTGAAAATGTGTAAGTAATGCCTTACACTACTGCGTTACAGGAAAATGTAATACATTACTGTAATACATTACTTTTGTAACGCATTACTCCCAACACTGGTGTTTATACACTCACCGGCCACTTTATTAGGTACACCTGTCCAACTGCTTGTTAACACAAAATGTAATCAGCCAATCACATGGCAGCAACTCAGTGCATTTAGGCATGTAGACATGGTCAAGACAATCTGCTGCAGTTCAAACCGAGCATCAGAATGGGGAAGAAAGGTGATTTAAGTGACTTTGAACGTGGCATTGTTGGCTGGCAGTATTTCAGAAACTACTGATCTACTGGGATTTTCACACACAACCATCTCTAGGGATGACAGAGAATGGTCCAAAACAGAGAAAATATCCAGTGAGCGGAAGTTCTGTCGCGCAAATGCCTTGTTGATACAAGAGGTCAGAGAAGAATGGCCAGACTGGTTCAAGCTGATAGAAAGGCAACTGTAACTCAAATAACCACTTATTACAACCAAGGTATGTAGAAGAGCATCTTTGAACACACAACACGTCCAACCTTGAGGCAGATAGGCTACAGCAGCAGAAGACCACACCGAGTGCCACTATTGAGGCTGAAGCTACAATTCGCACAGGTTTACGAAAATTCGACAATAGAAGATTGAAAAAACTTTGCCTGGTCTGATGAGTCTCGATTTCGGCTGCGACATTCACATGGTAGGGTCAGAATTTGGCATCAACAACATGAAAACATGGATCCATCCTGCCTGGCTGGTAGTGGTGGTGTAATGGTGTGGGGGATATTTTAATACCAATTGAACATCATGTCTGATGGCTACTTACAGCAGGATAACGCTCCATGTCATAAAGCGCGAATCATCTCTGCTGGTTTCTTGAACTTGACAATGAGTTCACTGTACTCAAATGACCTCCACAGTCACCAGAGCTCAATCCAATAGAGCACCTTCGGGATGTGGTAGAACAGGAGATTCGCATCATGGATGTGCAGCCGTCAAATCTGCAGCAACTGCTTGATGCTATCATATCAATATGGACCAAAATCTCTGAGGAATATTTACAGTATCTTGTTGAATCAATGCCATGAAGGATTAAAGCAGTTCTGAAGGCAAAGTGGGGTCAAGCCCCGTACCAGTAAGGCGTTCCTTATAAAGTGGCCAGTGACTGTATGTGTGTGTGTGTGTGTGTGTGTGTGTATGTGTGTATATATAAATATATATATAGATATATAGATATAGATAGATAGATAGATAGATAGATAGATAGATAGATAGATAGATAGATAGATAGATATAGATGTAGTGTATATGTATATAAATGTAGTGTATATGTGTATATATATATATGTGTGTGTGTGTGTATTTATATATATTATACATACAGACTTATTTACATATTTATTTTTATTGTTAACTCTAACTTAAATGTGGTAAATTGTCATAAAATATCGCATGACAAATTTGCATTTCATTTGTTTTGTTTTTTTCCTGTCCTAACATGCACGCACACACACACACACACACACACACACACACACCACCTACAACCTGTAAACTCCTCCCATTGACACACAGTCAACTTTTAGTTTCAATTTCTCCTCACAAAGGGAGTCATTTTCTAACAAACAAACAGCGCGTCTGTAGAATCTCCTGTTTTTATCTTAGCTTGTGCAGGTAAACAACTAGACATAGTTAACACACTTTCTCAAAGTAACTCAAAAGAGGTGAAAATGGGTGTTGAGGGATGTCCAAAATGTATAAAATATGCCATGTTTATCCTGAACTCAGTCTTCTGGGTAAGTGCTCACTCTTTCTACCATATTTGTGTTTTTGGGAGTAGAGTGAATGTGTGAATGTGTCCAGTCAGCATTATTAAATGGTGTTTGTATTGTGATTTTTTTTATTTTTTATTTTTTATTTATGTGCGCACGTGTGTGTGTGTATGGATTGGGGTGAGAGGGTAAAGTGCACTTGTTGTCAGGGTGTTTGTTTAGCTAAGCATTGGGATGGAGATCTGGAGCACATTTGTGGACTTTGAGTTTTTTCAAACAAAAGATCTGGGTCAAAGAGAATCAATCAAAGAGCAGGACGCGAATCCTCTTAAACATGGAGCTGAGTGTGCAGGATGTGACTGGAACAAATAATCAGTCACATGTTGTCATGTGGAGCGTAGCATTAGCATGTCTGATAGTTCACTTCAAGCAGATTTAAGTCAAGGCAAAACTTGTTTTTCATAAGCCTGTCAATTTTGGGCTTTTCATAAGATGCTTTATTTTCTCTTTAATGTAAAGAAAACATCCAAACGGATTTCTTTTTGACACAATCTGAAAACCACAATCTGATATAAAACTTCATGGTTTTATTGAGATCTGTATTCGGAAATAGTTTTGTTTTTACACAAACATATATGATCAATATTATGATTGTATATTAAAGGGCACCTATGATGAAAATCATCTTTTGGAAGCTGTTTGGACAGAACTGTGTGTAGGTATAGTGTGTCCACAGTCATATTGGGGTGATATAAAGACAATGAGTCTCTTTTTTTTTAAACTTCTTGACGGTAAAATAGGATCCAAATCCCTCCCGTTTTGAGGCCGACCTCAACGTGACGTAGGAGTGTAGTTTCCCCGCCCACCAAATTGATTGAAAGTCGTGTATTAACATGTCTCTGTAGTAACAGGTATATTTATATCAACATGACAGAACGTGTGCAAAGCAACTGGAATTACAAGATCAGTTCAACTCTCTGTGATCATCAATCATCATCAAATGTGATCAAGAAGGAGTTTTACAAGTTTAAAATGTTTTTAAAACAGTCCAAGTTTGTAATCAATTACAGCGATTTACTTCAGCTTTACTTATCACCACAGCCGCATGTCAATACAATTATAAAAGAAGATGCTTCAATCCCGGTTTGTGGACGTTAAATCAGGTTTATTTTGTACATTAACATAACAGATATCCATACAGCAGTGGATATTAACATGTATCCTGTCACATTTGCTGTGCAAAAACAGTGCAAAGTTAAACGCGCGCTCTGTGTGTTTGTGTGTGTGTGTGTGTGTGTGTACATGAACTTTGTAACGACATTGAATAACTCATTGAAAGCCTTGAATCAACTCCACAATACATACATCAAATAATCATTGGGAAAGTTCTTAGCATTTCTCACAAACGTTACGTGAGATCTGCTTCCGTCATGTCGGTCACTAGGGATGGGTATGGTTAAGGTTTTAACGGTATTACTACTTTTATTGATACCACTTATCGGTTTGGTACTTTAACGACTCGCTTATCAGTGCTTTTTGTAGTGGTTTTTTTTTATAAAAAAACAAGGTTGAACAGAATTATCAACACTTTATTTTATTATTATGTTTTTAAAATAAAATTAAACCAAACCAATAATTGTAAAACAAATAAATAGTTTTTATTTAAAGAATGCCAATGGTTTAAAGGAAAATGACTCTCAGTTTTTAGCCATTCTTCTGGAGAAAAATCAAAATGTTTGCCTTTTCTGGCAGAAGTCAGGATCTTTCTTGGTTTATTGTGCGCTCTGCAGTTGAAAATACCCTCTTTGAGCTGCAAAATGCAGTTAAATGAGATACTGTTTGATTGATTCACATAAATTAGTTAACTGCATGTGTTTTGGGAGTTTTTAATACAGCTTCGGAGCATCTTTCAATGTAAAAATAAGCTGTTTTTTATTATTTCTTAATAAGCATAGTTTATTATTAGGCTATTCATAGGTTATATTTGTTAATACAGCTGACGTAAAAGCATGTTTAATGTTTAAGATTTATTTAGGCTACTGCAGAAAAAAATACTGTTTTCAATGTAACCGAATGTGTGTGTTTATTAAACTATTAATATTATACTAATTTAGGTGATTGACTGCTGGCATAACGATGTGGATGATGTAACCTTACCGTTAGTAGCTAGGCAGTCAAAAACTTTTCATTTGTCTTTCTGCAGTTAATGCACTTTTGGGAATGGTAGGCGAGGAGAACTACCAATAATTGCACAGGCAACAAAAACAGCTAGTGTGTTCAGAGCAGAAAATTCCAATATTCTGGTATAACAAATAATCTGATGGGTGTTTTGAGCTGAAACTTTACAGACACATTCTGGAGACACAAAAGACTGATCTTAAATCTTGAAAAAGAGATAAAATAGGCGCCCTTTGACATATTATTTTAGGATCATTGGATTTTCTGAATCATGGGGTGATTAAAAATGATTCTTCTGTAAACACATTTGACTCTGAAATGTTTAAAAAAATGTATATCTTAAACCTTACATCAATGTTCAGATCTGTGTTTTAGAAATGTATGCAAATTAGCCTGTAGTTCATTAAATGCACAATTTGCATGTTTAAATATAGCATATTAGAAAACTTGTAATAGAAAAAAATTACTATTAGTAATGCAATGTTATAATATAATAATAATAATATAATAATACTAATAATAATAACAATCAACTGGCAAGAACAGTGATCAAATCTGAAGTGTGTTAATGGCTGAAATATGATTGGTCAGTGTGATGCATTTATTAATGTTTGCATGTTTGTAAATATTAACATTCATGCAAAATCTCATGATGCCCTTGAGCTCACTAATCTGGCTTGACTTTATTAATCTGCAGTCATTTTGGCTCAAACCCACAGATGTTGAGTCAGAGTTTCAGTATTTTTATGTAAGAAAAGGAAGCAAGCATGATTTTTTCCTCGTGATAGTGGATACATTTTCTCTTAAAGTGACAGTTCACTCAAAAATGAAAGATCAGTTATCATGTACTCACCCTTCACTTGTTAAAAAACCTTTATGACTTTCTTTCTGCTGTTTAACACAAGATATTTTGAAAAATGTTGGATGCTTGACTCCCATAGTATTTCTCTCCTTAAAAGGGAGGAAGTTAGTAAATGAGGAGGTAAAGGAACCATCCATTTAAAGGGTCCCTATTCTGCCTATTTTTACAAGATGTAAAAAAAAGTCTCTGATGTCTCCTAGAGGGTGCATGCTAAGTTTCAGCTCAAAATACCACACAAATAATGCTTTATAACTCTCTAAATATGCCCCTTTTATGCTTTGATCCTAATTGTGCAGTTTTGGTGACTGTCGCTTTAAATTGAAATGAGATTGTGTGCTTATCAAAAGAGGGCGGAGCTACAAATGCGTCAAATGTGTCAGCATAGTGGCAGATTCAAAAACAAGTCTAACCTCCTTTGCTAATGAGGGAAAGATCGTCACTAATAGTCAGGGCTTCCCCCCTCTGGAGAATGTCAATCAGAATGTTTCTGCAGAAAGTGTAATTATAAAAAAATATAATTCATAAATTTACAATTTAACCCGTTAATCAATTGTTTTGTGAAAAAAAAATCAGTGATTTATTTATTTATTATTATTTTTTTTTTAATGCCATATTGCCCAGCCCTATTTTTACCATTAGAAGCTGCTTATATTTACAGATTGTTGCCAAATGAAGGTGTTTAAACCCATTATAAAAGATTTTTGCATAATAGGTCCCCTTTAAATCAGGCACGGGCGACGCAGTGGTGCAGTAGGTAGTGCTGTTGCCTCACAGCAAGAAGGTCACTGGTTCCAGCCTCGGCTGGGTCAGTCGGCATTTCTGTGTGGAGTTTGCATGTTCTCTCTGTGTTCGTGTGGGTTTCCTCCAGGTTCTCCGGTTTCCCCCACAAGTCCAAACACATGCAATACAGGTGAATTGGATAGGCTAAATTGTCCATAGTGTGAATGAGTGTGTATGGATGTTTCCCAGAAATGAGTTGCAGCTGGAAGGGCATCCGCTGCATAAAACATGTGCTGGATAAGTTGGCGGTTCATTCCGCTGTGGCGACCCCGGATTAATAAAGGGACTAAGCCAAAAAGAAAATGAATGATGAATGAATAAATCAGGCACATGGTTTTGACAACTGCTGATAAACATAAATATATACTATAATTATGATTATATGTCTAACAGATTGGCAGAACATTCTGTTGTGCCTGTTTTTAATATCAGAACAGAAAAGATTGGTATAAAACAGTACTGCTGCTGCTGTTGTTGTTGTTATAGCTTGTATTATTACATAATCCATGCACCTGCAGTGTGCTGTTCATTTAGCTTTATCTCCTACAGGGAATCAGCAAATTGGTCAACGTTTGGCTGGTTAACATTGGCTGGTCGCCCCTGCTGCTGTAAAATTAGTCATGTATTCTGGCAGAAATGGATTTTGTGTAGGCTAAATCTTAAATGTTTTGTTATAAGAGGCTGTTTGTATGTAATGGTTAAAATTGTTTTTGTGGTAGTTTTCTTTTTATTTTATGTTTAATATTTTCTCAATTTATTTTTTATTATTACATTTTTGTTTTACTAGAGTTGTTTAATTTAATATTATTATATTTATTACAAAGGTATTTATTATTTTTATTTGTTCTTTTTTTTTGCGAGCTCCATATGCATCCTAAATAATTTGATTTATTCAAACACTTTTTATTACCTATATTTTATTTTTTTAATATTTCTCATTTATTTTATATCTATTTTAGTTTTCCCTTTAACTGCCTGCTCTATCATACTTTTGACCATATTTTGACTGCTTTAAATAATGACTGCGTTAAATAATGGTTTACACACACAGCATTGTTAGTTTCCAAAAAAGGGGAAAAAAAATACAAAAAAGTATCCCAGTTAAAGGGATAGTGCAGTAATTATTCACATTGGATTTGAATTTATTTTTTAATGTTTCAAAATTTATGTGTTTATTTAGTTAAAATGCTTTTGTAAGCCACATTTAAATCATTATTTTTTATTAAATGTAAAAAAAAAAAAAAACTTTTGGTAACCCTTTATTTTGATGGTCCATTTGAGTATTAGTAGACTGTCTGCTTAATATCTGTTGATACGGCTGCTAAACAGACATTTAACGGACTATGAGAAACTTTGCAAGTACATGTCAACTTAACCCTAACCTCAAGCTAACAGTCTACTTATAATCTAAAGAGAATTAGTTGGCATGTAGATGCAATGTAACTTAAATTCAACAAACGGACCATCAAAATAAAGTGTGACCAAATTTTAAAAATATATATATTTACTTTGTGTTTCATATTTCTTAAATTTACATTTTTATTTATTTAAAATTTTGCATCTGATACACATATATAACGACTGCATAATCAGCCAAAAATCAACATGTACATTTCTGTGGTAGTAATTAAACACATGACATTTGTATAATTATTTTATTTTATAACATTTACATGTTATGTATTTATTTAAAAAAAAATTGTTAGCCTCATATGAACCGTTAATACATTTTTCGCCCTTTTTTAAAATCTATTTTTATTTCATTCATTCATTCGTTCATTCTCTTTTGGCTTAGTATCTTATTTATCAGGGGTCGCCACAGTGGAATGAACCACCAACTATTCTGGCATATGTTTTAAACGGTGGATGCCCTTGCAGCTGCAACCCATTACTGGGAAACACCAATACACTCTCAAATTTACACACACATACACACACTCATACACTACACTAGATTAGTTTATTTAATTCACCTATAGCGCATGTGTTTGGACTGTGGGGGAACCCAGAGCACTGGGAGGAAACCCACTCCAGCACTGGGAGAACATGCAAACTCCACACAGAAATGCCAACTGACCCATTTGGGACTCGAACCAACGACCTTCTTGCTGTGAGGCGACGGTGCTAACCACTGAGCCACCCTCTATTTTTATTTATTTATTTTTTACTTATGTATTGTGTGTGTGTGTGTGTATATATATATATATATATATATTATTACTAGCGATGGACTGCACGTGGATCAGCCAATCAGCATTGTCAGGATGTAACTTCCCTGTGGCAGTAATTATCCACAGTCGATTGGCTATAAAAAACTGGGCCAAAACTAAGTACCCTTCAGATGAATGAGCACATTAAGAGAAGGCTTTTAGACCAATTTACTCCATATCTGCTCCTTTATCTGTTTTTATTCTAATGTTAAATAATAATAATTTAGATTTGTGTTCATTTTAATGCATTGGCCAGATAAAGTGACTTATGTTGTTGTGTTGCAGATCGCAGGCACAGCCGTCTTGGCTGTTGGACTTTGGCTGAGGTTTGATCCAAAAACCAAGAGTTTGTTTGAAGGGGAAAACTCTCCTTATGTCTTCTACACAGGTCAGCAGAGATGTGCTTTTATCAGATGTGATGTGAACGGCTGCTTTTACACTGAGGTGTTTGTGTTGCAGGAGTGTATATCCTCATTGCTGCTGGTGCGCTCATGATGGTGGTGGGATTTTTCGGATGTTGCGGAGCTATCCAGGAGTCCCCTTGCATGCTGGGATTGGTAATGCACATGTTATGCAGCTTTTATCGTCAATTATTGCTTTATTTAAAATCTGTATATACAGTTGAAGTCAGAATTATTAGCCCCCCTGTATATTTTTTTCCCAATTTCTGTTTACGAAGGGAAGATTTTTCAACACATTTCTAAACATAATACTTTTAATAACTCATTTCTAATAACTGATTTATTTTATCTTTGCCATGATGACAGTACATAATATTTTACTTTATATTTATCAAGATATTAGTTGTAATGGGTCAGGGACAACAGAGGTGAGGATCCACATGCAGCTTTATTAAACAGAATCATCAGGCAAGCAATGGTCAGGACAGGCAGCAAAACAACAGAAAACAATAAACAAGGCAAGGGTCAAAAACACGGCAAGGCAAAACTAGGGAAAACTGCTTTGAATTACAAGACTCAGCAAAGCATGTGTGTGAGTGAGGTGCATTTATAGTCCTGGTTAGGGATGGCTTTCGAAACACTGCACCGAAGCATGATCCGAAACACCCAGGTCACATGACTAAGTTGATTCAAAACACCCAGGTCATGTGACTAAGGTGATTCGAAACACACAGATCATGTGACTAAAGCGATTCAAAGCATTGAGTATTTCAGAAGAGTTTTGTGTCTTATGTAGCCTCGTAGAATATGCATGTCTATAAAATAACTGTGCTGCAAATGTCTTGTGTTCGAATCCCGACTTGCACAAATGCTCAGAAATTGTGACTTGATGTATTTTAATAATGTTAATTTGTTATGACCAAAACAAGACATTTATTCACAAAGTGTTCATTTGGATGTCAGAACAATGTTAAAACAAAACACGCTACAAGAACAGAGCATTTAAAAACTAATGTCTGCATCACCCTGAATTCGAACCCATTATGTCTGCTTGCTAGTCTGGAACTCTCACCGCTTCACTAAATCATTTGAAATATCAATTCTACAACGTGGGGCATAATTCCACAATTTGTGTAACTGTTTCTTTGCTGAAGCTGTTCCAGAGCAATACTTAAAAATTACCACTAGTTGTCGCTGTACAGATGGGTTTCGAAATGTTTTGAATCTTTGACACATTTGCTTCGACTGTTTCAGTGTTTCATAAAGCCTTGCTTTACTCACCACTGCAAACAGGAGGATGCAGAAAATATAAAAGCGTAGTCAAAGTACAGGCGAATGGTCAGGACAGGAAGCAAAACAACAGAAAACAATAAACAAGGCAAGGGTCAAAAAAACGGCAAGGCTAAGCAAGGAGAATGCTTTAAAATTTGCTTACTTACAGCTTACAAGACTCAGCAAAGTGTGTGTGTGTCAGTAAGGTGTATTTATAATCCTGTTTGTCAGTGCATCATGAGTCTCCAGCTGTGTGTGTGTAATCAGGATCTGGTGTGTGTGTGCAAAGTCTTCTGGGAGTTGTGGTTCATTAAAGTGGCACACTGTAGTTCTTCAGCGATCTGCACTAAAACTGCTTTTATGCTAGCCAAAATAAAACAAATAAGACTTTCTCCAGAAAAAAAAATATTAAAGGAAATACGGTGAAAATTTCCTTGCTCTGTTAAACATCATTTGAGAAATATTTGAGAAAGAAGAAAAAAAATTCACAGGGGGGCGAATCATTCTGACTTCAGCTGTATTTACTGTTTTTGTATTCTAGGTCTGTTTTGGCCTGAAGGATTTGTACTTTTTATACAATCATAATGATTTCTTTTAGCTAAAGTCATATTGTGTCTGATTACTCATTAATAAGTAAAGGTAAAAAAATTAAAGGTGCAGTATGTAAGTTTGACACCCAGTGGTTGAACAAGGTATTGCACTCCAGGATCCAAACAAATGCAAGCGCAGGTTTAATCCGTGTTCTAAATTTAAGCAACGGCACCAATAGAAGGAATATTTTCCATATTAAAATGAGTTTTTGTCCTAACCAACACCTCAAATTGATAAATTAGAAACGGCTTCAATTTCCCACAGGTGAACAACAGAAAACTATGACCACCTCAGGTACACCTCATGTGCTTTATTCAGTGTTAAATGCTAACAATGTGAGTTTGAATGCCATTTTACATGATATTTATTGCCATATACTGAAAGCAGCAGCAGATAGTTCACCTCAGAGCTTGACAATAAAATAAACCGTTTGAAATTGAACTTTAGAACTAAACACATATGAGTGATTCAGCATGTACATTTAATAATGTTAAAGAGGGTTAATATGTATTAATTAGATTAGAAACCTTACCATTTCGTGAGTGAGTGCATATTCTGTGCTTCTGAATGGCTGTATTTAAATTTCTGTTGTGTTTCGTCTGGTGCAAACAGCCAAATTGCTCATCACTGCATATTCTTTGATGAAGCGTGTTGTTAGGACATGCGGTTACAATGTAACCTGCTCATTTAGTGTTTACACTCGTAATATTTATATAATCTGCTAATTAATAACCTCATGTGGATCTGAATCTGTCTCATTTTCTCATAGTCTGCTACTGTCCACCGGAGGTCGCATTTCGGTCAGAATATCTGACTTCTGCATTGTTTTTCAGATAAACAAGAATGTTCACTTAGCATGTTTCTTAAATATCTGCAAACATATTATGGTATTTTTATGCTTTAGAAGAGTCAAAAACTTACATACAGCACTTTTAAGGTTGTGAATCTTGCCATGTTTTTGCAATTTTACAGCTTTTTTATTCTTTAGAAAATGTAATTTTTTGTTTAAATTACATGTAAACCATGACAACAAAAATCTTTATTCAAACTGTTTTTTTTTTTCAATACTATTTATAAGAAATTAGTCTCATGATTGTTCCACACTAGGCCAAATTAATGAAACCAAAATTTGTATTTCTGACAAAACAACAGTAATATTACAGTGACAAATTATAAATACATATATTTTACTGTTTAAAAAAAGGGTCAATTTTCAATCCTTTAAATCAGGGGTGTCCAAACTCAGTCCTGGAGGGCCAGTGTCATGCATATTTTAGTTCCAACCCCAATTAAACACACCTGGACCAGCTAATGAAGCTGTTTCTAGGTATACTAGAAACGTCCAGGCAGGTGTGTTGAAGCAAGTTGGAGCTAAACTATGTTGGACAGCGGCCCTCCAGGACCGAGTTTGGACACCCCTGCTTTAAATGGTGTTAAAAATGGTTTTAAATCCTTAAAACTGTACATATTGTGGATACGCATTATTTAATTGTATTTATTTTTTGCGAGCCACCTATACATTGTAAATAATTAATTTGATTACATGTATGTTTTACCTGTCCGTTATTTGATTTTTCATTATTATGGAAAAGTTTTTTTTGCACACTGACAATATATAGCATTTGACACATGCTCCACACATACATTGGGTAAAATAGTAAATACCATTACATGAATTGTGTAATTCATGTTTTTTTTTAATCTGAAAAACGTTTTTTTTAAAGGGCACCTATGGTGAAAAATCTACTTTTCAAGCTGTTTGGACAGACATATGTGCATGTATGGTGTATAGACCGTCATATTGGGCTGATATAAAAACACCCAGTCCTTTTTTTTTCAATTTAGCAACATAAAATCGGTGGACCAATTGGAGCGGTTTTTTAGATCGACCGCAACTTTACGTAGGATTGCGGTCCCCCCGCCCACCAAATTGATTGACAGCTGTGCGCATTAACATGTCCAGGTAGTCACGTGTATAATCATATCGGCAAGACCAGACGTGCGCAAAGCAACCGGGAATAAAAGGAGTGTTCAGTTCGTTAGGATCATCAATCATCATCAAATGTGATCAAGAGTGAGTTTTACAAGTTTAAAATGTTTTAAAACATTGCATGTGTGTAATGAATTACAGCGATTTAGCTTAGCTTAACTTCATCAGCACAGCCGCGTGTCGGAACAATTATAAAGGAAGACGCTTCAATCCCGGTTTGTGGACATTAAATCAGGTTTATTTTGTACATGAACATAACAGATATCCATACAGCAGTGAGGATTAACATGTATCCTGTCACATTTGCGTGCAAACAGAGTGCGAAGCTAAACGGGCGCTCTGTGTGTGTGTGTGTGTGTGTGTGTGTGTGGTGTGTGTGTGTGTGTGTGTGTGTGTGGTGTGTGTGTGTGTGTGTGTGTGTGTGTGTGTGTGTGTGTGTGTGTGTCTGTGTCTGCCTGCTGCGGTGTGTGCACGCGTGTGAACTTTGTGTGACTGATTGATGCAACTGCACAACAAATCCTCATTGGTAAAGTTCTTGCTGTAGTATTTCTCACAAACGCTACGTGAGATCTGCTTCCTTTAAGTCTGTCTGTTGTCTGACGCAGCCGAGGGAGGAGATTAAGGCACGCAGAAAGGCACGTAGAAACGGTGGGCGGGGAGGACTAGCCTTAAAGGAGCAGTACACCAAAACAGCCACCCAGTACAAAAATGTATAAATAGGAATTTAATAAAAGGTATAATAAAAAATCTGATGGGTGTTTTGAGCTGAAACTTTACAGACACATTCTGGAGTCGCAAAACACTTGTATTAAATCTGAAAAAAGGTCTAATGTAGGCGCCCTTTAAGTCTGGACACATTTGCAATTTTCATACTTTTCCATAAAGTTTTAATGTATTTCTTCCAGTTCAGAACAGACCTGAATGTGTTGTTATGTGTCGTCTGACCTGAATGTTTTTCCCACAGTTCTTCTTCTTCCTCTTGGTCATTTTCGCAGTCGAAGTGGCTGCTGGAATTTGGGGATTTTCCAACCAGACCAAGGTGAGTTTTACACGTTTAGTGTACCAACACCTTAACGTTGACTCTTCATAGGCGTAATGTATTTTATACTGAAAAAACACTTATTATTTGGCTTTTTCCCACCTTTACCCCTAAACCAAACCCTCACACAAAACTAGGACTGCACAATTCTGGCAAAAATGTGAATCACGTTTTTTTTTTTGCTTAAAATCAAGATCACGATTTTTCTCACACAATTCTGTAAATGTAAAATAAAGGTCAATATGATTAACCTATTATTATTGTATTTCTCAAACATATGGTAAAACAACAATATAATAATATTAGGCCTATGTGTAGCTCTACTGTTGCTTAAAATGGTAAATTTTGTACAGTCATTATGGTGGACTTAAACAGACTTTCAATATTCCCTGTTTGTTAATTCACAGTAAAATGATGACATCAGAATATAACTATTCATAATTCTGAAGTTGATTTATTATGTTTAAGACATGTGCTTGTCATCTGTCATTGACAACATTATTAGACCGTTATATTTCCATTATATATAGACTAGGGTTGTTATACTGACACAGTAAACATTTATTTTCATCCACAACACTGTGTTAGCTATGAAAGAAAAAACATATCAAATGCTTGTCGTAATCATAACTCTAAAATGCGTTATGATCATTTAAATGATGAGCGCACAGGTTTCACTTTCACTTCCGAGTGCGGCCCATGGCTGCCTTCACAGTGAGAAAAACAACACATATATGCAAATCAAACCTCCCGCACGGCCCTCAAACAATCGCTCTGTGCAACAAACTGAACGTTATTTAGCCTATGCAGGTTCTGTTCACTAAAGTAGCCGTCATTTGCGTGCACGTTCTCGCCAGTAAACAAACAGCAGGCGGTCAGCTCACATGTGATCCCGCGACCATGAATACATCATTACATGAAGACAGAAATTACATTTTTAGGTAAATTATACCTTATAAATACAGTATGTGACACTTTTAACGCCATTTGAAGGTGTCAATATTTGCTGTGAAGACTTGTGCGACTGCCTTGCTTCTCTCCTGACCTTGAAAATATAATTGGCTGAATCGTAGAAAAGCTGAATTAAGATCGTGTATTGGGTCGAATCGAGATCGTGATCTTTTTTCGATTGATCGTGCAGCCCTACATAACACCTCACCATTTTAAACATGAAAAGACCCCATTAAGCATGATTTTTACACTCATATCAGGCATGTCCTCATAAACCACCTCAATGTAGTAATACCTTGGTCAAACCCATGTTATCATACAAATTTCTAAAACCAGTAACCACTGACAACCCCCCATACACACACACACGTTTGTTTTTGTGAAATATGGGGACACTCTATAGGTTTCTATTGTTTTTATACGGAACAAACTGTATTTTCTATTTCTCAACCCCAATGCTATCCCTAAACCCAACCCTCATCGCAAATTGTGTTCATGTTTATGCCTCATTTTGAGTTATTTATTAGCCTTTTGGGACCTTAGCAATGTCCTCATAAGTCACCTTATAATACCTGTCATACCCATATCAATATACAAATTTAAGTCCTAATATGTTACAAACACACACCTACAAAATGATTGGACCATGAACATCTCCATCTTTCCATAGGTTACTGAAGATATAACCACTTTCTACCGACAAACCTACGACAGCTACCAACAAAGCAAACAAGACGCTCTGAAAGAAACACTTCGGCTCTTCCAGCATGGGGTAAGATCTCGTCCATTTCTCCTAAGGCCCTGTTTACTGTTCATCTGGTATTAAGATGTGTTTTCGTCAGTCCGATCATAAGTGGTCGACTCTAAATATACAGTAGATGTACAGTAAATGGGGTCTGAAACAGTTTGTTTGCTTTCTCAACTTGTCAACTGGCCCAGCTGTGACTCGAACCAGCGACCTTCTAACAGTGAGGTGACAGTGCTAACCACTGAGCCACCATGCCACCACTTATTATTATAGTATAAATATTATTTTATAATATATTACTGTATATAAGATATTGTGAAACTGTTGTATATATTTTAGATCTTCCTCTGAAGATCTGATATCGTGCTGTAGCAGTCAAATGCTCAGAAAGCACATGCTGTTTGCTTCAGCTTTTGATGCCTTTATAATAATAGCATATCCTGTAAGTGGCAGAACTGTAAACAAACATATTTGGTGAATCTCTCAGGGCTGCTTTTCCTAGAGAGATTGTAAAAATGATAATGCGACTAATCTTACATATATTACAGCCTGTTTCTGAACTGTTGCTTATATATATACAGTAGATGACCCCTGTAAGCAATAATGATTGTAAACTTCTGTTCCTCATTTCTCAGCTGAATTGCTGCGGGCCGTCAGGAAACATCCAGGAAAGTCTTGACGAGACCTGCCCCAAAAAAGAGGGACTCGATGGCCTCATAATTAAGGTAATGATGTTTACATGTGAAATGTATTATAAGATAGAAATAGAAGATATATATATATATATATATATATATATATATATATATATATATATATATATATATATATATATATATATATATATATATATATATATATATATATATATATATATTATTCTATATATCTTATAATATATATATTATAAGCTATATTATTCATGCAGCCTACATCTAAAAAAAATTGGTATAAAATTATATATGAATGTTAATTGTTTATCTAACCGTATATATATAATTATTATAAAAACATTATGAAATTGTACATATTTTATGTATGTATAAAATTGATTCAGTCCTAATGAAGTGAGAAATAAGGTGTGTGAATTAGTTATTTTAGTGTTATTTATATACTGTAATATCTATTACTATTGTAGTAAATAGTTTTTTTTAGTTTTGAATTATAACTGTTGTTTGATTTTTATAATTTTTCTTGTTTTTGTCATTTTTGTATTGCTTTTTAATGTTTCTGTTTAACTGTTCTGTTATTTCTTAAGAACTTCATATTTCATAAGCATATTTCACAGCATATTTCAGTTCATTTCATTCAAATATTTCTAGTTATTAGAAATGTGTTATTTGTCTTTCTTACTTACTTATTTTTTATTGTTTATTACCAAAAGGGTTATCATAAAATGATAATCATTTTTGTTAATTGAAATAACATTTGAAAATTGACTTAAAAAAATCTCCATGTTGTTTATATCAGTTTTGCTTATATTAGAATGACTAAAATAAAAACTACAAAAAATAAATAAATATATTAAATAATAATACAATTATTATTATTCATTCATTTTCTTTTCGGCTTAGTCCCTTTATAAATCTGGGGCTGCCACAGCGGAATGAACCGCCAACTTATCCAGCACATGTTTTATGCAGCGGATGCCCTTCCAGCCGCAACCCGTCACTTGGAAACATCCATACACACTCATTCACACACATGCACTATGAACAATTTAGCCTACCCAATTCACCTATATCAAATGTTTTTGGACTTGTGGGGTAAACCGGAGCGCCCGGAGGAAACCCATGCGAACACAGTGAGAACATGCAAAGTCCACACGGAAATGCCACCTGACCCAGCCGAGGCTCGAACCAGCGACTTTCTTGCTGTGAGGCGACAGTGCTACCCCCTGCGCCACAGCGTCGCCTATTATTATTATTATTATTATTATTATTATTATTATTATTATTATTATTATTATCATTATTATTATTATTATTATTGTTATTATTATTATTATTATTATTATTATTATTAGCATTATTATTATTATTGTTGTTGTTATTATTATTATTATTATTATTATTATTATTATTATTATTATTATTATTATTATTATTATTATTATTATTATTATTATTATTAATAACAAAAGGACAACAGAAAGTCAGTGAGTGTCCAGCAGTGATTTTCAGTGGACTCTTACAGGCAGCAGCAGGTTTGGTTCTGGACAGTTTTCACCAGATCAGATCAGATCAGCTCAGCTTTAATGCACTAGAAGTGTTTGTAACCCGAGGCTCTACATTCAGCTCAACTTGAATGATTCAGTGAAACACACAGATTTCTCTCAGTAGAAGTCAAGTAAATGTTCAACACAACGTAGTAAAAAGAAATTGAGAAGAGTTGATCTTTCTCTGTATTTACAAAGTGAAAGGAAATGTTGCATTTTCAAAGGTTGCCACAAAGATTTAACTGGGTTTAAGAATCTAATGTTATATCAGTCATGAGAATCTGTTTTCCAGCAAATAAACAGCATCAGTGTTAATGTAGATTTTTTTGGATATTCAAAGATCAGAGTGATATTAATAAACATGAAGTTGTTTTGTATTTTCAGAGCTGCCCTGATGCCATCGATGAAGTTTTTAATTCCAAACTTCACATTATTGGAGGAGTGGGAATCGCCACTGGAGTGATCATGGTACACTTTAGTCTTTTGATCCAATTTTACATTTTATTTTAAGATTTGGATTTTAACAATTTTATCATTTATATTTATACACTACTGCTCAGAATTGTGGAGAAATTAATTATTATATAAATTTATAATTTTCTTTTTTATTTTAGTACTTATTTAGTTTTTATTTACATGTATACAGTATACCCAATTAGTTTTACTCAACATGAAATATGATATTAAAATGCCTGTGTGTGTGTGTGTATATATATATATATATATATATATATATATATATATATATATATATATATATATATATATATATATATATATATATACACACATATATACACACATATATACACATATATACACACATATATATATATATGATATATGTGTAGTGATGCGTGGGTCTGTTTCTTTTCCAACCAGCTGGTCCCGCTTTTATGAAATCATTTGACCTACCCCAGCCTGCCCCGCATCACTGTCTATTACATCTATTTTTACAACCCGCCCCGCCCTTCCCTGCCCCGCGAACATTAAATAGACACATAGGCAGTGTAATGCAACTGAAAAAAGTCTTCATTTAAACCTGAAAGTACTTGGAAAGTACTTTTTTTTTTAATTATGTGAATTCCTGCACCTCATCTTCTATCTTCACTTTTATATCTCAGTTTTTGTGGCTGGCAGTGGAAGCTGCTGGGCACTTTCAGGATGTGTTATGTGATGTAAAAGGTTTGGGGATGTCACGAAAGTTACCTTGCTGTGTACTAGGCCTTCATATTGTAATCTTATCAAACAACCTAATGAAATATGAAAATAGATATCCCAGTATTAATATAGGCAGTGTGCAAATTATGCATAGACAATCGGGAGGATGAGGGGGTGGGGGTTGGGGGGTCATTTTTTTTTTTCGGTAGTAGCTTGGTAATGCATGCTTCAGTGAATCCAATTTCTGAATGTATTTAAATTACATCAAATTTTATAATAAAATGTATACATGTTCAGTGTTTTGAGGGATATTTAGTGACTATTTTAGAGGTTACTGTAGGTCAAACTATACAAATTATGTGTCTAATTTAACTTTTTTTAGGCTACATGGAGATATAAACACCTATTTTACGAGACATGTTTTGTGACCACTTAAGATGTCTGTCGGTGCTCTAGAACTGCCAGTTTCAGACTGTTGAATGATATTTTTCCCACCATTGATTGGCTTGATTATACATTCACAATGGTATAAACTGTTATGGGGGGTCAAATGTATATTTATATTATACATTTTTAATTATTAATTTAAGATATAGAGCAGAGAAAGCTATTTCTTACTAATAATGGGCTGAGCACCATACATCTTGTTTTGATGTCATTCAGAGGGGATCAAGCATTAATTAGGGGGACTAATCCCCCAAACCCCTCTGTAATTCGCACCCAGAAAATGGGCTATAGAAAATTGCATGCAACATACATGGACTCACAAACCCATTAGAGGGCGCCGTTTACATTTCTGACAATCTCAAATGCATCACTGGAGCATGTTCCACTTCTCGTAAATCCACCAAAATCTGCTGTGTACATTTCTGCTAATCTCAACGTCCGTCTGGTGCACATCCGTGAGAGAAGTTGTCAGATTTCCGTGCGAATATCAGCTTGCTATTGACTGACCTACGCATCCCAAAACCCAACCAATAGTGTTTTCAAAAGCAAAGAATAGAAAAGCTGTCATGGCCGCGTGCCTTTACCACGATTTCACACGGTTTTACCTGGTTTCTGGAACTGTACTTCAGTGAACTCTATTCCCACTCTGAGTCCCATGTTTGACACCGTTGAGCAGAGTGGTCATGCTAGGAAAAACTGTCCAAAAGGAGGAAAGCGGTCAGCGGTACAGTGCAAAAATGAAAAAAAGTTGTCGGCAGTATCATACCACCTAGTAGCATTCGATTTACACACAAAATACTATAGCCCAGGGAACATATTTTGCAGGTTCTCAAAAATGTAGCTCTGGGTACATATTCCCAATGAGCCTTTTTTTATAAAATGTTTGTAATTTCTATCTTTTTTTGTCACTCTCTCTCTCTTTCTGTTTTTAATTTGATCATAAAGCTCTTTGAAAGCCTGGTCTCTTACATGCACAAGTATGTCTGTGTCTGTTTCTGGCAGATCTTCGGCATGATCTTCAGCATGATGTTGTGTTGTGCCATCAGGAAGACCCGGGAGATCGTCTGAAGCATCTCTCACTCTCAGTATATTTGTGTTGCATGACGTCTGTGTCCCAAAAGCACTGTCTGAACACATCAGCTAAGAGTGGCAGCTGCACACTTCTGGCTCTCCATTGACTGGAATTCACTCTTTCTCTTTAGTGCAGCTCTGCTTCTCTGGTCCACCCGTAATGGCAACACCGGCTGAGTTTAGCGACCCAAGCCCATTTCAAAAAGGCCTTCAAGTCTGACTTTTTATATATTTTTTTATCGTTCATAGTCGATTTTAAAGAGGAACCATTGTTTGCTTTGTTGTACTTGCTTGATATGAATTGTTTTGAAATTTTATAATGTTTGATTTTTGTGTGTGTTAATACAGTCGGATGATTTACCCACATCGGTGCACATGGCTCAAATAAAAGCCAACTTAATCATTCATTGTGTGCATTGTGTGAATTTGTTATTATGTGAATTGAGGTTTACTTAAAATGCTTCATTCATTCATTCATTTTCTTTTTGGCTTAGTCCCTTTATTAATCTGGGGCCGCCACAGCGGAATGAACCGCCAACTTATCCAGCATTTTTTTTATGCAGCAGATGCCCTTCCGGTTGCAACCCATCACAGGGAAACTTAAAAGGTTTCATTAAAATATTTTATTAGAATGTGAAATTTACTACTAGACAGCTACAACTCCAGATCAGATAAAGTTTGGACAGTAAGGAAAGCGCAACTAATAAAAGTAGTGATTTCCAAATTTACTTTGACTTGTATTTTATTGCAGACAATATAAACACAAAATATTTCATGCTTTGTCTGGTCAACTTCATTTCATTTGTAAATATTCATCCTTTCCTGTCATTCAGACCTGCAACACATTCCAAAAAAAATTGGGACAGGAGCAGTTTAGGATTAGTAATCAGGTAAATCGGTTAAAGAAAGCTACGGTCACACTGGGCTTTGTGTGTGCGAAATTCTGTCGTGCGGCGCTGCGAAAAGGGGCGGGATTAAACAAGATGATTAGACATTAAAAATTGATCCTCGATTGGTCTCACGCAGTCAAATGATGCGATTTCGCAGGTCAGAGTTCACCAAGCTTGAACTTTGCACCGCAGCAACCTGCGAAACTTGAACTCTGACCTGCGAAATCGCATCGCTTGACTGCGTGAGACCAATCGAGGATCAAAACATGACCTCTCTGGACAGAAATTTAAAACACGGAGCAATCGCTCGCTTTTTTAATGTCTAATCATCCTGTTTAATCCCGCCCCTTTTCGCAGCGCCGCACGACAGAATTTCGCACACACAAAGCTCCATGTTTTAAATTTCTGTCCAGAGAGGTCATGTTTTGATCCTCGATTGGTCTCATACAGCCAAGTGATGCGATTTCGCAGGTCAGAGTTCACCAAGCTTGAACTTTGCACCGCAGCAACATGCGAAACTTGACGCATGACCTTGCGTTTCCGGTCTGAGGCATTTGCTTTAATTTGATCATAAAGCTCTTTGAAAGCCCAGTGTGACCGCAGCTTAATGATGTGATTTGAAACAGGTGATGTCAACAGGTGATTGTAATTATGATTTGGTACAAAAGCAGGATCCAAGAAAGTCCTTTAGGAGCAAAGATGGGCAAACAAATATGTTAGAAAATGATTGAAATGTTTAAAAACAAAGTTCCTCAAAGAAAGACAGGAAGACATTTGGATATTTCACCTTCAACAGTGCATAAAATCATTGAAAGATTCAAGGAATCTGGAGGAATTTCAGTGCGTAAAGGACAAAGCCGCAAGCCTAATGCCGAGTTCAGACTGCATGATTTTAGCCCCGATTTTGACTTTCCGAGAGGTTTTGAGAAATCACTGACAAATGGCTGAAATCACAGGCAAATAGGTGCTCGTTCACGTGAGTAACAATCACACAGTGTGAACTACACTTGAGAAATTTGGCATGCTAAATATCTGAAGCTGTCTGCGATGCAAAATCATGTTGCGTGAAATGTTTTTCTGGTTGAAAATAACATCGGCGATCACCTACAGCCAATGAGAGAGCAGCATCCACTAGTATGGGTACCTGCAGGCCAGCCGGAGGTTGGGGCAGAAGTTAAAAGGGCTTCTTTTCTGTCTTTTTGGACCCACGAAATGGAGTTGTGTCATTTGCTCGTCTTTCTATTGTTCCAAACTTATTTTAGTTTCTTCTGTTAAACACAAAAGAAGATATTTGAAACATTTCTTCAACCCAGCATTCTTCAAAATATCTTCTTTGTTGTTCAACAGAAGAAAAAATAAATAATGAGGTCATTTTTGTGCTGCCCATTAAATTACAAACCACAGAGGAGGGCAAATTCTTCAGCAGGATAGCGCTCCTTCTCATACTTCCGCCTCCACATCAAAGTTCCTGAAAGCAAAGAAGGTCAAGGTGCTCCGGGACTGGCCAGCCCAGTCACCAGATATGAACATTATTGAGCATGTCTGGGGTAAGATGGAGGCATTGAAGATGAATCCAAAGAATCGTGATGAACTCTGCTTTGCCATTCCAGATGATTTTATTAAGTTATTAGAGTCATTGAAAAGATGTATGGATGCAGTCCTCCAAGCTCATGGGAGTCATCCACAATATTAAATCTTTTTCCACTGCACCACTTTATATTCTATACTGGACATTATTTCTGTTAAGTGACAAGACTTTTGTCTAAGCAAAGTCAGACCTTACTGTCCTAATTAAATAATTAAAAATCAAGGCATGATCATATTTTATTATGGTAAAATAAGCGTAATCTAGAGGCCTTTGCCTTTCATATAAGCCACTTCTGATACTAAATGATCAACTAGAAGTCAAGTTATTATTTTTTGTTCTTAAAACTTGGATTGGCGACAAGACTTGTATAATGTATATATAATATATATGTGTATATATAATATAATATATAATGTTTCCATAATACTTTAATAGACTTCATATAAAGTAGGCTTAGGTGTTTTTGGTTGAGTATTCAGGATGAAGTGTGTTTGTATGGATCTGTGCCAGGAAAAACAAAAAGCGGATTTTCACTGTGATCTCATAAATAACCTTTTAGTGAAAAGTTCTTCATAGAACCAGTACACCAGAACATTTTAATAATCCGAAGGACTTTTTTGTTGAAGTTTCATGGTTGCCAGTAAAGAAGCTTTACTAACAGAGCGTGTTTGAACAGGCGTCTGTTTTTCACTCAGCAGGCTGATAAGAGGGACTGAAATGCCTAAAAACTACATCCAGTTCCCAGAATCACAGCGTTTACTATCCGTCACTCCATTATGTGACCAAGCTGCAACCTCTCACTTTCCTTCATCTTGTTTGTATCGTTTTCTCTTTCCGTTCTTCCCCTGTTTCCTGTTTTTTCCTTACTTAGCCTCAATTAGGACAAAATTTGGCAACGCCACACCAGAGCTGAGTGTACAGTGGAAAGTTCATTGTGTTATTATTATGAACTGCCTCTGTCTCTTGCCTTTGATTTCATGTGATCACTGTGTTTCCCAAACACAACACACTGACACATTGTGAAGAAATGTTTGTGTACGTAATAAATGACACTGTGACTCACCAACAAACCAAAACAGATAAGAGATCAGAGAGACTGAAATGATATGAAAGCACGCAGAGGCACACCCAAAACATTTACTCACAATTTCTCTCTAAAACATCTTTTTTTTTAAAATTATTATTCAGTATACTGAAGACCTTTTTTTCAAATGAAGTTGTGCATGTATTTTTTAAATATAAACTTGTATACAAGCATTACAGCGTGGAGCTGGCTTACAATTTTATACATTATTTCAAATACAAATATTGTAATTTTTTCATTGCATAAAATTACAACAAGGGTGTCATGTTTTCAGGCATATTTATATTTATTTTTAGACAACACCTTACAGAAATCATCTGGAATAACACAGATTTTTCAATAACAGTAAATGAAAACCTTTGTTATTCTGATGAATTTTAATTTTCAAAATTATATTTATATAATTATTTATATTATATATTTATATAACTGACGGGTTCTCGAATCTGATTGGCTTATAGTCATGTGATATTCTGCAATAACAGCACTCCTACAACCTCTTCACCCTTCTGTATTACTCCGCCCACATAGAGTGACAGCAGATCAATAAACTCACTACAGTTTGACAAATATTGCAGCTGTTGGACAACATTTTGTACATTTGAGACTTTTTTTAGGTGAAAATGTAGTTGTTTAGATTGCAGCTATGCCGTTTATTTATAAGTATAGTGCTTATATTAAATATTTATAATTTCTGAGATACAGCACTTCGGCGGCCATCAGCCTGTCACTGACTAGAGCAAAGATGGTTGACGCTCCGCCACAAGATGGCGACAGAGACCGCATAATAAGAAAAACTTGTCAATTTCAAACTACAGCTGATCAAGACATTACATAACAGAAATCCTGGGAAATCTCTGTAGACTGATAGGATTTCATGCTGTTCAGCCTTATGATCTTAAAATGTGAGCAAAAATAACCTGTTTTATCATCACTTTAGACATTATGCTAGAGAATCATTCAAATACTAGCTTTAAAGTTAGGTTGGTGAAGTATCAACAGTAGTTTCTGTTGTTCTGACAGTCAGCTGCAGATGTGAATGAATGGCGGAAGTAGTTCATCTCATACTAAAGGGCTTTTCGACTCTCTGTGTTTGATTTTCTTTTTGTATAAATGCAATATCATACTCGCAGCAGTGCCTTATGGCTAAGTATCGTCACTGGTGAGACACTTCAGCACTCGGCGGGCCTCGAGCCAAAGCATGCCTCCCACTAGTGCCGATATACAGCTATATATCTATATATATATATATATATATATATATATATATATATATATATATATATATATATATATATATATATATATATATATAGGGAAAAAATTTATAAATCCAAAGAAACTAAAACAGGTCACATTTTTCCACTCTTAATCTGCTAAATTGATTGAATTACTGTCTGCAGTATCACTATATGATTATTATAACACCTTGTCAGTGCATTACACAATGGCATGTTGTTTTATGCCCTATTAACTATAGACAGTGAAATATTTTGCTTAAAATAGCTAAAAAGTTCTGTTTTTTTAGGAACATTAAAACTTTATTTACATTTTACCCATTATTTACATGCACTTTATTTACATTTCATTTTGCAATCTTGTTATATTTCTAGTAATACATCAATAAATTAGATTTACTGTGTGCACTCTGGGTTGTTGTAGCCCAACCTTGGGTCAAATACGGACAGACAGACTTTTTTTTTTTTAATTACACTTAAATTAGACTTTGTTTACAACAACCCAGCTTTTTTTTTTATTTTGTTGGTTAATAGCAATCATCATGCCTGTGTTTATATAATTCACTCGTTTAAATGCATTCATTTATCTAGTTGCAGTCCTAAAGGACAATTAAGTTATGTGCATAAACTAATAAATAAACATAAACTTGTATACGAGCAGTTTAAGATAAACTTTGGTTCCCCCTGGTGGTCTTTTCGATTAATTATTTTGAACCAGAGACGATCAGCAAACTTTACCGTAATATAAACTTTGATTCACTGTTTGCTGAAGTCATCTTAATCCTAATGCATGTCAGATGCTCATCAATTAGAGATCGAGAGGATGTTTGGGTTCCTGATGAGTCTTAGCAGTTATAGCAGACTATCTGACGTCTGAAGCCAATGAGCTCCATTACACGTTTAAAAGGTCTGATCACTTTAATGTAGGCTCTGCTAAAACACACAGAGAGAGGATGGATGTGTGCTACTGACTGTAAAGCTCTCATCGCCCACATCACTATAAAACGCTTTGACTTCAGCTTTGTTTGCATAGATTTATTTGTGCGTCAGGATGAAGGTGAGCTTTTATTTTCATGTTGTTTCTTAAGGTTTTACTCCATTTTTATTTGCTCAGAAGCTTAAATTGGATTCCATACGAGGCTCTATAATAGAGGAACAGTTCGATATAATTTGTAACGTTTTATTCAAACGTTTAAAATGAAATCATTTCATTTTTTTATCAATTAATAAAACATGTTTTGTTGTATATAAATAGATAAATTCAGGGCAAATAGCGGAGTGAAGGAGAACTTAAAAGGTAAATGCATTATGCAATACTCCATACACAACATTTCCATTTTGTATTATTAACTGACTTTTTATTAACAATAAGCCAATGTATAAAATAAATTAAAAAAATAAAATAAAAGGAACTGTTTAAGTAAAATATGCATTCACATTTCATATTTGTGGTTGATATTACTAATCGAATTAATTTATTTATTGTTATTTTCATCAACCAGTGTGTGATATATATTTTTTTTCAGATCCACATTTATTATTTTTGTATTGGTTAATTTTAATGATCAATAAAAATAGTGAAAGTAATTAATTGTATATAAATTTAATATTTTAAATCTATATTTTAAATAGTCCTATTTTCTATTTAATATTGTTAGAATATAAGGATGTTGCCTCTTCATATTATTCTCAAGGCATTTCTCCTATTGTAAATATAGTTGTCCTGCATTAGAACGGTCACTAACGTCATGCATGACTTTCACAGCCGCTCCGTGTGCAAACACACCAACCAGAGGAAGCAATACTCTCACACATGAAACTCTCCATGCTGTTCCTCGTGTGCAGGGTGTTATGATCAGCTCATGAAGGATCAGACCCGCGATTCACTGCATCCCCAGAGATGCCAGATGACCTGCTTTTCTTCACTAACCGTGAGACTGACCGTTGCCTGACCACTGACCGCTGCTTTACCTATGACAGGCTCTCAGGTGGGACCCTGATCAGTGGAGATGGACCATTTCTCTCTGTCACCAATGATTTCTGTGCTTCTCAAAAGCTCCAATCTGTGGCTATATTAAGGCTTTGAATAAGGTCAGCGATGAATCGTTTTATTTCCAGCTACACATCCCAGTGGCGACAGGTAACCGCTTGCTTTTATTGCTTATTCCTTCCTTGGACTGTTTAAACTTGCGTAGGATTGATGTGAAATCAATGCAAAAGTCGTTTTTGTGGAAATCCTCTTGTGGTTGACCTGATTTTGTGGCTGTGCTGCTTTTTGGAGAGCTGCATGTGTCTTTGATGAGAAGGAGGGGGAATGTAAAGGACACTAAGCTTCAATTTGTAATCTGATACAACCATTACTGGATTGTTATGATTTATTGTAAATTTCACTTTTTATTCAATGGGCCTCAGGAGGAATAGCCACTACGTTGGCTAATGGGGATCTAAATAATCAATAAACAATGACTGAACCCCCTGAAGACCCCTTGGTGCTTTTGGAGATCCTGGAAGTGTTAGGTGCATGCCGTGGGAGTGTGACATATGCGGACATTTGCGTCTATCTGAGTGGTCATTTCAGCCTGCAGCCACTTTTAGATTTACGGAGTCTCCTATACTCCACTGCCTGTAGAGACCCCTGTTTCCCTGCCACGCTCTTCAGAGAGCGACTTCATCCACCCTGCAGCAACCGGCTCTCAGCCGCTGCCGATGTTGTTTCCCTGTTCAACCTACTCATGCACACCCGCATGGGTCCTTCATACACACACAACGTTCAATCACTGACGCCCTGTCAGGTTTGTGGTAAGGGATTTGTGCGTTACGAATGGCCGGCCGCCTTACCCGTCACAGGAGGAGGCACCGCCTCTGAGGAATGCAAATATGAGAACCTCCCTTATCAAGCGTTCAGTCATAACACTGAGGCTTCACACGCTCCCACCACCTCCGCCTTGGTTGCTCAGCCTCACACACACATGCACAACCAAGTCAGCATGCAGAAGGTGCTTTCTGGAGACGCTTCCAGCGAGGCGGTCAATCAAGAGGCAGGCAAGACTCCGGTGACCAATCAGGGAGACCGCGTCGCTCGTTCCTGCTCTCAGAAGAGGAGTGCCTTTAAAGAAGGGTTCCACAGCATCCCACTTATATCCTCGGACGGTGAAACCGATCAAAGCCCTGACGGACCAAGATCGGAGGGTGAGGACTTGATTTACGCTACCCAAAAAAACCCATATCCAGACCCTGCAATTTACGCAAGTGACTCCCACACATGCACCCCGGCATCCCACGTGCAGTGTCTGCATGATCATTCGTATGCTCATTCTAATGCACCTGAAGCAGATGCGCATGCGCAGCTTTACACTGACAGCGCAAATCCGTATGACCCTCAGACTCAATGGCGCCAGGCGAAGCACGAGAGTTTGGATGAACTCCAGACATCCACCTACTTCGGCCCAACAGTTTCCAACCAAAAGAACCAAACCCCTGTCCTTCAAGTCAAAAGCCACAGCTTGGACATCGATAGCAGGACGGCGGATGAAAGACCTGAGCCTGAAACGACTGGCCTCCAGAAACCCAGATCAGAGAGGTCTGTCCTAGAGAAGTCTGGATTGCGGAGACCGGGATCTGTTAAAATAAGTTTCGACGGATCAAGCTTCGACATTCCCGCATTTGATCCTTGCATCGTCAACTCAGTGAGAGATACCTTTAAGCGGCTGAGTGGGATGAGTTTAGATGCGTGGTATGATTGGTCGCCGAGCAGTGATTGTGTGGTTAGCGTGGGCACCCAGACGGAACCTGCAGATCGGCGGGCTTTACGAAGTCTTATGCTTGGCGATAAACTCTCCATCGACAACCCTGACATCGCTGAGGACGATATCAGCGCCATCTTCCGCTTCCTAGACGACATTAGCATGTGTGGCTCCATGGCAGTGCTGCCCGGAGAAGGGTGTGGAGCTCCTGAAGGGGGCGGGGCTGGCTTGCCTGAGAGGCGTGAACGTTTGGGAAAGTTACGGAGGTTGTTTCACTCCATGGAGGCACCTGAAGAGGGTGTGAGATGGGGTGTGGGACGCCTCCTTCAACGTGTCGCTGAATTGGAGCAACAGCTAGAGCCGATCTCAGAATTACGTGAGCAGTTGGCCCTTGTGCTCTCCACTCTGGACCGATTGGAACAGCGGGAGCAGGCCGCATGCCCGCATGTGCAACAAATCCACGTACAACCACAACTCACACCACGGCCTACCATACAGCAACCACAGGGGTCCCCAAGAGTCAATCCAGGAACGATGGAGGGCATCAATGAGGCAGCTGCGAAACGCAGACGTCTGTTTGTACGCAGGACCTCCAGGAGCCACACGGAGAGCAGCGGGTCTGAAGCTCACAGAGAGTGGAGCATCAGCTTCAGCAAAGAGCCACACATACAGGCTATTAAGGTAACATGAAAGAAATATCTGCCTATAAAAGGCAAGTGCTTCAATACTCCGGGAATAATGAAGTAAAACATATTTTAAATGTGAAAATAACTTAAATATATGTTTTGAGAGATCATGTCCGTTTTTGTGATAGAATTTTGTAATTACAGAATATTTAAATATAGAATAGCATGTTAGCATGCTACAATTTCTGCCATATGAAGATATGAGATCACATGAATTTCATATCTTAAAATTGCATGTGAGTCACATGTGAGAAATGCAACAAAACAAAGTTTTGGAATAATTTCATGTGAAAAACAAAATGCTAGTAATACACTGAAAAAAGTGTTGCATGCAAAACTGTTGCAAACTATTTATTTGTGTTGAATTTAAACAAACAAATGAAATTTAATAATGTTCAACTTAATTTATTTGTTTAAATTCAGCCCAAATTAATTGTTGACAACCACTTACGTAAAAAAAAATTGAGTAAATTGAAAAATTGAATAATTTTTTGTCAGTGTAGTCTGTTGCAAATGAAAACTTTTGCATTCAATTATATATATAACTTTTTCTTGTCAATCATTTTGGCTACGTATGGCTAACAAAATGGCTAAAATAGCTACTTTAAAGGTTAAACTCCTAGGGCTTAGTGGCCACATACGTGGACAGCACATTTTAGCTCTTAAGTGGATGTTTAAAATACTTTTAAAAATGTTTTTCAGCATATGAAATGTCCCAAACACTATTTTTAACTGTCCAAAATGGGAAAAAAATGTTGTTTTTACTCTCTGATAGTCAAAGCATGTTCAAAAAATATGTGTGTGTTATTAATGCATTAAAAAACAGTCAGGAAAAAGTGTTTTATGGAAATTCAGACCACGAGTCCACATATATGGACATCATTTTTCTCTAATAGTACATCAATATCAATATCGTATCACAAGATGATACTTAGATTTTATTCTAGTTAGGTTCCAATAAGCCCAAATAGCAAAGAGAAATAAAAAATAATGCATGTAAAAAAACAGCTTGGGCCTTAAGAGGTTAAGCACTCGTTTAGACCACAAAACACAAATGTAGAAAAATAAGACATATATATATATCTTGATGGATTCAAACAGCTTGGGTGTTGGTGTCATTACAGGAAATAGAATAAATATTGAAATTCCTATACATTTTCCAACTGAAATTGTCATGCAGAAAATGAAAATGTTATAATTTAGAGTTAATTTCTTTTGGTCAGTATGTATAATTAAATGTCCTGTTTGCCTTCTCAGTCTGATAATTTAGGTGGAGTGCATAAAAAAGAAGGCTCCATAGTGCAGGAAGTGATGGGTTTTCACCTCATGCCACCTGAGATCCACAATGCATCACGCCGCACCTCTATCCAGAGCACCACTCAGCATCTGACCGACCGGCCCAAAGTGACCTGGAGCCAGTCTGATTTAACACCCCTCGACCTTCAGGTAACACGTTTCAATGCAAGAATATCAGAATTCTATCCATTTTCTAATTTTTATTCTTCAAGCATCAATAGTGTAAAGCAGCTTTCGTTTTTTGCTATTTCACTATACATCAATATTTATAATGACTGTCATACAGTTTTATAATTATTAGACACCCCAAAAATGTTATTATGGTGCAAAAATAGTTCTTGTCAGGCCAATATAGATATAAATAAAACTATTTTGATTACACTGTAAAAAAATTAAGGGTTACAATACAGTGCCAAAATACTTAATCATATTTATTTTAAATACTTTGCCACCAATCTTCAAAGCATTATTGGGTTTACCCATTAGTTAGCAAGATCATTTACAATTATTTAAAATGTAATATAATTTTACATGATCACTTATTCTTTAAAAGAAATGTTAATACGCACAGATATACAACATATGTTTTGTTTCTTTCACCCAAACATTATTTCACCCGTATTTCTCTTTCACAAATAATATTTAAAACAAATAATATTTAAAATAATATGTTTCCAGTGATGGGCTGCAGCTGGAAGGGCATCCGCTGCGTTAAACATATGCTGGATAAGTTGGCGGTTCATTCTGCTGTGGCGACCCCATATTAATAAAGGGACTAAGCCCAAAAGAAAAAGAATGAATGAATGACATTAAAGTAGATATTTTTCTTTGCATTTTATATGCATTCTATGTAAATAATTTTGTTAATTTTATTAGATTTTTGTCCATTTTCTTTGACCCATATACATCATTGGGGTCTTTTTCATACAAAACATAAAAATCAGCCTTAAAGGTGCAGTAGGTGATCGTCAGAAACATTTTTTGTTCTGCTGGTTGAAAGTCTCTTCACATTCCAATAGTAATGATTAAAGTAAATGATCTAAATGTATTTACATGTGTTTTTATATTCTGGCATAAAACTAAAAAATACTCATCCAATTAAAATTTGTCGGGCTGACAATTCCCAAAATTCTGATAAGTAGCCCAAACTGTCTGTCAACAAATGTAGATTTGTACATCTGCACAGACGTTCACCAAGATCCGCCGTTTGCGTGTAAATGCGTTGCCCATAGGAGAGAGAGCGGTAAAAACAAAAGCTCAATCAAAACATTTTAAAAATCCTGAATCAACATTGGAGTCGCTTTTGCACCCTGGAGGAAGGACGACACCATGGCTAAAGTATTTCTTTTTAGACAGGTAATGCTATGTTTAAAAACTTTTTAGTCACGTAAAGCTTATGTAGACTGTGTTGTGTTACGAATGGGTTATATGCACAGAAGTGTTGTTCAGACACTGAATTCTTCCGGCGAAAGATTGATGTTTTATTTAGTTTAACAACAAAACAGGGAGACACGGTGGCATGGTAGGTAGTGCTGTCGCCTCACAGCAAGAAGGTCGCTGGTTCGAGCCTCGGCTGGGTCAGTTGGCATTACATGTGGAGTTTGCATGTTCACCCTGCGTTCGCGTGGGTTTCCTCCGGGTGCTCTGGTTTCCCCGACAAGTCCAAAGACATGCGGTATAAGTGAATTGGGTAAGCTAAATTGTCCGTAGTGTATGTGTGTGAATAAGTGTGTATGGGATGTTTCCAGTGATGGGTTGCAGCTTGAAGGGCATTCGCTGAGTAAAACATGTGCTCAATGAGTTGGCGGTTCATTTTGCTGTGGTGACCCCTTAGGGACTAAGCCGAAAAGAAAATGAATGAACACCAAAACATAAGTAAATAGCGCTATTCCGTCTAGCCTGCTTTACTGAGGTGAAGATGGTTTTATATTCACATCACATTGGTTCATTTTTGAACGATGACATCCTGTGACGCGCTCCCTATATTGTTTACCATGCTACTCTGAATATTCGGTCTGAAATGTAATCTAAATTTAATCTAATTCCTGCACCCCGCCGGCCAACCACTAAGCAAACAGTAGTGGCTTTAGGACAAAGCGCATGAGAGAGTGAGACCAGCAATGCTTGCATGCATGAAGTATTACACATTATGACAAGTTTTGCTGCTACACAACTGAAAACCTGCTAGATATAATACAGTTTTTCATTGGGAATTGTAGTATTATAAAGACTATAAAGTTTTCTAACAAGTGGACGACATGATCTAGTAGTGGGCTGTCTACTGTCATATTTAAGGTGCTCGTTCATGATATCAGGACATCAGGCTTTGGATAGCAGGGGAGGGAGATATGTTTTAAAGATATTATGCTAACGAATAGCATTTAGGTAGATCACCTATTGCACCTTTAATAGAAGATACAAGAAACAGATCATAGAGCCTTACAAAAGATTCATGTATGCATATAAAGCTGCACTTATTTCATCTGACTTTTTGTGTATATGTTTGACAGGCCCCTGAGTCTTTGGAGTTCTGGACAGATGAGATTTACACGCCGGCCTCCGACACTCTTCTTCGGCGTTCGCATTCGTACACCCGTTGCAACAGGAACCAGGCGTACCGCATCGCGGCCCTCAGCATCACTGCCACCATCATCCTCATCCTCATCATCGTCATTCCAGTCAGCACCGTGTAACGTACATGCCTGAGGCTACTTTGAATGGTACATGTTTGTTAGATTATATTATAAAGGTTTTACTGAACGCATGATTTCTTCATGAGCCCGACTCAGCAAGCATGGCAGCCTGTCCCAATCTATAAGCTATGCAAAATAGACTTCCTTGAACTTTCCATGGGCCTTCATGGAGTTGAAGGTCCAAAACCTTTAGTTTTGTTTCTGAATTGAAGCAGGTACTGAGTTAAACGCTTATTCTGCAGTTTACAGATTCAGGACGTTCCGGTATATCCTCTTTGTTGATGGATATTGGGGATTTCCCATTAGTGTAATGTAATTCTCCTGAAACATGAAACGGCATCCTCTTGCTCACACAGCGGCAGGCGTATCTCTGTCTCTCCCACACCTCTGCTCTCTCTCACTCAAGTTAGGAAATTCCACTCATAATGCCAGAAAACATGACACATTTGTTCACTTTTCCCTAAATGTGGAAGATGTGCTGTGGTGTGAGCGATATTGTTGCTATCTCTGTTTTCGCTTGATGCACATTCCTCATTTAATAAGCTCAGTTTTGATCACAACCAAAACAGTGCCACAAAACGTAATATCCTCCCTCGCAAAAGCTTAAAAGAAAAGGAAAACGGGCCTCCAGAGATCCAGAATGGATGCATGATGGTGGGTCGATACCGGCACACATTTTCAATTTGCTGAACAACAGCATTAAGGTTTTAATGGGCTGTGATGGGACTGAGTGAGCGAGTGTGGTCGGGAGGGAGAGACTGAGAGAAAGGGAATGTTTGGCCTCTTTAATCGAGCCCGAAGGTTTCTGAGTCCTACTTCTGTCTGCTGCGGCTGATTAATGAGTGAAGCTTATGATTTGCTAAGATAAAAGAATTTCCAATTGGAATTAATTTGACTTTAACTTGCGGTTTAATAGATTACAGTTATAAGTCATCCTGCATTATGCAATGAATGATATCCCCAAATCATGCTTTTACTTGGATAAATATAGGAATGATTTGAGCCATATCACAAGCCAGAAAGCAATTACCTACAACCTGTATGCCCATGAAAGGTGGGCATGCCAGAAAGGACACAAAAGATTGCAGATTTTGCCTCAGTTGCTTGTGCACCTAAATAGACCAGGGAAGTGAAGTTTATTTGCACAGCTTCTGGGTGGTGGGTGTGCTAGTAAGCATTTTAAGGGTGTACTCACACTAGGCACGGTTGTCTTGAACTGGGCCAGGGCGCTATTGTCCTCCCTCCCCTCTCCACCGATGGGCTGCTTACGCCATCAGTGATGTGATTGTTCAGTTTAACAGGAAGAGATGCGCTTTCGCTCAGTATAATGGAGGTTTCTTTAGTTATATTGTTTTGTATTATTTTAAGTTGTTTGGGGATGCGGTGGCACACAGTCAAATCTTTCGCTGAACAGATCCACCACGTTTGACGCTCATAAATTTTCATGAAAGTCATCGCGCTGCACGTATTAGGAGGTTTGCTGAAGGTGGCAGCTGAAGTGCAGCAAGGGGATTTAGATGTTTTATAAATTATGACAGTTCGCGTTCATTGAAAAGTAATACAGATGAATAAATCGGTCTTTAGTTTCATGCTCAAGTGATTTGCCCGTCAACCACAAGCGTACCACATCAAATCCCAACCGAACGGCACTCCGGACAACCTCTTCCAACCAGGCCAGGGCTGGACAACAGAACTGGCATGACATGGAGCACTCACACTTGTCAAGTGAACCGGGATATGGGGGTCAAACACACTCAGGCACGGTTCAGATAGCCTAGTGAGTACACCTTAAAGCTGCCTTTCCACTGGCCATAACATTTTCTGAGAGAAATTAACAAAAATAGATTCTCATCTCGCGCACACCGACCTGATTAGACAACACTGGAATACATCGCATCCAGTTGAGCTGACGCAGAAATTCTAATATTTGAACACATCCACAGCTCAAATTGGATCAGGATTTTCCATATGTGGATATGATTGGAAATCTACAGCTCCCAGACTACTCTCCATCTCCAATGACTTCCGGTCTGTTGCTTGTTGTGTCTCTAAAGATGACTAAGAGAGGTAAGAAATAATAAAAGGCCCACAGTAGCTTCGCTTTTCGCACCAAATTCCATTTTTCTTTTGGATATTTGGTGCCAGTTTATCAGGAGGAAGTGACAATTTTGATTCTTAGACTCATTAGATGGAAACAGTGCTTTATTCTCAAATGTTTTATGTAATATTCCAGTTTTAAGCATATGTTTAAATGGCATATTTAGATGGAAACAACTCTTCGGTTACACTCACCCTGCACAGAGCACAGAGGATGCTAATAATGACAGCCTTTAATTGTAGTTGCTAGCCCACCTATGCACCAATGAAACCCATCCAGATCTACTCTGAGTAATCCAGGTCGGATTTAAATTGGTGTCTCTAATTCTGCTCACACTACTTAAAGTGTCGAACAGCCATCTCCAGCATGGCAGGCACACCAACAAGGATTTTAAAGCCTTTAGGTCTTTAGATTTGTCTTGTGAGGCCAGAGTGTTTGTCTTTTGAGTGAGGTTTACTTGCATGGATCCTACTATTAGGTCAATGTTACACTCAACCTCCTAAAACCTCATTACCCATTCAGGTCAAGGGACCAATGTAACCTCTTGAGTTCTACTTGGACCATTCTGGGTAGTATTTATACCAGCATGAGAGGCAGGCATGCTAATTAGGACTGTAAAGACTGCAGGCTCGAGCATCAAACTCTAGTGTGTCAGATGAGATAAGTTTCGTGAGGTTTATTTGCACAGCTTCTCCTGTAAACAGTGGGATTCAAACCTGTGTAACTGCATTCGAGGTGCGTGTGTTAACAAGCATGCTAAAGACCACACCCTTTAGCTTCAGTCACTAGTGTGCCACTTAAGGACTGAAGGAGTGTAGTTTACTGGAATGGCTTGTAGGGTTGCCATGCCATGCCAACATACTCAAAGATTAGAATACATAAGACATGTCAATCGTATAGTTTTGAATGGGGAAAGTATAACGGTCAATATGGCAAATGAAGTCTCACCTTCTAGTATAGGAGCCAATCAGCAATTGCTATAGACTGATGATTCTCCAGGGAAGGGGCTTGGACAAGACATGTGTTTTCTGCAGATTTTGTGTGATTCAAACTTTTAGAAATACAACTACAGAGACAGATTTTGTTTAATTTTATTGGTGATTCTGAATATAAAATTGAATCGTAAGCTTGGAAAGCAATTTTGTAGAATTTGATGATTCCCCATTTAAACAGAATGCCCAAGTATACTGCCCAAGAGGCATTTCAAAGATGGCCACCGAGTGAAATGGCTTGCCTTAAAGGGACTTTGGCATACTAGCTGGCCTCCATTACACTCAATGTCCTTGCAACCACCCAAAACACCTTAGCAATGCTTTGGCAAAAACAACTTAGCAACTGCTTAGCAAGTCTTGGCAATGCTTTCTGTGAATTTACTGAAAACTGCAATGTGAAGCCTTGAATGAGATATCCTGTTTTAAGGAGGCAATGTTGGAAATGTTATGAATTATTTTTTCTTTAGAAATAGCCTATGCATTTTCCCACTCAGTGTCATTCTTATTATAATTTATAGGAAATGTTTGTCACTATATGATTGTATGAACATATACTTCTGAACAGGGATTTCTCCTTTTCAGGGCACTTTTGACTGTGAATATACGTTTGTCTCTTCATAAAGTTGGTTTTGATTATTCAACAAGGCTGTATCTTGTGTGATGTTTTTTTCCCCCAGTTAAACAAGCTGACATGTATACAGTATATGATACAGGTGGATCATGACAGTGGTAAAATTTGATTGAAGTATGTGTTTTTCTGTAATAATATCAGCAATACTGCTGCTTCCTGCTTTTCCCATTGGAGTTTTAATATTTTAGAGCACAGAGCACATAAACGTGTATTATCTATTTATGATCTGTCAGTTCCGTTATTGATGTAAAAGCACTTAACCGCACTTACACACACAGTCTCTCAAACTCAACCCTGGCTTCCTTCTAATGTAAGTTAATCTAAAATCTCAGCTGCCTTTTGGCTCTACAAACATATTAAAAAAGTAATTTGGTTTCAATTTTTATAACGCTGCAAGATTCAAAGAGATAGCATACATATTGATCTGACCAAAACTGTGAAGAGTGACCTAATTTAATTGAAAATCTAATAAAGCGCAGTTTCCTATATGTAATGTATAATATATAGACATAATTCATTCTATAGATTTCTGTACAACCAGTTACATATTTATATAATAATAATAATAAAAGCTTTAAAAAAGGCCACAAATCTATCTATCTATCTATCTATCTATCTATCTATCTATCTATCTATCTATCTATCTATCTATCTATCTATCTATCTATCTATCTATCTATCTATCTATCTGTCTGTCTGTCTGTCTGTCTGTCTATCCATCCATCTGTCCCTCTGTCCTTCCATCCGTCCATCTAAATATCCATACTATCTATCTGCCCATTTGTTTGTTCATCCATCCTTCCATCCCTCTATACGTCTATCCATCCATCTGTTTGTCCATCCATCCATGTATCCATCTATCCGTCCGTCTGTCCGTTAGTCCATCTTAATATACCACACTATCTATCTGCCCATTTTTTGTTCATCCACCCATCCATATTTCTCTCTATTAATCTGTCCATCCATCCAACCATCCATCTTTTCTGTCTATCTATCCATCTATCTTTCCATTTATCTATTCGTCTAACCATCCATCCGTCCGTCCATCTGTCTGTCTAGAATAATTTATTTATTTAATCATCAATAATTATTTGTCATTATATCCATCTCTCCACAAATTCATAATACAGGCCTCCTGGCGACGTGTAAGTAGCTGAGTTGATTTATATATGATATAATTATTTTTAAGTAGTTTTAAAAAAAGATTTTTCTAGATTTTATATTTGATTTGAAATGCTATACTTTTACTGTATACTAGTTACAAATAGTACAAAAGAAAAACACTGGGTACTACTAATTACTTTATGCAGTTTTATGCCACATATTAATCATACACATCTACCACAAAAAGTGTGAAAATATGTAGGTATGTATTTGATGTCTAATATACAATGTTTCCATAAATATTTTCTCATTAGTACAATAATATAATGCATTTCTCATTTGCTTTTAGATTAAAATATCGTCTTAAAAACACATTTTAATGCCACAAACCTCAGAACAACTTCTGTTTCAGCCATGGTTTCAGCGCGAAAATCTAAACTGGTAGCCAGCCACATAACCAAAGAAAGTGTTATCATGGGGACGTAATAGACGCATGCGCATTAGCCCATCCATATTTGTTTTTACGCATCCTTGGTAACAGTCACCTGTTTTAGGGGGCGCATTCGGTCTACAGCTTTTGTAAATTAAAATAGTATTTAAAAGACTTCACCGTCTCTCTGGCTTTACAACAACCGTGAAATGGCTCATGTTCGCACCTACAACCCGCGTGTTCGTGTGGGAAACTGGAAAGAAGACGTGACTTTAGAGGAGGTTTGTTGTTTCAATGCTTCTCATAAGGTTTACTACGCGTGCGTAGAGCTTTTTTTTTAAACAAATAACACATTTCTGACTGCAGGAAACATTAAAAGAGTTTACTCTGCAAAAAGACAGAGGCGAACTCACTGTACAGAAGGAAGGAGCTTTGAAACATAACATCCTCGAAACGGTAACGTTAGGACTTTTTTAAGCTTACCACTAGTTTACTGTTTGATAGAAGTGTCTATGAACAATGAACAAGATGATAATCGGGTATGTCTGATAAAATGCTAATTATAATGATGATGATAATAATAAGTAATAGCAATATAAACTAAATTTCAATCCATATTTTGAAACCTTGTTACTGTAATTCAGTTTGTAAAATGTTTTGAAGTAATTTTGTGTAACCAAATTTATCAATTTAAGTGTAACTGAAATGTATAGTTCACCCTTAAAATTAAAATTCTAACATAATTTACTCACTCTTTACTTATTTACTTGTTCGAAACCTGACTTGCTTCTATTGAACACAAAAGAGGACATTTTGAAGAATACTCAAGCTGTAACCATTGACTTCCATAGTATTTGTTTATCCTACTATGGAAGGCAATGGTTACAGGTTTTCAGCTTTCTTTAAAATATCTTCTTTAGTGTTCAACAGAAGAAAGAAACTCATAAAGCTTTGGAACCACTTGAGAGTGGGAAAATAGGGAGCTAATTTTCATTTTTTTTGTGGTGAACAATCACTTTAATCTATTTTTCTCTGCTGAATGTTACACTAATATGTAATGTTTTTGTTAGGTGAGTTTATCTGTATCTCAGGATGGTTTTTTACACTTTGGAGACACAGTAATGCTGGTGAACTGTGGAGATGGAGATCACATGCAGCGGAGCCCCTGTGTCCTCAGCATCATTGCGGACAGCAGTAATGTCTCATCACATTCACAGACAAACACAGGCCCTCACCTTACCGGGCCCCTCCAAGTAGGAGGAGCCCACAGGATGGACCCTTGTGTTAGAAACACTTTCATCATTGTAAGGTATTTCTCTTGCACATTAGAGCTGCACAATATTGAAAACAATTGCAATATATATAATAGAGTTGCACGGTTTACTGGTACTATGGTAGTACGGTGATACTATGGCTACAAAATACTGACGGTGCCACTGTAGTTTGTATCGAGTTTGTATCATCATTAATGGTTTTACAATAGTTAATGTTGCATGTGGAAAAGTCAGTAAAAAAAACGGAGAATGTCAAATAAGAAAAAATAAGGGAATTATTAGTTAAATATATGTATTATAACATAAAATACAGTATTTCTGACAGTTAGCTTCATTTCATAGATCTGAGTTCTGAATTACAGTATCGGGAATGCTACTTGATATCGTGATACTTCAGCTGGTATAGTATTGTGACATAAATTTATGGTATAGCGACAACCCTAATATAGTAATAAATGCGAAATATATTGCAATATCAATACAATTTCACCTGATGGCTTGAATAGTTTAAAAATAATTCAGAATTTTTAAGTGATTTGGCTGATTTTGTAGGGTAGTGCATAAAGCTTTATGGTTTTCTGCGGACTTTTACAGTAGTCAGGTACAAACATTTAATTTAATCAAATTTACAATAACACTACAGTCTTCGTCAAATAAATAATTAAACACAATCTATGTTAAAGCAACGAATGTTATAATTTCTTAAGGATTTTAATTAGCTTAGAAAGCTTACATAAATACAAAACACATGCAAATGATAAACTCTCACTCTATTATGGTTAAATTTTGCAATGACTGCAAAAGTCACATGTTTTCTAAACGCTGATGCTGAAAAGACATATTGTGCAGCCTTATCGTCCATTAAAACCAAACACTGTAAATCAGAGATGCCCCAAAGTTGGCCCATGGTAACCTTTTATTTGGCCCACCATCCCATCTGAGAGAAGAGGGGGAATAACGGGAATATTTAGGGATTGCCATTTCAAATTTAAGGTAACCTTTTATTTGTTTGTTTAATTGTTAAGCTGCAACTAACGCTAACTGAAATGAAGTGTTTCAATTTAAATGCTGTAATTTAGTTAAAATGTACATACATTTATACGAGGAGTAGAGGACAATGCAGAGACTTTGGTGAGCAAATCAAGGCAAAGCAGATTCTGCTTGACTAGTGTATTCAATTTTATAATTATGATTGTTTATTGTAATAAGTTATAATTTAAAAACGTTGTACTCCATTAGTTAATACGGTTCAAAGAGATGTTTTCTGTTTAAATATTATGAAATAAATTAGGAAATTTCCCATGGCAACTTTAATGTAAAATAGTTTTGTATATTTATCTTTGGCCCACGACTCTCAATGATATTTGGTTTTTGGCCCTTCATACAAAAAAGTATTAAATTCAATTCAATTCACCTTTATTTGTATAGCGCTTATACAATGTAGATTGTGTCAAAGCAGCTTCACATAAAAGGTCACAGTAAATAGGAACAGTGTAGTTAAGTTTGTAGTGTTTAAGTTCAGTTCAGTTTAGCTCAGTTCAGTGTGGTTTAATAATCACTACTGAGAGTCCAAACACTGAAGAGCAAATCCAACGATGCGCAGCTCTACAGATCCTGAACCATGCAAGCCAGTGGCGACAGCGGAGAGGGAAAAAAAACTTCACTAATGGCGGAAGTGAAGAAAAAAAAACCTTGAGAATGACTGCAAGTATGGGTATCCCTGCTGTAAATGATATCTGTTAAATAGCATAGCTTGTGATTCATGGATGTTTTTTATTTATTTATGCTTTAATTTTACACTATGACTCCTTGATCATGAAGTTTCAGTGTTGAAATGTTTAACAAACTGACTTTTATTGACTTTTTAGTAGTTCGAAACAATAGGCTACAGTATACTGAAATGGTTGGTCATGAAAATTACAGTAGAAAAACTGTAATTATGTTTTTTGGTACTAAATATTGTTACAAACTATTTAAAATGTCTTTTGATAAATGTCAAAGCAGAGATCAATATCCCATGATGCAGTGTTTCTCAACCACGTTCCTGACTCCTTAACCAAAACACACCAAACACACCTGATTCAGCTCATTAGCAGAAACGGAAAGACCTGTAATGTGTGTGACAGACAAAAGGGACATCCAAAACATGCAGTGCTGGTGGTCCTCCAGGAACGTGGTTGAGAAACACTGACATAATGCAATTCAGAAGTGTAGATTAATCAAATCTTATGAAACTTCATGAAAAAATGAAACTAACTGATATTTATATGTTATAGAAACATATGCATAATATAAGAGAGAATAAAGATTACACAAGAGAGAGCTAATAGAATATCTGAGCAAACTTTTTAAATAATAAAACAAATGCAATATTAAATAAAAAGTGTTAGTATTAAAAGGCAGAAGGTAGTTTAAGTGTTGATGAGAAAAAGATCTTCAGCACGACTAAAAATAAAACATCAAAAGACAAATAATAAGTGCTATGACTAGTCCCGGTTCGTCTAACGCATTACATTGAACAGAATGAGTATAGTATTTAAGTTTGTCTATGTAATAAACATCAGCAATGATTTTCATAAATTAATGAAATACAACATGGTGCTAGCTAACTTGCTATTTAAACGTTATTATCATTTTTTAAAAAGTCTAATATTGACTTAGAGTCACTTTGGTGCATTTATCACAACACTATTTACATTTGCACAACAGTTAATGCATTTCTCAAAACTATTAGTCATTTGTGCACATCATGGTAGCAGTTTCTTATTCTATTCTATTTTATTATAGTTTCTTATTCCATCCAACAAATTGCAAATGCTTTTGGACATGCACCAATTGCTTTCATACAACTCTCTGCTGTTTTATAACATTATCATTTGCTTATGTCATACCATATAATAGTCATTCCATATAAAACTAATAGTCCTCATTTCATTACTTGAGTCATTATGTACAAAATGTTGAACTAGTTGTCAAAATCTGTCAAATGTAAATTTTTTACAAAATTTTAAATCTTTTATTCCTGTAAATCTCTTCTAAATTGAACAATTTCATGAATTATTTACAGACCTGTGTATGTTGTCGGTTCAGTTTCAATATGTACTCCAATATTGTTTACAGTTGTGCACAGCTCTACACATAGGAAGTTTATGTTTGTTGTAAATAAGGGTTTATTTATTCTTTTGCACAATGCTGTGAATAAATTAGAATTGCAAAGAGCAAATGCAGTACAAATGTGAAACATACATATTCAGTGTTTTGTACTCAGAAACCTCACTAAATGCAGTGTCTAACTTTACTGTAGTTTTCAAATGGCTGTGCAAATAGTATATAGTGCTGTCTTGAGCATTTTCAGCAAGTGTCACCAAAATCCGACTTTTTTGCACAGGAAAACATTTACAGAGTAAACTGTCATAATGAAACATGACAAAGCCATTTGACTATCTTGTTCATAAACAATGGTGTCAGGACTTTTCATCTTGATGACACTGACACTTTCATTGACATGAAGACTTGCTTTTGAGGAATGAGCCATCCATTTTGAGCAAGTGACATGCTACTGCAGGCTATCAACTAAGTTTAGCAGTTTGTACTAATTGTTTTGAGAAATGCATTAACTGTTGTGCAAATGTGAATAGTGTTGTGAGAAATGCACCAAAGCCACTGAGAAAAACTGTAAAAATAAAAAACTGTTTTTTTTAATGTGAGTTGCGACACGTTAAGCCCTCCTACATTGCAGACACATCTACATATCTGGAGCAGTTTCACGTGGCATCTGCATTTATGGATGCTGATTTTATATTTTTTTATTTCTGTGATTCAGTGTTGATGGGAGCTCTGATGGAGAAGTGGTCAGATATGATCAAAGTTTTGCCCTGAAAACCACTGGAGGCTTTGCTGGAGAGGTAAACAACCAAATACTTTTGCATATTTTACACTGTATAAATTAAGTACAGTTCATCTTTTTTTTAAATCTATCAATAGTCGAGTTGTTGTTTTTGCATCTGTTGGTTTAAAGGGATAGTTCACCTAAAAATGAAAATCACCTCATCAGTTACTCTCCCTTCACTTGTTCAAAACTTAATCATAGATATATATACAACATGTATTGAAACTTGAAATGTTAAGCTTTCAAATGATGTACAGTTTGTCTTGATTGCTTTATTTTTTATTTCTGTTGAACACAAAAGAAGATATTTCGAAGAATGTTGGTAGTTGGCACCCATTGACTTCCATAGTAATTTTTTCCCTACTTTATGTTAATTGAAGTGGTGTCACATGGTTTGTTTTGACTGGTAGGGGGTCTTATATGCAACACACACTTGAGATAATTAGCCAATCGCGTTGCGCTAGGTCACCTGGCGAATCAGATTGTGCTTTTTCGGGAGGAGGGCTTGTAGAAACTCAGTCATTTTAGACAAATTGTAAATAAAGTTGCTGAAAAATAATGTGTTTCTATAAACATTTAAAGAACAATTTATACAAATTTGAAAATTCAGTCATCGTTTTTCGAGAAGATACTTTGAATAATGTTGGAAATAATTGATTTCCATTGTGTTTTTTCCTACTGTGGATGTCACTGGCTGTCACTTTCCCAGCCTTCTTCAGAATATCTTCTATTGTATACAACAGAAGAAAGAATCTAATAAAAGTAAATTGAGTAAATTTTCATTTTTTTAGTTAATTGATAAAGTAATGGCTTGTTTAAACAGCATCAATGATCAACTAACATCTGTTCAATTCCACACAGCTGTTTCTTGCCAGTGATCACAAGTCATTTCAGAAGTGTGCTAGAAAGTCTCGACTGCAGGAGCTGAGTTTAGTAGAGGAGTTTGATTTTCTGTGCTGGTGGAAGGTGCTCTACTTCGACCCACAAGAGAGGCTTGAAAATGAGGGATACCCGGTTCAGGTACATCTTTATGATTTTCAAATGTACTTTATTGCTATTGGCAGTTTAATAATGTAGAGTGAATGCTTTGTTTTGGCAGGTGAACAGCAAGGTTTTGATTTCCCACTGTAAGACCAATCAATGTCTGGCTGCACTGGGCAATCACATCCTATGGTAATATGGTATATTTCATTTTGTACCATTTTAATGCATGCGAGCAGGGAGCAGATAAATATTATAAATACTCCAAGTGCTTCATTTACTAAATACATTTAAAATACTACAAGTACATCATGTAGAATAATGAAAGTAAAATCCATGTGCTTAAAATAGACATACAATATACAACATTTTTATTTAGAATTGAATATATAAATATTTCACTATCAGATATATATTCAATTATTTTACTGTTACTTTAATACTGTTGCTTTACAGCAAGTATTTCTTTCCAATAAATAAATAAATGTTAATTTATATATATATATATATATATATATATATATATACACTCTATTAGGTACACCTTACTAGTACCGGGTTGGACCCCTTTTGCCTTCAGAACTGCCTTAAACCTTCATGGCATAGATTCAACAAGATACTGGAAATATTCCTCAGAGATTTTAGTCCTTATTAACATGATAGCATCACAGAGTTGCTGCAGATTTGTCAGCTGCACATCCATGATATCAACCTCCCCTTCCACCACATTCCAAAGGTGCTCTATTGGATTGAGTTTGGTGACTGTGGAGGCCATTTGAATACAATGAACTCATTGTCATGTTCAAGAAACTGTCTGAGATGATTCGCGCTTTATGACATGGTGTGTTATCCTGCTGAAAGTAGCCATCAGAAGATGGGTACACTGTGCTCATAAAAAGGATGGACATGGTCAGCAACAATACTCAGGTAGGCTGTGGCATTGACACGATGCTCAATTGGTACTAATGGGCCCAAAGTGTGCCAAGAAAATATCCCCCACACCATTACACCACCACCACCTGAACCATTGAGACAAGACAGGATGGATCTATGCTTTCATGTTGTTGATGCCAAATTCTGACCCTACCATCTGAATGTTGCAGCAGAAATTGAGACTCATCAGACCAGGCAATGTTTTTCCAATCTTCTAATGTCCAATTTTGGGCGAGCCTGTGCGAACTGTACCCTCAGTTTCCGGTTCTTAGCTGACAGGAGTGGCACCCGGTGTGGTCTTCTGCTGCAGTAGCCCATCCGTCTCAAGGTTGGATGTGTTGTGCATTCAGAGATGCTCTTCTGCATACCTCAGTTGTAACGAGTGGTTATTTGAGTTACTGTTGCCTCTCTATCAGCTCGAACCAGTCTGGCCATTCTCCTCTGAACTCTGGCATCAACAAGGCATTTGTATATTTATATTTATAAGATTATTTATATTTTATGAATAATTCATCAATTTTTAATTACATTTAAAAATATTGTCAAAAAGAAAGCAGTCATTGGCTGATCATTTTTTAGTGGTCCCTTAATATTTTCCATATTTTTATTATACTAAACAAAGAGAGAGAGAGAGAGATTGTAATGAGAAAAACAGCAGCTTAAGAACAGTTTGAAGGTTTCTTTTTGAAGGTTTGTGTTTGTTTGTTTATTTATTTGATTCGTTTGTGTGTTTAGGTCTCAGTTTGGTAAAGAGTATGAACTCACCGCTCACACCTTCCTGGACTCCCATAAGGCAGAGCGGGACAATAATCACTGGCTGTTCTCCACTGCTCATCCAGCCAATCAGAGTCAAAGTCTCCTTCAACTACAGCAAGACGAGCACAGAGAAAACCAGGAGGACACACAAGTAAAGGATTGCAGTTAAAAAAAACAATGATTATACCAATCAATTCAAGATTTTATTATATTTTTCAAAGTAGACAATTCCTCAAATGCAGCAGACTTTACTCACTGCTGCCCTCTGCTGTTTATTAAAAGTTTTGTAAAAGTGCTCAGCATTGCAGTAATTTAATAATAACAACAATTTAATATAGCTTATACACAAATTCATTGTCTCTAAATGCAATAATAATTTTATATAGTATATAGTATATATTATAAATTTAAATATTGTTTACATGTTTCTGCTTTTTATTCTGATGTTTTTTCTTATTATTTTGATGGTTTTTCGGATGGTTTCTCTGATGTTTTTTCTGACAGTTTCTCATCTTTTTCCCTTTTTTCGTGTTTCTGTCCAATCTGCCATTGTTTCCATTGGCACTGTCTGAAACCTACACGGAGAACAAAAGAATCATGTGTATGCTCTAGTAAACACACACTCTCAAATCCATCTCTCGTATATTCACTACCTTTTCAAAGTTTAGGGTCAGTAATGCAGTGAACAGCTCAATGAAAAACATTACAGGATTTAATACTTTAATTAGGAAATTTAGGATTTTAATTTAGATGAATTTTAAGATCTTAAAAATATCTTGATTATCTTAAAATGAATGTTTTAACATTTCCTAATATTTGCAACATCACCTTTTACTATGTTTGGCATCAAACAAAAAAATTAAGATTTAAAAGACGATTTTTTAAATAGAAAAAATCTGGCACCCCAAACTTTTAAATAGTAGTGCATATCAAGCAGAAACAGCATTTCATAATAATTCCTGCAACTCAAGGCCAGTGAATCACAGCCAAGCAACAGCATGACTGAAACTAATATTGCATAAACTGAACGAAACAAGAGACAGAAAAGAGGAGCAAAGGTTTTTAATAAGACAGAAGCTTGATTCATTATACATAACCAATGACAGCATCACCATCATTCAAACATAAACCGCATATGCAAAGAATAAATAAGGAGAGTTGATGTCAAAGTATTTGCCCTCTTGTGAAATTTGTATTCTTTTTCAAATATTTCCCAGGTGATGTTTTAAGAGTATTTCCTATAATAATTTTTCTTCTAGAGAATGTCTTAATTGTTTTAATTTAGCTGGAATTTTTTTATACACACACACACATATATATATATATATATATATATATATATATATATATATATATATATATATATATATATATATATATATTATTATTATTATTATTATTATTATTATTATTATTATTATTATTATATGAACTCTAAAGATGCACTTGCTGTTTGTTTTTAGTTCAGTTGTCAGATTAGGTCTGTCTGAGGTATTGGGCATGGCTAACATACTTAAAGGTGCGTTTTTGACTCTTCTAAAGCATAGAAATCCCAAAATATGTTTGCAGATATTTAAGAAACATGCTAAGTAAACATTCTTGTTTATCTGAAAAACAGTGCTGAAGTCAGATATTCTGCTTTGAAACTGCATGTTACGTGCCGGAACAGCTGTTTTTGTTTTGTTCATTTAACCTGCCCAATGCCAGTTTAGCCAATTATATTTCAGCATCCCGGGTTGCCTTGTTGGAAAACAGCATATTTCATTCAGTCAGGAAGGCTCTCGAAGCATGTGTCAGTGACACAAATGCAATCTCTGTTGGACAGTAACAGACTCCGAAATGAGATGCAGATTCAGAGTTCCACGTGAGGTTATCAATTATTAAATAATATAAATATTATGAGCGTAAACATTAGGTGAGCAGGTTACATTGTAACCTGTGTCATAACACGCTACATGACGAGGTTTGCACCAGACGAAACACGACAGAAATTTAAATACAGCCATTCAGAAGCACAGAATGCACTCACTCATAAAATGGTAAGGTTTATAATCTAATTAATACATATTAAACCTCTTTAACATTATTAAATGTAGATTACGAATCACTGATATGTGTTGGTTTTGAGTCACAGTTCTAAAGTTCAGTTTCAAACAGTTTATTTTATTTTCAAGATCTGAGTTGAACTATCTGCTTCTGCTTCAGTACATCGCAAGAAATGTCATGTAAAATGGTTTTCAAACTCACATGATTAACATTTGACACAGAATAAAGCACATGAGGTGTATCTGAGGTGATCACTGTCAGTTTTCTGTTGTTCAGCTGCAAGAAACAGAAGCCGTTTCTAATATAAATTTCAGGTGTTGATTAGGACAAAAACTATTTTTCAAAAACTAAAATATTTCTTCTATCGCTTGCTGTTTCTTTAAGTTAGAACATGACTAAATCAGTCTTTAGGCTCGATAGTTAGATAGTAGTTGATGGCGTCAACCTGGCAACCTGCGCTTGCATGTGTTTTAAACCAGGCATGCAATACCTAGTTCACCCACTGGGTGTCAAACTTCAATACTGCACCTTTAACCACACTCCCTCCAACTGTCAGTCTTGATAACAAACAGAAATGATGAGGAGGAAGTGTCTGTTAGGTTGTAATAATTCTCCTTAAACCCTTTTCCTGATCTTTCAGAATGAATTGCCTAAATCCAATCGGCTCGCAGAAGAAAAAGCAAGCTACGCCACTGTTTTTTCATTTGATTTTCCATTTTTCTACAGGAACTGCATCACAATATGAATGAAAAATGTCGTAGCTTCCGGTTCATGCAGACTTTAAGAAATATATTTTTATCCAAATTACCCTAACTTGCCTAATTAGCATAATAATCTTAAGCCTTTAAACTGCACTTTAAGCAGAATAGTAGTATCTTGCGAAATAAGTAGAGCATTTTTTATTTGTTATTACATATATTATCTTTAAAAATATGTTGAATTTTTTTTCTCTCTGTTAAACATCACTTGGGAAATATTTAAAAAGAATTAAAATTCCACAGGAGGGCTAATAATTTTGACTTCAACTGTAAATAAAGACAGGGAGGTATAAATAAACAATCAAATAAATAAACAATCAATTAAATAAATAAATAAATAAATAAATAAATAATCAAATAAATAAATAATTAAATAAATAAATAAAGGGATGTGTAAACACTAGTTTACGTTTGTCCAGGGGGTCCATTCACTCCACTGGGAGACGAGCAGTGGGTCTCTGCAGCGAGCTCGCAGCTTTCTGATCAAGCCCTGAACTTTGACCTTTGAGCCTTCCTCCCATTCTTTAGTTTTCAGCTGTGGAGAAATAAGAGAGAGTCAATTCAGTTCTTACTAAGGATAATTCACTCCTAAAGAAAAAAAACTAGAAGTCCTTAAGTCTCAAATATTTGAGAAGTAATTAAAGTATCACATATATTTCACAATAGCTAATAATAATGGTCTTCAACTGAATATGATAACATTTAACCACATTTAACACATATTTTAGAGCGTCTTAAGAAACTGGATTTTATATATAGGAAGAGTTCAGATGCAAAAACCTCTAAATGCCGTCTGAAATTTTCTCCTAAAATGAGCATTTTTGTTTGCCTCCTATGTTTATGTTCAGTTATTTCACTTGAAAAGCAATGAAAAGAACTTATTTGTCACTAAAAAATGTAAAATTACTGAGCCTACATACAGGAGTCAGAAAAAAATGCTAACTTTAGAAGAAAACATCACATGGCTTTTAGAGGTTTTGCATCTAATCTCTTCATATATAACATTTAATGCACATGATCAATCTTTTTCCTTACTAAACAAATCCTAAAAGAAATGCAGAATGATTTTGAATGTTTCAGGATGTGTGTTTGTGTACAGGAGATTATGTTGTACCTTGCCATCATGTCGATTCTCATACTGAATCTGGTGCGTCAGAGGAAAGAAACTCTGTGGCTGCGGCCAGGAGGACGGAGGCTTCACCTCCACCTCGATTATCTGCTCATCACTGCCCTCATTCTTTACTCTGCAGATGGAAATGTTTGGATTGGCTGGCTTAACTAGGAAAAAACGAACAATAGCGTTCAGTCAGCGATGATGTGAGGCAGACCAGTGTTTACTTCTTAGCCAACTAGGGTGTATGATGATTTAAAGGGGACCTGTTATGCAAAAAGCACTTTTATAAAGGGTTTAAACTCAGTTGTGTGGCAAGAGTGTTTAAATATAACCAGCCTATAATGGTTAAAGATTAAATAATTCTATTTTTATAAAACACACTTGATAAAAACAGTCTGTGAAAACACTTTAATTGAGATTCTGCCTTTGTACAAGTGTTCATATGGCAAAGCCCTGCCTATTAGTGACAATCTCTCTCTCATTAGTATAGACAGCCCATAAGCAGCTATCTGCTAGAGTTTTCACACCGTACCTGCTGAAGATAATGTCAGCGACTAAAAGGCTTTATAAATATAGAGTTTTAGGAGGCATAAATGAACACTGTAGTCTCGATAAAGTCCGATCACACAACGCGTTTTTTACATTGAGAGGTGCATCTTTTGAATGGTTTACTGATGGCCGTGAGCGCGTTGTGCTCTGTGTGCTTGCCGTTGAAAAAAGTCAACTACGAGCGGGAAAAGCATGTCACGTTAGTCGCGTCTGTTTCATTCTCCAAACAAATGAAAGCAGAGGAGGGGTGTCCATAAAGGTGACAGCAGTGTTTGTGTTGTCTTGTTGACTACGCACATTTTAAAGATGGAAGAGAGACTAGCGGTCACTGTTTCAAGTTATCTGGAGCAGTATGACTCGCTCACGATATGTAGCTGATTCAGTCGTTGCCTAGTGACATAAAAAAGTGCACCGCACTTCTTTTTTTCTTGTCAATAAAAAAGGCACAGTGGTGCGCCTCGCATATTTGAAACGTAAAAGCGCGTTCGGTGTGATCGGCCCCATAGACTGCTTTCTTCTGAGACACTTTGAAGTTTGAATTTTTTCACAGAGATGACGTTATTCCTGTTTTGAATCTGCCACTATGCTGATGCATAGGCGTTTACAGCTCCGCCCCTTTTGAAAAGAGTACACAATCTCATTTGAATTTAAAGCGACAGTCACCAAAATGGCACAATTAGGATTGAAACCTAACAGGGGCAGTTTCAGAGAGTTAGTTGTTGGATGTTGAATATTTTTAGCTGAAACTTTGCATACACACTCTAGGGACATAAGAAACTTTTTTTATATCTTTTAAAAAAGGCATAATAGTAATAATAGTATAATATAATTACAGTATAATAGTAAGTACACTGAATCTGTGCGTGCAGAAATGTGCAGATTTTTAGCCCATCATTGAGTCTGTGTATTTACTTGTGTAAATGTGTGTAAATTTATATTTATTCAGTTTTTAAATTAATTTCACTAATATTATTGTGAAATAATAATAGTAATATTAAAATGTTCATATGATTTATTTACAATACAGTTTGTAAAGTCATATTTTTCTGTCTTTTAGTAGATCTGTTATAAAAGAGACTTGCTTTGTTTACCAAATAAGTGGATCTAATTGGATTTGCATTGTAAACATTAAATACAAGCTTAAAAATGTTTTTTTTATTTCATAATATTAAGTTTGTAGTTATGATACTCCTAAAATCATTCCACCTAAATCTGCAGATTTTTTACAAAATTCTCTGCATAAATAGTAAAAAATGTCAGCAGATTCTGTCTGGCCCTAGTTATGGGTTAATGTTACTTGAAATAAAACAAATCAATAAAAAGTAAACCAAATTAAAAATAAGTAAAAACTATATAGACATTATAAAAATGAAACGTTTATTAAACTTTTTAACAAAAACAACAATGGAAAATATAAAAGATATATTATAATATAATAAACTATTAATAAACTAAAATTGTGTATTAAAATAAAAAATGTATACCATGCTCAGCATATACAAGTATACCCCTCACAAATCTAACTTTTAAATTCATATTTTTAATAGGAAGCTTCACAGGAAGCTACTGTTACTCTCCAACTGAGTTAATCAGTATTCAGTCATTAACCCACGATCTGAACTCACCGATATCTCTCAGGAAGAAGCTGTAGTCAGTTCTTATATAGCAGCACGCAGAAAGAGCTTCTCCTGTTATCTGCAGCCGCTCAGACTCCTCAGAATAGGAATCGGTTGAATGTGGGAGAGAAAATACCCCGTCCACAGACTCTGACACCCAATTTCCATTATCCCTAAATAAATGTATGAAACAATCTCGATTGAGTCACCCATAGCATCAGCTTATTATTTCTGTGGGTGTGTTTGTGCGTCTGATACCTTGAATTGCGTAGTCTGAATGCAGTAAATGCATCTGATCTCCAGGAACATTTGATGCGTTCGGTACAGGAAAAACTTTCGGCTGTGCAGTTGATGTTAAAAGCTGAAAAGGAAGAAAGAAACGTCTGTGTCCAAAACTGAAAGTAAAATTGTTTCCTGATTTATGGCTCAGGCATTCAATGACTCGACATAAAGCTTATTATTATTATTAACCATAAAGCTGCTTTTTTCAGGAATATATGGTTAAAGGAGACCAATTATTTTAAAAAATTGACTTTTAACACTTTTAAAAAGAAAACACTTTTAAAAGGGTTTAAATAAGGCAACAGTGTGTGAATATAGCCAGCCTCTAATGGTTAAAATGAATTGATTTTATTTTATATAATCACAGTTGATAAAAACAGTCTGCATAAACACTTTGATTGAGATTCTCACTTTAAACATGTCATCAGAGGGGGAAAGCCCCGCCCTCTCGTGACCATCTCTCCCACATTAGCATAAACAGCCCTGAGTGAGAAGCACTCTGCTATTAGAGTTTTCACACCATACCTGCTGAAGATAATGTCAACAGCTAAATGTGGAGTTTTAGGATGCGCAAATAAACACTAGTCTCTATAGACTGCCTTCTTCTGAGAGTGCTTTCACACCTAGACGTTTATTTCGGAACCTGTCTCGTTTGCCCAGTTAGCACGGTTCGTTTGGCATATGTTAAACCTGCATTCGCTCTCGGATCTACACCAAATAAATCAGCCTGAATAAGGTGGTCTCGATTCGATTGAAACGAACTCTGGAGTGGATCGATTGTAGTGAGAAAGCAATATGATCCAACGAACTAAGAAACCAGGCTATATCACAGTGTATTATGGTTATGGAATAACTATGTATACAACTATTAAGAGAGAATTATGAGGGGATGTCATTCCTACCGGTAAATGTGCGCTTCATGTCGATTATGAAAGTGAAAGCATGCGGAATTATTCACGAGAGCTGTTTATCCGTTAGGAAAAAATATGATCTGATATGAAATTACAATCTGATATTTTTTCCATATTTTAATTTTATAATATTTAATATTAGGCCTAATGTTTCGTTCATTTTGATCTGCTTCATGATCTGACTGCAGTCTCTGTTCATCTGCTATTTCTCTCTATAATTTAAGCCTATAATGCATATTTCTGGCCAACATTTTTTTAATCGATCGATTGATTCAATAGCTCGATTTTTACAACCCTAAAAATGAGTATGAGAAAGTCTTAGCTCTCTGATTTATATTTATTGACAATGTCGTATTGCTCATCATCATAAATTAAAATAACCACATATGACAGCTGAGCGGAATCTATAGGACTCTGAAAAATAAACCATGAAATTCTGACCAATGTGAGGAGAGTTTACTCACATGTGACTTGTTTGAACTATTTTGGTCTGTTTAGAAACTTCGCCATGTGAAAGCGAACCGCACCAAAAACCAAAATAAACATTGTAACGATTTTTAAACTGTGTTTCGGAACAAAACAATTGATCCAAAGGTGTGAAAGCACCCTGAGACCCTTCTTTTGAAATTTTCAGTTTTTCACAGAGATAACGTTATTCCTGTTTTGAATCTGCCACTATGCTGATGCACAGGCTTTTGTGGCCACGCCCCTTTTGAAAAGAGCACACAATCTCATTTGAATTTAAAGTGAAAGTCACCAAAGTTTTAGTGTTATGAAAAGTAATTTGTGTGGTATTTTGAGCTGAAACATACACACGCTTGGGACATCAGAGACTTATTTTACATCTTGTAAAAAGGAGCATAACACTGTACAGTAGGTCCCCTTTAATTCTGATTTTGTGATTTAGATCTAGTGGTGTACGAAAAGTTCTGCTTCAGAACTCAGATATTATATGTATGTCTACAAAATCTGTCGGCAGGAGATTACACTTATAAAACAGGATGTATTTGTATAATTTATTGTATCATTTGTTTAGGCAAAAACTGACTTTGACATCAGAATCAAACGATATGGAAAGTTTGACTAGTGGTGAATGATTATGATTGGTTGAATTTTATTATTTGCATTTAGAGACTGTGTGGACACTGCTAGGGAGAAATGCGGAAATAGACTGAATAATCGAGGAATCATTTCAGGCCTATAATGCTTAGTTCTTAATAAATATCTAATCAAACCTTACATAAAAAATAAAGATTTGATTTACTGCTTCAATCACGCCTACTGAAGATACTATTGTAGTTTGTATTTGCATATTTATTTATCTTTTATTAGTCTTTAAAAGATGCCTATATATTTTTTATTTGATCTCTTTTATCAGTTTTTATAAAGGCTGTGTTTGTTATATATGTACCCTGGTGGACATTATTTTAATGTGTAATGTTTTAATGCAATATTGTTTGGTTAACTAACTCCATGGTTATTGAATATCAGGATGCAAGCTGGTTCAACATTCCTGTCAAACCAGAATCAGAATCAGAATCAGAAAGAGCTTTATTGCCAGGTATGTTCACCCATACGTTCTTATTCCTAACCATAACTTGAGAAGAGAATAAAAATAAGATGTTTGGGCTTTTGTGCTGTTTTATAAAGTGTTTAATCAGTGTAACATAAAGAAAATATCTAACATGCACTTTTAAGTTTTACTTTTATTAGAGTATTATTCATTTAGGTCACACTTTAGTTTCATTAGTTCACGTATTTACTAACAGGAAATAAGTATGAACGATACTTGTACAGCATTTATTAATCATAGTTCAACATTACTATTGCATTATTAAAATCCAAATTCATGTTTGTAACATGGTTAATGCGCTGTGAGTTAACATGAACTATCAGTCAACAATTAACTAATGCTAACAAACATGAAGACATACTGTTATAAATGTACTGTTCATTGTTTGTTCATGTTAGTAAATGCAGTGTATAGATTTCAATTACAATACACATTTTAATGGACTATTTCCTCAAACTTGAGATTTTTCTCTTGCAGTAATAAACCATAAATTTCCACTTAGCAGCTCCATACATACACCAAACTGCAGTTTTATTCATATCTGTATTCTGAAGGTTGTTTACTGAGGGAATTGTTCATACTTAATAACAAGAGATTCCCAAAATCTTCTCTGTAAAAACCTTTGACTCTAATATGTAAAAAAAAAGAGACAGGAATTTTGAACCTGACTTCATCCAATGTTCAAATATTTCTGTATGCAAATGAGTGCATGTTTAATGAAATAATGCCTCATTTGCATATTTAATTCTTAAAATTTTATGACATATACAATTCTTTATGTAATTAGAAGTATGGTGATAACTATTAGTTAATGTTGTTACCTTGTTTTACACTGTGCAGTGTTCAGGGTTTCACAGGTTATCAAATTTCTGGAATATTATGGGATTTTAAAAAAGTCTATTATTCCAGACATTGAAAGTCAGAGAATTTAATAGATTTTTTTCAGGGATTTTATTTGTCATTTTAAATTTATCTAAAAAAATTTTTTTCTGTATCGTGTTTTCAACTTTTCACTGACATTTTATTCATTTTCCACTTGTCAATAGTCAATCAAATGCAGTCACCAGGCTGTACCTGTTAGAAACAAACGTAAGTGGCTGTTTTTTGCCTGTATTTTGCAGTGAAAATTTTCATAATTAAAAAGAAAAATGACCCAAAAAATTTAAACATGAATTACTCTAATTGATAATTTTATTTTTATTTAATTCTCGTCATCATTAGCATTTAAAAGCATTAATAAAATGTCAATTTCCTGATGAATATAACAAACGTAACCTTGTTCAAATTGGTTTTGGCTGAATGTGCTTTGCGATGCCACATGATGCATTTAAAGCGGATCGCATACACATGGCTGCAACATAGGCTCGTTCTGAAAACGTAACCCTCTGTACGTTTCTGGAGATCGCAAATTATGTAGACAGAGCTACATATGGCTACATTTCATCTTTAAAACGAACGCTATGGGGCAGTTTGATGCCTTTCCTTTTCTCGCATATGTCGGTTGGTTGGTCAGTCAGTCAGTCAGTTATTCAACAGTGGCCTCTGGTGGATTTATGTGAGAACAGCATGCATGAATGGCACTCGCGAAAGAAATTTGAGATCTAAAAAAAGCATACACAGCGGCCTCTTGTGAATTCGCGAAAACAAAAACTGCAATAAAACGTAGCTCCTGGGATGTATTTTGCTCTCTCCAGAAATGTATATAGGGGTACGTAATCATAATGAACCTGAGTTGCATACATAAGAAGAAGCGCAGTGATGTACCTTTTGTATCACACAACAGAGCAATTAAAATATTATTTGATATAAAACAATGCATGCAATACAATGCAAGGCAAAACAATGCAATGTCCTATATCTATAGAAATTCAAAAACAAAATCAAGCTCCTCTAAATTTTGTGCTATTTTCTTGAATTTGAATTAAATTCAGCATCACAGAATGACTTATTTGAGGGACTGTTTAACATAACAGCTGCCTGTTTTTCTATTCATTGTACATTGTAAAACATATCCAAATAAATTTTCCGTAGTTTGTGATTAATTTTTTCCCCCCATTTATTTACTGCTTTTCCATAATTGCGTTATGGTACCTCAATCTCAAACTTTTAACCTTGAAAAGTTAAAAAAGTGACTTTTATGAACATGTTTAATAGTTTAAAGTGATATATTGTCTGGGTTGTTGTATATTACGCTACAAAAACCTTGTAATAAACTGCCAGTATATTTTCTGTTAGTTTACAGACTTATTTCTCTTTATATTATTTCTTATACATTATATTATTTCAAACTACTAAAATGCCAATAAAAGTCACTTTATAGTTAAATTCAAGAGTTAAATTTTCAACATCAGAAGTCGACAGAGCAGAGATCAACATCCCGTAATGCAATTCACAACTGTAAATAAATAGAAAATCTGAGATTTAGTTAGTGAAATTCCAGTGATTTGACATTTGGCATACAATAAGAACCCTGAGTGTTCTGACCTGTAGTTTCTTTGGTCTTGTCCAGCAGGAGATAGGTGTAGTCCTCCAGACCCTGTTGACTCCAGCAGGTATAGTTGCCGATCTGGTCTTCGTCCAGGTCCATCAGGGTCAGAGTTCGACCACTGACTTTTTCAAACTCTGATCCTGAGATTTTTGATGTACTGTGTGCGTCCTGATGCTTCCACGTGATTTCATCTTTACTCGTTTGACAGGTCAGGATCACGTTTGTGCCTCTCTCGCCAACTTTAACTGCACAAAGAGAAACAATGGCCACATGAAAGTTTCTCTAGATCAGTGTTTCCCAACCCTGTTCCTGAAGGCACACCAACAGTCCACATTTTCAACCTCTCCCTAATCAAACACACCTGAATCAACTCATCAGAACATTGGAGGAGGCTACAAAACCTGAAGTTAATGGGTCAGATTAGAGAAACGCCGAAATATGTACTGTTAGTGTGCCTCCAGGAACAGGGTTGGGAAACACTGCTCTAGATATACTGGATTTAATTGATGTCAAAACATGTCAAAAATGCTAATGGATTTGATGTCAATTGACTCTTGACGTCAAACCGACATCAAATTAACATCTAACATGTGTCAAAAAGCGTCAAAAGTTTACTCAAATTGAAAGTATTTTGATGTTTTTTTATTATGTTGCCAATGTTAGATGTCAATTTGATGTCCTTTTAACATTTGCATACATTTTAGGGATGCAAAATCCAGTGTTCATTTGTGATTAAAGCTTTCAGAATAATAAAACCTTTCTAATATTATTATAATACTTTTAATGTCATTATTTTGGTGGTCAAAACAGCATCAGCGTGTGGATGTCAAATGGACATCAAGATTTTGACATCAAATCGATTTGCATTTTTGACATCAATGTCAATTTGGTGTCGTTTTGAGATCAAGGTGACTTGGTTTTAGTTGGTTGGAATAAGCTAAATGTATTATTTCGTTGATAACTTGTGATAAAATGTCTTCCAAATTAATAGTAATAATAATATTTTAATAAAATCTGAAAATCTCAGTTGATCAGAAACTAAAATATTCACGCTCATTCTGAAAACGTAGCCCTATATTCATTTCTGGAGAGCGCCAAATACGTCCCAGGAGCTACGTTTTTTGCAGTTTTTGTTTTCGCGAATCCACCAGAGGCCGCTGCGTACACTTTTTTTAGATCTCAAATTTTTCTCGAGAGCGCCTGCTCTTCTTGTAAATACACCAAAGGCAGCTGTCGACTGACTGACTGACCAATCCCTCCCATGCACCCACTTTCCCAAAACCGCAGTATTTTGAAAAGCAATACAGAAAGTAAAAAGCCCTCGTCTGATTTTTACTATACGATTTCAGATTTTATCACATTCTCACCTTGTTAATTACTTTTTTATATTATATTTTGGCTTCTGTTTTTGTTTTACCCACTTTCTGAAACCCATCGCCACAGTCAACTCCTCTCTGTGTCTCAAATCCTCCGGCGTATGCGACGATCTACTGGACAAACTTTTAACAGTGGAAAAGCCGTCCACACAGAAGTAAGCGGTCAGCTGGTAAGCGCGAAAAGAAACGGTGTCATAGCGCCCCACATCGTTTGTTTAAAAAACAAAATGCAGCCTTCGTACTTCTGGCTACATAATTTGCGATCTCCAGAAACGTGTATAGGGCTTCGTTTTCAGAATGAGCCCATGTTGCAACTATTTGATATGCTGAGGTTAACACATTGATATTGTGGCTCTAATTGACAACATTTTTACTTTATATTTAGAAGAAATATCATCAGCGGGTGACAGAATATATCAAAAATCATGTTTTACTCAAACACATTACTGTCGAATAATGTTTATATTAATGTTTAGACAACACAATAACAACATTTTAACTACAGAAGAGTTCAGAAATCAATAAGTGAAACCGTAGCACCCGGAGGAAACCCACGTGAACACAGGGAGAACATGCAAACTCCACACAGAAATGCCAAGATATTTTTAATAATATTTGAAAATTAAAAACATCACACATTTATACAATAAAAAAATGTGCATTTTATTTAAACCCGTACCCAATATTCATTCATTCGTTCATTCATTTTTCTTCCGATTAGTCTCTGTTTCAGAGATCGCCACAGCGGAATGAACCGCCAACTATATTTACACACACTATAGCCAATTTAGCTTACCCAATTCACCAATACCGAATGTCTTTGGGGAAACACCCATATTGGAAACCCACGTGAACATGGGGAGAACATGCAAACTCCACACAGAAATGCCAACTGGCCCAACAGGAACTCGAACCAGTGACCACCTTGCAACAGTGCTAACCACTGAGCCACCGTGCCGCCCACCTATACCTAATAAATGCAGAGAAACTGAGCATTTTCTAGTAGTATTTATTTGTATAGCTGTGCTGTTCTGTTTCTTTAATCTCCAATTCCAATTAAATCCAATTGGAATTAAATCTCCAATTAAATGAACCAATTCACTGTCAACATGACCATACGTATTATAATTTTACAAATAAATGATCTGAATCTGTGGCAGAATAAAGTATTTCCGCAGTTAAAAGTGTTTTAAGACTCTGTGGTTGTTTATTTACACACTTCTGCCATCGAACTGTGCAAAAAGTGCTTCTATTTATAAACGCAGTATTGCACTCGCATCTCGCGTGTGATATTGTGTTTATAAATAGAAGTACTCTTGCAATGCCAGTCAACATATTTTCTGTGTAGAGAAACAGAAGTAGGGAAACCCCCGTTATTAAAAACTGTTTGTGTGTGCGTATAATGTTGTGGTCAGTGCACTTACATTTCCCTGGGAAAAAGTTAAGCGCAGACAGTCTCACTACGGACAAACAGAGGAGAAGGATGACTCTTGTCAGCTGACACATCTGGAGAAAGGAAATACAGTTGATTTGATACTCAGCTGTTGATTATCAACCTACTTTAGATACAGAACATTTATAAGCAAACTAATACCTTAACCAATAACTAGTGTAGTGATATTAAAGGGGTTGTTCACTTTTGCTTGACACAAAAGGATATATCTTTAATAAAAATGAGCAAACAGTTGTTGGTCAATACTGACTTCCATGTTAAAAAAGATAGGCTACTATGGAAGTCAAGCTGGACCAGAAACCGCTTAGTTCCTGATATTCTTCAAACTATTATATATTGTATTTAGGAGAAAAAGAAATTGATACAGGTTGGGAAATCTTGAGGTTGAGTAGCCTAAATGATGGAGAACTGATGATCTCTTTAACTTAACAGGAAATCTATATTTAAAATAATTAATATTAATAATTAATTACAACAATAACGGTCATAGTAAAAATACGGTTATTAGCTGTCTATAATTGTTACTGACAAACGGTTAAAAATAAGTAGAGCTGAATTAGCATTTTATACAGCTAATTAGGCCTACTAATTATTATATTTTTATGATCATATATATATATATATATATATATATATATATATATATATATATATATATATATATATATATATATAATTAGTAGGCCTAATTAGCTGTATAAAATGCTAACAAAACAATGTATATATAATAAATATATAATTTAGATGGACGGACGGACGGACGGACGGACGGACGATAGATAGATAGATAGATAGATAGATAGATAGATAGATAGATAGATAGATAGATAGATAGATAGATAGATAGATAGATAGATAGATAGAATTGGATGGATGGATGGATGGATAGATAGATAGATAGATAGATAGATAGATAGATAGATAGATAGATAGATAGATAGATAGATAGATAGATAGATAGATAGATAGATAGATAGATAGATAGATAGATAGACTTTTATTTTGCGTTTCTATTTGGATATCGATTAAAATGATTGTCTTTTAAAGTAAATAATATATGATATAGCCTTTTAATTAATATGAATTATTTAAAAGCATTTCATAAGATTAACAAAATATGAAGATATAAAACATTTTAATAATATATATATATATATATATATATATATATATATATATATATATATATATATATATATATATATATATATATATATATATATATATATATATATATATTTTAAAGTACAAAAATAGCCTCCTAAATAATATGAACAGCGAAAGATTGAGTGAAATACAGTGCAGGACACATTTATTTCACCGAAAATATATAGACTAGCCCTGTATGTCAATATTTATTGCTAAGTGTATCTTTTAATATTATTATTGATATTATTATTATTATTATTACCTTCTTTATCATTTATTTTTGTATTTATATTACTAATAAGCTGAAAATAATAGTCTATAATTTATTTATGAGCCGTTTTACTAAAGCGCTATTATTATAATTATTATTAATATTATTTGTTTTTTTTATTTAATTATATTCAATAATAGCTTCTGAATAAATGCGCCTCAGCAGTGCTTAAATGAACCAAATGATTTTTCTATTATAGTTTTGTAGTTTCTCCAAGACTTCTGCATGTCTTACCTTGACTATATCTGCTCTATGATGCGCGTCAAACTCAGAGCCGAGGCAAAAAAGGTCCGGTCAAAGTCAGTCCTGTCTGTCCGCTGTGCAGTGAACTCTCGTGGGGTCTGTGCGTTCTTTTATTCCACACATTCCCACTCGATAACACCCACGTAACCCGTGGGCAAAAGGCTGTTGTTTCTTAGAAAGAGTTTCCCTCGAGCTCACCATGAACAAGTGTTAGATTCACCGCTGTTCTCTTCCTCTCTCTGTCATCATCAGATGTCCCGCGCAACTTACATTTCTGTGCTTGAGTTAAGTTAATACAATGGGTAGTGATCATTTATTTCATTTAGTAGCTCACATTATAAGTTTGGACACATTTTCCCTACACTGTTATAATAATCCGTAAATAAAATAGCAGTTTTCCGTATTTTGTGATGCATATTTTTTATTTGTTTAATTCCTTTTAACCCAGTGGTTGGTCTGTCCAGTTAATAAGTCCTTAAAGTTTCAGTTTATATTGTGTATCAGTGTTGGGGGTAACTCATTACAAGTAACGCGGGTAGACGTATTAATATCTGAGTAGCGAGTAAAGTAACGCATCACTTGTCTTTACTTAATTTAGTTACCTTTTATTAAAAATGTAATGCAAGTTACTTTTTATTTTATTCTCCCGCGCAACTTAAACTTCTGTGCTCTGCTCTTGAATTAACCTATTACAGTGGGTGGAGCTCATTTAGTTCGTTTAGTAGCTCACATTATAGCTACGTTTGGACATATTTTTCTCTACACTTTTAAAATTATCCATAAATTAGCAGTTTTCCGTATTTTGGGATTCATATATATTTTTTAATTTGTTTATTTTTGCTTTTGAATTATGGCAGCTTGATCTTTCTTCCACACACTTTTAACCTTAAAAAATTTAGAAAAAGTGACTTTTATTTACATTTTAATAGTTTGAAGTGATTTATTGTCTAGGTTGGAGTTGTAGCCTTGGCTATATTACGTTACAAAAACCTTGTAACTGCCAGACATTAGACTTATTACTTTACAGCTAACTTATATTATTTCTTTTACATTATATTATTTCAAACTACTAAAATGTCAATAAAAGTCACTTTGTAAACTGTTGAATTTTCAACATCAAAAGACGACAGAGTATAAAAGTGCCATAATGCAACTGAACTGTAAATAAACGGAAAACACTTGTGAATCACAAAATACGGAAAGTGTTAATTAATATATAAATATATAAAGGTGTATTTAGACTAATTGTTTAAGTCTACAATAAATGCAATTAAATTTAAATTCCATTTATCCCAATGGTTGGTTTGTCCAGTTAATAAGTCCTTATAATGTCAATTTATATTGTGTATCAGTGTTGGGGTAACGCATTACAAGTAACGCGAGTTAGACGTAATAATATTAGCCTACTTTCTAAGTAGCGGGTAAAGTAACGTATCACTTGTCATTGCTTACTTGAGTTAGTTTTTTTTTATTAAGCAAGTAACTGTTTATTTTATTTTATTCTCGCGCAACTTAAACTTCTGTGCTCTGCTTTTGAGTTAAGGTATTTCAGTGGGTATAGTGATCATTGACAGCAATATAAATTTGGACACATTTTCCCTACACCTTTAAAATGAACAATTAGCAGTTTTCCGTATTTTTGGATTTATATATTTATTTTTTTATTTGTTTATTTCTGCTTTTAAATTGCAATATGGGAGCTTGGTCTTTCTTTCTAACAGTTTTAGCCTTAAAAATTTTGAAAAGTGACTTTTATTAACATTTATAATAGTTTGAAGTAATATATTGTCTCGTTTGGTGTATATTACGCTACAAAAACCTTGTTATAAACTGGCAATACATTTTCGGTTATTTTACAGACTTAATAATTTATTTATTATTTCTTATACAGTATATTTTTTCAAACTACTAAAATGTCTATAAAAGTCACTTTGATCAATTGTAGCGTTGAATCAACATCTAGAAAAAACGACAGAGAATAAAAGTGCCATAATGCAGTTGAACTTTATAAATAAACAGAAAACACTTGTGAATCACAAAATACGGGAAGTGGTAATTAAAATATATATTTTAAGGTGTATATAGACTAATTATTAAAGTCTATAATAAATGCAGTTAAATTTAAATGACACATTTTAACCCAGTGGTTGGTTTGTCCAGTTAATAAGTCCTTAAAAAGTCAATTTATATTGTATCAGTGTTGGGAGTAACGCATTACAAGTAATGCTAGTTTGACGTAATAATATTACTTTTCTAAGTCGCAAGTAAAGTAACGCATTACTTGTTATTACTTATTTCAGTAACTTTTTAAAAAATGTTATGCAAGTTACTTTTTATTTTAATTAATTGTCTTTAAAAAATAATTTGCTGAATTTAAAATTAATGCATAATCACATAATTTGAACGCATCTACAAAAGGAAAGAGGGATCGTCTCAATGGACAGTGATTTTACTTAACTAATAAGACAAAAAAGTACAAAAGTGGCAAACACTGCTTTAAACTTTCAATAAACTGTATCTACAGCATGTTTAGGTCTGCGCTTAGGAAGCTCTCAGGAGATAACATTATCTTACATTTTTAATGTATTTTTTATGAAAATGTTAAATGAAAGTTATACAGTGTGTTGTTAATTGCAGAGCTCTTCTATTTAAAAACAAAAGAAAGAAAAAACCCTGCAAGTCTTGAAAGAGATCAAGCCTCAGGCAGGGAAGGAAAATAACTCAAAAGTAATGTAACATTACTTACCATAAAAAGTAACTATAAGTAACACAACTAGTTACTTTATTGGGCAGTAACTCAATATTATAACACATTACTTTCAAACGTATCGTTTCTCAACACTGAGTAGTATTGAGTAGTACAGATTTCACACTTTACAATAAGGTTTCATTAGTTAATGCATTTACTAACATGAACTAATAATGACCAAAACTTCTACAGCATTTATTAATCGTAGTTAATGCACTGTGAGTTAACATGACTAATAATGAACAAATTTATTTTCACTAGCTGATGTTAACGAAGATGTATAAATACTGTATTAAATGTATTGGTCATTGTTTGTTTGCTTTAAATAGGAAAACACAAAAAATGAACAAAAAATGTTTTTATTTTTTTAAAATGAACAAAGATTATAGGCCAAAATTAATGGAGCAGATTTTATATTTCTGCCTTTATATTTTTACTTTTAATGTAGTGTTTTATTTAGCTTTTTCTTTGACATATAGTTAAATACTTTTAAAGTACATTACTTTTTTAAGCGTTTCACAGTGGCAAGGCTAGACTTTTTGTAATGTGCAGTTTCAAGAGACAGTCCATATTCTATCATTATTTACTCATTCTTCACCTGTCACAAACCTGTTTGACTTTCTTTCCTTTAATAAACACAAAAGAAGATATTTTGAAACATGTTGGAAATTAATAACCATAGACTTCCATGGTATTTGTTTTATGGAAGTTGATGGTACTGCAGTTTCTACAAAATATCTTCTTTTGTGTCCAACAGATAAAAGAAATTCATAAAGGCTTGAAATGAACGTGAATAAATATTTAGTAAATTGTAATTTCTGGGTGAACTATCACCATATCCCGAAGGAAAAGGTCTGAAATATGAGCTCAAAATAATATATATGCCTAAATGTTTTATTTAAATGTGACTTGAAAATGTGATCTGTTGGGTATCATACATACAAACACATCACCCTGTTGTTGAAAATGTATGTTTAGACAAATACAGTCCAAATAAACAGACGAATAAGCTGTGTTTCGGTTTTTAGCTTCATTAAGGATTAGTAAACACTAAAGTGGATCATGTGTATTTATTTAAAGCAGATTTTTTCATGAATTACACAGCATAACACAAAATGTAGATCCTACTTTCTCAGTTTATAAAGAAATAAAGACTATTCTGTTATTCTATTAAAGACTATTATTGATCGCATGGTGATGATGATGGACTGTTTTCCGATATCCTTTATAAACAAGTTTGACCAATAGAAACTGAATGTAAAACTGGTCAAATTATAGACAGCAGCACTTAGATGTGTTGTAATCATGTATTAGCTTTTACTGTCACACATTTTTCAGAACCATTTTTAAAGAACTAGAACCAAAGACCTTATTGAAATTAAAATATTTATTTAATGGCGTTGCATGAAAATCTTTATTTTACATTTTCACAGCAATAAATGAAACTCTTTTGGTTCCACAAAACTAGGTTGCTGTTGGAAGTGGTGTTAGTGAGGCCAGCAGGGAGCGCTCAACCTGCGGTCTGTGTGAGTCCTAATGCCCCAGTACAGTGAAGGGGACACTATACTGTCAGTGAGTGTCGGCTTTAAGATGAGACGTTAAACTGAGGTCGTCTCTGTGGTTATTAAAAATCTCAAAGCACTTCTCGTAAAGAGTAATCCATGGTGTCCTGGCCAAATTCCCTCCATTCCCTCACCCATCTTGACCTCCCAATCATCCCCATCCCTCGAATTGGCTCCATCACTGTCTCTCCACTCCCCCTACAGCTGGTGTGTGGTGAGCGCACTGGCGTCGTTGTCCTGTGGCTGCCATCGCATCATCCAAGTGGATGCTGCACACTGGTGGTGGTGTGGAGAGACCCCCCTCCTGATTGTGAAGCACTTTGGGAGTATGATAAATGCATCATATAATTACACAGGAAAATCCTCTGAAATTAGATTAGAGTATTTGGTCCCTCTCTAAACTGAGTTAAAGTTTCTCAAGTTAACGAGATAATGAGAGGATTAATTAGGTGATGATTGAGCACTGATGATCAACACCTGTTGTTATAAAACTGAAACACAAAACTACAACTGACTTCAGTCACAGCCTCAGATGAAATCAGCTGAATTATAATACATAGAATCTCTCAAAATCTCAGCAGAGGATCATTAAGAAACTCCACAGCAGCTTTACTTATTACCAACCTGTTTGCCCTTATTTAAAGAGGGACCAAATTCCCTCTGAACTGAGTAAATTTTACATTGTACACTCTCAGAAATAAAGGTTCGCAAGCTGTCACTGGGGTTCTGCCTTTTTAAAATATATAAATTTGTACCTAAAATGTCCATATTAATACCTTAAGGGAACATATTAGTACCTAAAAAGTACAAAAGTGTTCCTCTTAAAATTTGTTGGTATAATATGTACTTTTGAGGTACCAATATGGACCCTTCATGTACAAATGTGTACCTTTTGAAAAGGTACCACCCCAGTGACAGCTCGCAGACTTTTATTTTTTGAGAGTGTAGGTAAAAGTTCTACCAAAAAAACATTTCATAGTACGAAAAACATTTTTTCACTTAAAAGAATCAACTTAATGCACTAAAAATAAAATTTGTGTAATTAAAAACTTCCATGGATGTTCAAAGTAACACTCGACTTTTTTGGAAACTTTTTTAGAGTTAAACAGTCGAGTTTACCATTTTTTAATCCATTCAGCTGATCTCAGGAGCACTTTTAGCTTAGCTTAGCATAGATCATTAAATCGGATAAGTCTAGAGGTGTCCAAACTCAATCCTGGAGGGCCTGCATAGTTTAGCTCCAACTTTCTTTAACACACCTGCCTGGAAGTTTCTAGTATACCTAGAAATAGCTTAATTAGCTGGTTCTGGTGTGTCTAATTGGGGTTGGATCTAAAATATACAGGACACTGGCCCTCCAGGATCGAGTTTGAATACCCCTGGATTAGACCATTAGCATCTCGCTCAAAAATGACCAAAGATTTTATTTTCCTATTTAAAGCTAGACTCTACTGTCGTTAACACCCGCTTTGAATGTTATCACATGAATGGGCATTATCAGTGGTTATCAGCAGATAGATGTGTTTAAAAATATATAAGTTCTTTATTCGCATTAATGGTTTTATTAAGAAACACTCTGCTTTTTTTAGAAATAGAAATTAAGTCAAGTTAAACAGTTGAGTTTTACCATTTTTAAATCCATTCAGCTAATTTCCAGGTCTGGCAAAAGCACTTTTAGCTTTAGCTTAGTATAAATCATTGAATTGGATTATACTTATAGCATCTCGCTCAAAAATGACCAAAGATTTTCAATGACTTTCCTATTTAAAGCTTGACTCTTCTATCTTGTACTGAGACCAAACAAAAAGTTGCTATTTTCTAGGTTGAAATGTCTAGAAACTATACTCTCATTCTGGCATAATAATCAAAAACATTTGCTGTAGCAGCGCAATGATGATTTATGATGATTATGCAGCAGCTAAAAATTGGCTTGCTTTCATCCTTATAACATGAAGACGTATTGCACATGAGCAAGTTTCTAGATTATTATGCCAGAATGAAATGTTCCTAGCCATAGAAAATATCAGCTTTTCATTATCACTTGATTAAATGTGCATTATCAGTGCTTATCAGCTGATAGATTTGGGCCAGTAGGGACCTTCTGCGCCTACTGTTATCATCCATCAACATGGTTAATCAGCTTCTCTATTACATATAAGACTCCAGATCAAGATCTGTTTTTACATTACTGTGACGGTTGGGTTTATGGTTGGGGTAGACGTTAATAAAATACAACCAATGAGAAATTTAATAAATAATATAAACAATTCTTGTTAGCTTCCAGCCGTGGCTGTATGTGATCTATTGCTGATTAACCATGTTGATGGATTATAGCAACCTTCTGAAGCCCAATATTGGCCCATATCTATCAGCTGATAACCACTGATATCGCCCATTTAATCGAGCGATAACAAAAACTGACATTTTCTAGATTGATATGGCTGGGAACATTTCATTCTGGCATAATAATCAAGAAGCTTTCTCACTGGTTTTCATGATGGTTATAAGGACGGAAGTTGGCCGATTTTTAGGTGCTGCATAATCTTATCAACCAAGAAAATGGCAACTTTTCATTTATTTTCTTCTCAGCACAAGATGTAACTAGAAGAGTCAAGCTTTATATAGGAAAATCTTTTAAACTCTTTGGTCATTTTTGAGTGAGATGCTAACGGTCTAATCCACTTCAATGATTTATGCTAAGCTAAAGCTAAAAGTGCTTTTGCCAGAACAGAAGATCAGCTGAATGGTCTCAAAAATGGTAGAACTCAACTGTTTGATTGATTGATCATTTAATAGACTATTTCCAAAAAAGCAGAGTGTTTCTTAATGAAACCATTAATGCAAATAAAGAACGTACATGTTTATAAACACTCAGTAACACTTGCCTTTAGGATATTAAATCATGTTCAATGAAATATATGACAAAAACAAAGGATAGTTTGAGCCTAATTAGTCCAAATCTGTACCCTCACATGGTTTCTGTACCTTTTTAATCCCTGAAACAGTAAAACTAGAATAACAACAAAACTAACTAAACATAACATTCTGTAAACTATCTAAATAAGTTTGGTTTTAGGTTAATTTAGGACCAACATGAGAATAGTAAAAGAATTTTGAATTGTCTTTAACAAAATCAGTTATTCAGGGTGTAACAAAATCTTTAACCACAATGAGCAAAAGAGGGAAGTGAGAGAAACATGAAAGGCCAAAACTATATGGTTCAACTTTAGTGACTTTAAAATAAGTTAAACGGCTTTTTTTTCATCTAAATAAATGTAGCAACTCAGTTCCAACCATCAATATGGTGTCTTCCTAGCCCAGTCAATCTGCATTCTAGATAAAATAATGTGTCTGAATTCCCCCTACAGCCTCATGTCCACTACAAATAAATGTGTGACAGAAACCAAACATGATGTGGTTGAAGGTGATAAGAAGTCAGATAAACATCTGTGGTTCAACTGTGTAAGAGTGTAATACAGTAGTTCCTCTGTTCGAACTTTGCTTTGCAAATGAACCAAACACTCTTACTTCTGTGTGTGCCATGCAGGGGGAAACCATATCTGCTGGGTTGGCGCTCGGCAATTTTGGGTATTTCATATGCATTAATGTCTTTGTGACTGTTTGGTGAACCTTTGCATGTGATGAGGATACAGCAAAATGTCGATTCCCTATAGACACGCATATGTCAGAGTTTATTAAAGGTAAAAGGAATGACATCATTCTGGCAGGCCCCCGGTGATGTCAGAAAACACAACGCAGTTTTTAAAGAGTAAAGACAGTCATTAGGTGTTATAAAAATTGACTCGGCAAGGGCAGACATTTCCTCAAATGCATACATTATGAAGAAAATGAAACATTATTGAGAGACTGGAAGGCTAAATTTAGGGAATCTCAATATTGGGGCAGTTTTGTATTTTGAGCTCGCTGCTTGGTCTGCTTTAAATAGCTGCAGGAGATTATGAGGAAGTTTGCTGAGACTCTCCCCTGTGATGCCCCTCGATATTGTGATGCCCACGTCCTGAAAGCACCCAAAGGCACGGAGGTACTTCTGCTACTTAAAGGCTTTTTGACTAAATGCTAAATGTATTTGTTTCTGTCACTTTGAACACATGCATGTCAAGGAAGACCTGTTCTGAAAGGCCAGACCTTGTGCCCTGCTAATAATTTCTAGAAAGCCAGAATTGGTTTGTTCCCTAATTTAACTGGTCTTTGCAGATGAAAGTCCCCTAGAGAAGCCAGTCACATCTTTACTCTTTCAAATGGGTCATAAGCTGCTGGACATTCCTCTTCACACCTGTACCTCTGTGACCTTTAACTCTTTCTGCCAATAATGGGGTTATTAAAGGGGTACTCGTTTACTCATCCTTGATCGTCACAAAAAGAATGATCTTGAAAACCACTAACTACTGACTCCACTGTATTTGTTTTCCTACTGTGGTAGTCAATAGCTGTGTTTCCATCCAAAAATGTCAAATATATTTATGGAGAAAGCTGATAATATTGCATAAAACATCTGCAAATGAAGCTCTGTTCTCATCCAGTGAGTCAAAGAGAATGAAAACATCACTGCCTGACAATCTGGCGGCAATTATCAAAAAGAAAAATGTAATTTGCTGCGGTAAGAGAAGCCACTGTGGGGCTTTTCTCTTATTAAATAAGTTACTTACCACTTATAATGAAACACAATGAATGAGTGGTGGATTTTGGAGGAGAAAGATGCTTAAGACAGTTCTGGAGGTGATAATAATATAGTAATAATAATAATAATAATAATAATATCGAACCACTGTGATGATGGACTTTGGCTGAGGGATTTTTATAATGACCAAAACAGCATTTCAGATGTTTTACAATGTGGTTTTTACACGTCTTTGTCCATTGATGCTGTCCCATCACATTACATGATGACCTGTTAAACAAAAATCACAAAAGATTTTAATGCACATGCTGGAATTTAGTCAGTAAATGTTTCCATTGTAGTCTACACACCTTTTTTTTCATCGGATAATATAAGCTGTCACAGAAGGAGGACAGATACCAGATCTGTGAGTAAATAGTAAACAGTTCATTAAAAGCAATGGTGGGATCGCTAGATATTTGTCCTTCTGTCAATCAACGAGGCCGGACTCTGGGTGAACTGAAGTGCTGGGTTATATGGGCCTGGAGTGAATGGCTGGGGATGAAGTGCAGTTGCGGGATTAATCATAACACAGGTGCAGGTGATCAAAGTGATTGGGGTGACTGTGAGCGGGAAGAACCTGGCCTGGGGTGCGTTTCCGAAACCCATCGTTAGCTAACTAAGGTCGCAAATTCCATCGTTACAAAGATAGTTTGTTGATTTGACATTTCCCAAATCCATTGTTCCAACAAACATTCGCAAAAGCAGCATCGCAAACTTGTAAGCTTACAACTACAACTCTAGAGCTGTAGTTAGACGCATAGTTTCTGGCTGTGTTCTATTCCCCGTTATCCCGTTATCCCCCCTATGTCCTATTCATTTAGAACGTTTCAACATTTAAACGTGGAACGATTTATAAAAAATCATTAAAGTCATCACTCTTAGCTGTAATTTGCTTTCAATGTATTTTTACAGTTCAGTTTTAGCGATAATCATATTGACAATTGCGTTCCCCTCGTAGTGCACTTTGAAAACGTTTTTTTCATTTTGAGCACAGCCATGGCTCATGACAAAAGCTATCCCTTCAGAAAAATCCAGCTTAAACCATCTTAGGCTGGTTGGCTGGTTTTAGCTGGTCGACCAGCCTGGTTTTAGAGGGGTTTTGGCCATTTACAGGCTGGTTTCCAGCCATTTCCAGCCTGGTCTTAGCTGGTCAGGGTGGAAAATGACCAGCTAAAACCTTAGTGAATAGCCTAGCCAGCCGAAACCAGCTATGACCAGCTTAAACCAGGCTGACCAGCTAAGACCAGGCTGGAAATGGCTGGAAACCAGCCTGGAAATGGCCAAAACCCCTCTAAACCAGGCTGGTCAACCAGCTAAAACCAGCCAACCAGCTTAAGCTGGATTTTTCAGCAGGGATAGGTGACCTATTATTTAAAAGCGGAATTTACGTTATGTCTCCAAAGCTTGGTGAAACAAAAATATATAGCATATGTTAAAGCTTTTAATTTATAGTAGGTTATTTATTAAGTATCTGTACTGTATATGACATGGACCTGTTGGTTAGAACATTTCTGCAGTGGTTTACATGTGTCAATTGTAAAAGTAGACTTAAAAAAAAAGAAAATGAATAAAAATTAAATAAACAATATCCTACTTAAATCACTCATGGTTTATTTAAAAAAATTGTTTATTTTAATTTTTTGATAATAATAATTTAATAAATATTAAGTAGATTTATTTAATCTCTTAATGAATAAGCCTACTTTAAATTAGGCCTACAAACATTAACAATTTATATGATTTATATATGAGATTAGAATACGTGTTAGGGTCAGCTACTAGTCTGAGTAAAAGTTTTTTGTTTTTCATATGGAATATTCTCAGTAATATTTGTAAAGGAAACTTAAATAGGTCCTATATGCGTAGTTTATTTATATATATTTAAATTAATTTGAAAAACAAGTGCATGTTTTACCAAAACTAATATTGGATTTTTTTTATGCGTGTGCGGATAAAACAATATAATTTACACAAAAAAAAATGTTTTTTTTTTCTCTAAAGAAGTTGTTACGTCACCCAATTCAGAGACCAGTTATGGATGTTTTACATTATAACTAACATGATTCAAACAATGGATCTGTGACAGAGAAACTGGGTTTTGGGAAACACTCGTCACTACAACGTTCTTTTCCCAAATGATGCGTTGTACTATGATAGTTCAGCCGCGAGTTATGTCATTGTTTGAGAAACGCTGGCTGTTACAAGTTTTGCGCATACGTTTTTTTTTTTTCAAGTTTAATGCACAACTTGCTGTTTCCATTAAGCCCGGTTTTTATGCCATATTCCAAAATGTGCATAAAATATGTGTGAAAATATGGTTACCAGATTCTGACATTTTTTAAAGTATCTTCTTTTGTGTTCAACAGATAAAGAAACTCAATCCCTTGAATAAATAGTGAATTGTATAAAATCAGTGCACTCTGGTTTATCATCAGTATCTACAGTTCAATTCAGTTCAATTCATGTTTATGTCTATAGCACTTTTACAATGTAGATTGTGTCAAAGCAGCTTAAGTTCTAGTAAACTGAAACTGTGTCAGTCCAGTTGAAGTTCAGTTTAGCTCAGTGTGGTTTAATTTTCACTGCTGAAAGTCCAAACACTGAAGATAAAAATCCATCAATGCGCAACCTTGAGAGAAACCAGGCTCAGTTGGGCACTACCATGTCTCCTTTGGCCAAGCTTCTTGTGCAGAGCTGCAGTCTAGGTGCCGGAGGCTGGAGAACACTGGACGTCCATCGTGGAGAGGCTGCAGGTGAGAGTAGGTCACTGGCGGATGTTCAGGCTGGCCCACGGGATCAGTTCGAAGACTTATCTGTCACTGTGGTCTTTCAGGAATCAGTCTCATGCTACCTGCTCAGTGCCTACAGAAAAAAAGCATACCCTGTTAAAATATATAGCTTTATTCACATTACACCATGCTTTCAAAAGACCTTCGGGATAAAGTTGTAGAAAGGCTCAGGTTAGAAAAAGGCTACAAAAACATTTCAAAGTCTGGATAAATTTATTTGGAGTGTTTTGTGTTTTGATTTTAGGCTGTGTGACAAATAATGTAATTATTTCAAAGGGGAATGATGATTTTTGACCTTTTTTCAGTTCAAATTGAGCATCAGAACAGAAAGAAAAGGTGATTATGTGACTTTTAACAAGGCAGGTTTCTTGGTTATAGAAACTGATGATCTACTGGGAGTTTCTGCAGAATGCTCAAAAAAGAGAAATTGCCCATCGATGGCATTTAATGGGTAAAAATACTTTGTTGCCAGAGGTCAACGACATTGGTTAAGCTGATAGAAATACATGAGTAAAATGCTTACAACTGTCACTGAAGGCACAAAAACAGTTTTATAAACTAATTTCGAGAGGAGCATGGTGATGATTGATCGCCAATGGTCCCTCATCGGTAATCAGTAATAATCCAATCAGATTGATCCAAGCCTACAGTAAATAGATCAATTTCACCTTACTGCCTTCTCTTAGTTTAGCAAAAATCCCCCCGTCCACCCCATCTCCTCCTTTTCCTCCTTTGCCAGGGGAAGCTCTCGAGACCTACCTGATCTCGAACCCCCTTACATGCTTATTGACAAGGCGAGAGCCCTGGGCTCAATTATCTCCGAGTTCAGGGTTCTCTCCCGGGACAGCAAGCCAAACCTGCTCATAGCGTCAAGCAATATCTAAGTGTAAACTCTTGAAAAGCAGATCAACAGCAGCAGAAAATCTCAAACCTGTCTAATCTACACCTGCTAAAAATTGTTTCCTTCGGCTTAGTGCCTGATTGGGGTCGCAACAGCAGAATGAATCGCCAACTATTCCAGCATATGTTTTACATAGTGGATTCCCTTCCAGCTGCAACCCATTACTGGGACACTTATACACACTCATATTCACACACATACACTCATGCACTAAGGCCAATTTTGTGTTCTCAATTCACCTATAGCGCGTGTCATTGAACTGTGTGTGAAACTGGAGCACCCGGTGGAAACCCACACTAACTCGAGGAGAACATGCAAACTCCACACAGAAATGCCCACTGGCCCAGCCGGGACTCAAACCAGCGACCTTCTTGCTATGAGGCCACACTGCTAACCGCTGAGCTACTGCTGTCCAGTTTCAATGGCAGTTAACCATAAAAAACAAGTTTTTTTTGTTAAACCGTGGTAACCACAAATTGACCATGATTTTACTACACCAACCATAGTTTAACCATGAAATTTGTACCTAATTTAAGTAGAAAATGCAATCAAAACACTGAAAGCATGATTACTACACTGTTACTGTAATAAAACCATGGTAAATTTCCATAACAGAGCTAATAAAGTGGCTGACGAGTGTATGTGTGTGTGTATTTCAATGTTTTTCCATATCATTTGTATAACCACATTTTACTACAACCCACATAGCAAAATTTCTCTGGCCCAGCTCTGGCCCGCACAATCAGCTTTTGCTTGGCTCACATGCCGCAGTGAATTATGGTACATGATTGGACCAAGTCTGGCTTCAATACAAGTGCCAAACATGGACCATATCTGAGCCAAGTCTCAGCCAACTTAATAACCCATAACTGGTCCTGAACTGGGTCAGATATGTTGGTGTTTGATGACTGCAATTAATTTGATAAACATATGAAGTATTTTGCTTCATGGCCGCACTTTTTCTGGAAGCGACATGATTTTTTCTTTACTCCAAAATGATTAAAATGGATTTTAAAAGTGGGTCAAGATAGGCCAAACTTATGTGGCCCACATATCAATGTTTAACATCTGGGCCAAATACTACATCTGATATCTGACCCAAGTCTTGTGTGCTGCCTTAAAGACAGTGCCATATCTCTGCCAAACCAGGGCCATCTTTGGCCCCAATGTTGCATGCCAGTGCCGGACGAATGCCTGCGGTGCCAACTTTGTGCGGAATCTGGGCCAGAATTCTTTGCTGGGAAATAAGCTTCAATTGCTATAATGCTTATTACCATGGTTTTACTACAGAAACTGTTTTTGGTAGATAAAGGTGTTGCCACCAAACCCATGGCGGATATAGGATACTATTTTAAGAAGAAACACGTTTTTAAATATACATGTTAATGCATTTATTGGCAGCACGGTGGCGCAGTGGGTAGCACGATCGCCTCACAGCAAGAAGGTCCCTGGTTCGAGCCTCGGCTGGGTCAGTTGGCATTTCTGTGTAGAGTTTGCATGTTCTCCTCGTGTTCACGTGGGTTTCCTCCGGGTGCTCCGGTTTCCCAGTAAGCTAAATTGTCTGTAGCGTATGTGTGTGAATGAGTGTGTATGGATGTTTCCCAGTGATGGGTTAATTGCACCTGGAAGGGGATTCGCTGCGTGGGTAAATTGTTGGTTTATTCCGCTGTGGCGACCCCTGATTGATAAAGGGACTAAGTTGAAAGGAAAATGAATGAATTAATGCATTTATTTATATTTTATTTGAGTTCCTTTTTTATTAAAATTTCCTTTTTAATCAGTTATTTGCAATAACCCAAGCTCCAAGTTCGTACTAGAAACCAAGTCATTAATAAAAAGAGCGCCGTTTTTGTGCAGTCTGACAGTTACTTGTTTATGCAAATGTGTATACCTAGTAAAAAAGATGTACCAGAGCAAATGTGCTGTTTTCACGAACACCAATAAAGTTTGTTCTAAACCGGAAGTATTGCGTCACACAATGGCGGCCTCCATGTGGCTGTAGAATCAACGTGAGTTTGCTCATGTTTTCAAGTCAGTAACGTAAAGAAAATCTTCCAATAATCAACTGACGTATTCTTGGAAGCCACTGTAAGGTAAGAAATACCATATAATTCTTATAAATATCTTATATTTAAACGACACGGTTTCATGAGAAACTTGTCACGTTAGACTGAAAGTGTGTGTGGCTGATGGTGGTGTAAGTTATAATAATGTATTAACACCTAAAGCGTTCTTTTGCACATATATCATCCTACAGGCGTTTAAAAGCATTTGACATGCTCCAAATAGATGTGTCGGAAAGTAAAGGGTATTTACGTTTGCCAATGTAAAGCAAATTAGCTCATTGAGGTAAAGTGGGTTTTATATTTGCGCATTCAGTCTGTGACTGCTCGTGACACCTTCCCTAGCGTCATATTGTTTACCATGGTACTTTAAATATTCTGTCTGAAATCTCATGGACTTAAAACGACAATATAGCACTATGACTGAACAATGTGTGATTTATTATTATTATTATTATTTTTTTAATATTCATCGGCTGCTAATATGATTTCCCTACTTAGATTGTGCAAATAATACTTTTTTAAAGATATATTATTAAGGAGAAAGTCTGAATGTGTCAATATAAAACCAACTTTACCTCAATTTGAAAGTGAGGTAAAGTTGTTTTTTATATTCGCCCATTCGTTAATTTATCCCTATATTGTACTTTGAATATTGTTAAGTATGTACGTTTGTACTGTACGTATGACTTGAAAAACAACATAAGCACTATTTAATTGACTGTGAACAATGTTGTACTATGACATTAAATTACAATCTTATGGAGAAAGTCCCAATGTGCAAATATAAAACCAACTTTACCTCAATTTCAATAAACATGTAGTAACCAGAAACCTGAATGTACATTTAAAGCTGTAGAGTATTAACCTGTGCTTTGTTATTTATGCGGTGTAACGTGCTGATATCTTCTGGTATTTATTGTGACTTCTATGACTGTATGAATGTTGAAGCCTCCTGAAGTGATTGAGGTAAAGTTGGTTTTATATTCGCACATTCGTTCAGTGATCACTTCTGACATGCTCCCGGTATTGTTTACCATGGTACTTTGAATATTCGGTCTAAAATCTCATGCAAGTATGACTTGAAAACTACCTTAGCACTATTTTATTGACTGAACAGTGTACTTTGATTGTCATTGAATGCTAATATGATATCACTATATCTCAGTCTAGATGATAAACATATATGTTAATTAAACCACAGTGTTTATTGAGGGTCGAGTCATTTACCTCACTTTATCATGGGCTGATAACTTCATCTCACTGCACTGGTCCGAGATTCCCAAACTTTTTTGGGGGGGTATTGTTGGTTTTAAATTTGCACATTTGTTTAGTGACAACTTCTGGCATGCTCCTTATATTGTAGTTCAAATTTGCTGTAGGAAATATCATGCAAGAATGACTTGAAAACAACATTAGCACTATTTAATTGACTGTGCACAGTGTTGTACTTTGATAGGCATCGGCTGCTAATATGATTTCCCTATTTAGATTATGCAAAGAATGCTTTTCTGAAATTATGTTATTAAGGAGAGAGTCTGAATGTGTGAATATATAACCAACTTCAATCCTGAAGTGATGTGGTTTTATTTTTTCAGGTCCTCAGTGTGAAGCTGCTGTCGGCTGAGATTCAGTGTTTATATCTGCGATGGCTTCGTTCAAACCCACCAAAGTACTGAGCTATCCTAAACTAGGAGAGAAAGTGACAGAAGAAACGCTGTACTGGAAAAACTATAAGGTTTGATGTGTGCAACTTGTTTTCATATTGAAAGTGTATATCTTAGGTGTTTTGAGTGGACAATATCTTTTTTCAATTACTTCTGTACACTGGTTTTGATGTCAGTCTGTTTTTTTTTAAAGCCTCCAGTACAGATTAAAGAGTTTGGCGCCGTATCAAAGATCGACTTCTCTCCTCTTCCACCTCACAATTATGCCGTCACGGCCTCCACCAGAGTAAGTACAATCTCTCCGTTATAATACAATATTTATTTATGAAGTACATTTAAAAAAAACAGCCAAACTTGACTAAAGCACTGTAAATAGTAAAAGATAGAATAGAAAACGAGACAATAATAGGTAAGAAATTAACAAGAATATCAAATAAATCAGTAAAACTAGTAATCAAGGAGAATAAAAAGCAACTTAAAGCAACGTTTTATTTCTCTCGATTACATATACATTTTACATTGTGCATTTTTTTCTGAATGTGACTGAATCTCACAAGTAGATTGATTATTTTAATGAGAAATAATTATGTCAGCTAAGTATTTGTTAAATCACCTCTAATTAAGCTTGTTGAGATATTAGGTCACTAAATAAAATACAAATTATTTAGTTATATTTATATATTTATATTCATATTTAATATTGTGTGTAATTCACATAATTTGAAATTGTACAATAAATATAAAAACATGTAAAATATATAAATTGAATATATTAAACATGCTTAAATAATTAAAAAATAAATCTGAATTTATTTTACGTGTGTGTGTGTGTGATTTAAGTGAAAATGTTTTTATGGGGAATGATTAATTTTACTACTATTTGGGTACTAACATGTATGGTAATTAGAGCCATAAATATGTTTAATTAACATCAAAATAATGTCACTGTTAAAACAGTAAACACTGATTTTATTTCTTCAAGTCACATTTGTTTTATCCTGCACATATTTGAGTTGAGATTTGTTTAAACTTTATTGTCTGTTCTGCTTAGCACAGAAAGGAAATTTGTCTTTAACACTGGTAACATACATACAGCCATACAACAATCACATAATAGCAAAACTCATCAAGACAACCACATGACTTAAAAACTTAAAAACAAATTAGCCTCATACATATTAGTGCAGATCATTCTTAACAACGGCACCATTCACATTAAACAGTGATCTGATTTAAGACAACAACTGCAAATGGGATAAATGACTTTTTATAAGCATTTCTTCAGGTTCTAAGAGTTTTAAGCCTGTGTCCTGACGGTAACATTTTAAAAGCTGTGTGAAGGGGATGTGTGTTATCTTTAAAAATCGCAGTTGCTGTTTTTTCCATAAAGGAGTCAAGTAAATTCTGTAGCGAATGTTATTAATGACCAGTTATCTTATATGCCTGTTTAATTATTTGCAATAATTTCTATTTCTGTTTAAGTGTTGTGTTACCAAATAATGAGGCAATATTATATGTGAGAACACTCTAATAATGATTGATATGCCATTGTTTAAAGTCTGTGAACTAACATTAAAACCTCTCAACTTGTTGAGGAGACTGAGGTGCTAACTTGCCTTCTTATAAATAGCCTCTACTGTACATTACTAACAAAATTCAGTTTATTGTCAATAATTGCGCCTAAATACTTAAAATTTGAGACCTGCCCTACTATCTTTCCATTTATGATGACCATTTATGGTTTATAAAATCTAGTATCTAAATTCAGAGATTGCCTGTTTTCTGTGAATTAAAAAAACATAGTGGTGTTGTTATTTGTGTGATGCTGATCTTACACATTAAGAATGTTGATGCTGAATGCTGCTGTTGTCATGTTTTATATCAGGTCCACATATATGGGCTTCACTCTCAAGAGCCCATTCGAAACTTCACACGGTTTCATGATACGGCATATGGAGGCAGTTTCAGAGGAGACGGAAAACTTTTAGTTGCAGGAAGCGAAGAGGGTCTGATCCGACTGTTCGACATCGGGGGCCGAGTGTCTCTCAGACAGTTTAAAGGACACTCTAAGTATGTGTTTTCAAAAGTATTTATGATGAAATATTTTAAGTTTCTTGTTTGCGGTATGAATTTTTCTCTCTCTCTCTCTCTCTCTCTCTCTCTCTCTCTCTCTCTCTCTCTCTCTCTCTCTCTCGATGCACAGCAAATGCACTGTGCGTCTATTTCTCAGTGCACAAATTCAAACTGTTATTTTTGAGCATCAGTAGTTAGGCTGAAAAAATGTCAATTAATGTCATGAAAACACATTCTTATAAAAACAGTCAGCTAAAGTATCAGTTTGTCAGAATCTAAAGAGAAAGTAAAATAGTTATGGAGGATATTTCTTAAAGGAACAGTAGCCTAAACCTACTGTTGTCATTAACATTAATCAATAGCAATAGATCAAATCATACTCTCATTCTCAAACTTTAGCCTAAAAATCAAAGTTTATGAAAGCAAAGAAGGTCAAGGTGCTCCAGGATTGGCCAGCCCAGACACCAGATATGAACTTTATTGAGCATGTCTGGGGTACGATGGAGGAGGCATTGAAGTTGAATCCAAAGAATCTTGATGAACTCTGGGAGTCCCGCAGGAACGCTTTCTTTGCCATTCCAGATGACTTTATTATTAAGTGATTTGAGTCATTGCAGAGATGTATGGATGCAGTCCTTCAAGCTCAAGGGAGTCATACACAATATTAATTCTGTTTCCACTGCACCATAACTTTATGTTCTGTACTCTATATTATTTCTGTTAAGTAACAAGACTTTTGTCTAAGCAAAGTCAGACCTTACTGTCCTAATTAAATCATTAAAAATCAAGGCATTATCATATTTTATTGTGGTAAAATAAGCGTAATCTAAAGGCCTTTGCCTTTCAAAAAAGCCACTTCTGATACCAAATGATCAACTAGAAGTCAAGTTATTATTTGTTGTTCCTAAAACCTGGACAGGCAACAAGACTTGTCAGGTAGTGTACATATAGAAATCCCTTATATACCATATAACTGCAGGATACATATAACTGTTTACAACTGCTTATCTATAATAACTGTATATTAATTATATTAACTATTAGTTACTAGTTAATTACTTAAAATGTCATTACTAATAAAGTTATGGTAACTAATAACTTTAACCTTTCCAAATTTGATTGTAATGCAATAATGTGCACCTTTTGTAAAGCTGTTTTGACACAATTATAGTGAAAAGTGCTATTCAAATAAACTTAAATTGAAATGAATTAGGTTCACACACAGTAGAAAATTAGAGTGCTACATGGCATAATTGATTAGAATGTAACATGAATAAAAATATATTCAATATGATATTTCACTTTTTTATTTATTTTCCCTGGCTGTGTCAGTGTAAACTTCAGCAGTTCAACTGAACAACAGTTACTGGGCCGACTAGACCAGTTGTAAAAGTCCTCAACATTGAGTCATGCAAATGAAGAAATAAGACATGCATAAAAATGGTCACTTTAATTAAGGCAGTTGTAATTTCTAAATGGTTTTTTATGTTGAAATTTCCAGTATTGTGACAACACTACTCCAAGTATGACCTGGCATGAAAGAATATACTGTGGATGGAATAATATAACTTGAATCCCTGTTCCCCTAATCTTCAGAGCGGTGCACGCCACCTCGTTCCTTTCTGATGGTTTTCGTGTGCTGTCGGGTTCAGATGACCTGACGTGTCGTGTGTGGGACGTCGCCAGTGCCGTTGAGCTCAGTTCATTCACCGAACACACTGATTATATCAGAGCCATCGCTCCCAGCAAACTCAACCCAGACCTGTTTGTCACTGGTAATGACCTTTCAGTCACATCCTCTGCATCCAGTATCAGCTCATTCAAGCTTAGCCAGATCTGTATGCTTTAGTATTTAGCAAGAATAAAATCAACATGTGCCAAATATAAAGACAAGTTAGATATTTTGTTTTGTTAAGTCGACCAATAGAAAAAAGTTTAGTTTGAAAATAATATTTTTAGTATTTATTAATAGTTATGTTAGGTGTTGCTTTAAGACTATCTACTGGTGCTAGAACAGATTTTGTTTTAATTTATATTAATTTTATTTTAGTTTGTTCAAATATATATAATGTTATTGCATTTTTTACAAATGAATTAGTAAATATACTCACTTATAGTATTGTTCAGAGGTATAAATCTATTACTTTATTAGTTACTTATAATTAATAATGTTGCAAAATGTTTAGTTTCAAATGAATGCTGTGGTTTATTTGAATAAATCAGGTTTATTTCATCAAATGTTGATTTATTATCACTTCTGAAGATAAAAAAATTGTATTTTGTCTAGATATTAATATAAGCTTGTCTAAAAGCTTGTTGTTTTATGCAAAAAATCTCTAAATAATTAAATATTTTAATACACATTTGGTAGTCTACTATATATCATGGCCAGTATATGATTGGCTCAAGTAAAAGGGAGTGCAATTCATCCATTTGTTGGTCGGTGTGTTTTTTTGACACTTAAAATGTCTCAAAATGCCCAAAACACACAGGAAATGATTCATTTAAATCTCAGGCAATGAATATGAGTTTATTCACAGGTCTCATTGTATTTATTTGTGAATTTAAATCATGTTTGATTAATTTGGGGAACTCATTCTGTCATTTTGTGAATATGCTGTATTGTTTTTAATAGCTTTGCGTTCGTGGATCATAATGTATTTGTAATTATGTAATGTTTCTGCCTCTACGGTTACAGTATGTACAGTAGGTGATGTTTATGTTGATGTGTGCAGTTGTTGATGTTGGTCTCCGTTGTAGGTTCGTATGACCACACAGTGAAAATGTTCGACGTGCGCTCTGGTAACAGTGTGATGACTATACAGCACGGTCAGCCTGTGGAGTGTGTGCTGCTGTACCCGTCTGAAGCTCTGCTGGTGTCCACAGGTGAACATCACTTACTGTTTAGCCAGTCACTAGTTATGTTTATGTCCAAAGATGCAAAATAGATTCATGAGCAAAACTGGAATATTGCATAAAACTAAGCACCGATTCCATCCAATGAGTCAAACGGAACAAAAGAATCACTTCCTGATAAACAAAAATATCAGGCACCAAATATCAAAAAGAAAAATGTAACTTGATGTGGTAAGGCAGATGCTCAAGACAGTTCTGGAGGTTATCACATAATAAAAATAATAAAACTGAATCACTTTGATGATAGACTTTGGCTGAGGGATTTTAGAATGACCAAAACAACTATTCATAGGTGGAGCTTTATAATGGGAGGCAGAGCTTAAAATGCAGTGATATGGCCCGTTTCCACTGACTGGTACAGTATGGGTCACCTTTATCAGGCTTGCGTTTCCACTGCTAAAAGGGTACCGATGCTACTCTTTTGGTGGGCGTGGTGTACAACAGAAAGTTTCAGACAACGTCATGTTCGCTCGGGGAAATGTCTACAGTAAAGCTGTACGGGTCGTTCACATATCATGAGAAGCACTTCTCACAAAACAGATGCTTTATACGCATAAATACTTGTGTATAAATGTTTTATTACTAACTTTTCTATGAACATAATTTGATTATAACTGCAGATCAATGCGAAATAGCCTACTGCAACGTCTGCGATTATATAAAATAAATAAATAAACGCAACATATTTGAACACATACAGACCCTTACAGTCTCCAATATGTTACCACTTACAGAAAAACTACACACAGCAGACATTTAGTCCTAATTTGGGTACAAAAACAACACAAAATATAACCCACAGTCAGTGCAAACCTCTCATCTGTGTCTGTAATCTTCAGCAGCATGTGTAGCCTCTTGTTAGAGAGTAATTCCGTCATTCAGAGTTCATAATAGTCCAAAAGGCGATGGTAAATATGGCAGTTTGTTCATAATTCAGGTTGCTGAAACGTTTTGTCAGGTTTTTTCTTTTTTTTTGCGCTTCATTCTCACGTTATCATTTTCTTTTCTGAAAAGATCAGATGTCGGATGCACTTCATTAATCACGCACAAAACAGGACACAGCAGATTTTGTTGTTCTTGGCTTTGTGGCTGTTCATCAAGATGACGACAAGGTTTGTTTGAGCTCAGGTCAACCATGCCTCGTTATTAAATGCATGTAGTATTACGATGTAATGTCTCGGCTGTGTATTCAAAACATGGCGGTTCGTTTGTTTTATTCTGGCTTGCTCCACCAGCCAGTGACGTTTCTCTGTAAACCAATAGCGTTCAGCTCCGCCTTTTAACACCCTTTAGTCCGGCTTGGAACTATTTGCAAAGGGTCCACCTAACTTCCACTCTAAATGGTGTGTTGATGCTCATTAAAGTTAGAATAGGTCAACAGTTTGTTGTCTCTACATTGTTTGAGGGGACTACATCTTGACTAAATGGTAACTATTGTAGAATGAGGCTGTGCAACAGAGAAACATCTCATACAATGGGTGGAAACTGCGTTAACATAGAAAGGTAGAGAGTATAGCTGTGTGAAACAGTATAAAAAGCTTGAGTTTAAGAATGGTCAGGGTTCATTCTGACCAAGATGAAACCAGGGCACTGCCGTGTACTTTCAAAATAAGCTGTTTTTAGACCAACCTGAATTTCTTGAGTTCTGAAACATACATCTTTTTTTATAGTTGAGCGATCTCTTGTATGTTCAAAGATGAAGAGAATTCAGATTTCAAGCTTAAATCTTTCACAACAACGTTAAATGTGACTTGCAATATAGTTGCATTTATTTGTTTAATATTTTTTTAAAGGGGGCCATTTTACAATATGTAAAATAAATCTCTGATGTGTGTGTTTGAAGTTTCAGCTCAAAATAACACACAAATAATGTTTTATAGCTCTTGAAACTGTCCCTTTTATGCTTTCATGCTAATTGTGCCATTTTGGTGACTGTTGCTTTAAATTCAAATGAGATTGTGCTCTTTTCAAAAGAGGGCGGAACTACAATGCTAATGAAGGAGAGACGATCAATAATAGGAGGGGCTTTCTCAGTCTGCTGACACGTACAGTGGGAGGATGTCAGTCAAAGTGTTCCTGCAGACTGTTTTTATCAAGTGTGACTATAAAAGACTAAATTAATATTTTTTTACAGTTAGAATCTGCTTACACAAATATGTAAAAGTGATTTTTGCATAATAGATCTCCTTTTAAATATGCATTTTTTTTTTAATTACAGGAGGGCGCTATGTAAAGGTTTGGGACCTGTTGAAAGGCGGACAGCAGCTTGTTTCTCTTAAAAATCACCATAAAACAGTAACATGTGCATGTCTGAGTTCAAGCAACAAACTGTTGACAGCATCACTGGACCGGTAAGTCTCTGAGTGATTATATGTGCACTGTAATGCCTCTCTGATGGGAAAGTTGGATTTATTCTGTTTACTTTCCATTTTAGGCACGTCAAAGTATATAACTCCTCCTATAAGGTTGTGCATAATTTTGACTGTGCGTCATCTATCCTCAGTCTGGCTGTTGCGGTATGTTTAGCTCATTACATTGTAGGAAGTGTTTGCAAATATTAATATAAGTGTTATTTCCACTTGCTCTTGGTGTAAGGTGTGTTTATTGTGGTTTCTCTCTAGCCTGATGATGAAGCAGTCGCTGTAGGAATGACTAATGGTGTGTTGAGCATCAGACACAGGAAACACAAAGAAGAGAAAGAAGCTTTAACAAATCGAAGGAAAAGGGGTCCGTCGTACCGCTTCTTTGTTAAGGGGAAAAACTTTGTGCCTAAACAGGTATTCTATTTGCATTAATATTTTTGTCTCCTTTTAACTTGTTTTAGAAATGTTTTATTTTAATAAGTTGTATTTTATGTTCAAAATATTATTTTACATAATGCATATATTACAAAATCTATTATATACACTCAACGGCCACTTTTTAGGTACACCTGTCCAACTGCTTGTTAACACGAATTTCTAATCAGCCAATCACATGGCAGCAACTCAATGCATTTAGGCATGTAAACATGGTCAAGACGATCTACTGCAGTTCAAACTGAGCATCAGAATGGGGAAGAAAGGGGATTTAAGTGACCTTGAACATGGCATGGTTGTTTGTGGCTGACGGGCTGGTTGGAGTATTTCAGAAACTGCTGATCTACTGGGATTTTCACGAACAGCCATTTCTAGGGTTTACAAAGAATGGTCTGATAAAGAGAAAAAAATTGGACAATAGAAGATTAGAAAAACGTTGCCTGGTCTGATGAGTCTCAATTTCTGCTGCCACATTCGGATGGTAGAGTCAGAATTTGGCATCAACAACATGAAAGCATGGATCCATCCTGCCTTGTATCAACGGTTTAGGCTAGTGGTGGTGGTGTAATGGTGTGGGGGACATTTTCATTGCACACATTGGGCCCATTAGTACCAATTGAGCATCGTGTCAATGCCACAGTCTACCTGAGTATTGCTGCTGACCATGTCCATCCCTTTATGACCACAGTGTACCCATCTTCTGATGTCTACTTTCAGCAGGATAACACATCATGTCATAAAGTGTAAATCATCTCAGACTGGTGTCTTGAACATGACAATGAGTTCACTGTACTCAAATGGCCTCCACAGTCACCAGAACTCAATCCAATAGAGCACTTTTGGGATGTGGTGGATGTGCAGCCGACAAATCTGCAGCAACTGTGTGATGCTGTCATGTCAATAAGGACCAAAATCTCTGAGGAATATTTCCAGTACCTTGTTCAATCTGTGTTCTGAAGGCAAAAGGCACCTAATAAAGGGGCCAGTATATTAAATACGTAATTTTTTAATTTTTTTTAGTTACTAAAACTTTTTTAGTTTTTTTTTGTTACTTTTTTAGTTACTAAACTATGTTTACTAAAAGAATTTGCTAAAGGCCTGTTCACACCAAAAAAATGAAACAAGAAACATAATAATAATTATATATGATCATCCACACTAACTCTATTCTTATCTCTTTTAGGATGATTTCCTGGTCAGTAAACCAGTGAGGCAACATCTACAGAAATACGACAAACAGCTAAAAAGATTTGAGGTCTCCAAAGCCCTGGACACGGCGCTCGAGGTGAACATGCAACTATATATATAATAATATCTAAAAGTGTATATACAGTTGAAATCAAAATTATTTGCCCTCCTGTGAATTTGTTTTTCTTTTTCAAATATGAGTTTTTCACAGTATTTCGCATAATATTTTTTCTTCTGGAGAAAGTCTTAATTGTTTTATTTCAGCTAGAATGAAAGCAGTTTTTAATTTTTTTAAAAAAAATTTAAGGACAATATTATTAGCCCCTTTAAGCAAATTTTTTTCGATAGTCTATAGAACAAACTATCGTTATACAATAACTTGCCTAATTACCCTAACATGCCTAATTAACCTAGTTAAGCCTTTAAATGTCACTTTAAGCTGAATACCAGCATCTTAATATCTAGTAAAATATTATTTACTGTCATCATGGCAAAGATAAAAGAAATCAGTTATTAGAAATGATTATTAAAACTATTATGTTTGTAAACGTGTTGAAAAAAATCTTTTCATTAAATAGAAATTGGGAAACACAATTTACTGGAGGCCTAATAATTCTGACTTCAACTGTATAATAAAATCATTTCCTATTTGGTTTGACTACTCGGATGAAGATATCAGTGTATGTTTATGTGGGTTTCCGTAGACATGGACGCGCACTACTAAACCAGAGGTGACGGTCGCAGTTATAATGGAGCTGATTCGCAGAGGAACACTGAAAAACGCCCTCGCTGGGCGAGATGAAGTCAGCTTAACCAAGATACTCAACTTTCTTCTCAAGTGAGTAACACACACACACACACACACACACACACACACACACACACACACTTCTATATGTGGTTTACAAGGATTCTCCAAAGATTTTTTCTAATTTCTAAACATAATAGTTTTAATAATCATTTCTAATAACTGATTTCATTTATCTTTGGCATGATGACAGTAGATAATATTTTACTTGATATTTTGCAAGATTCAATATTCATCTTAAAGTGACATTTAAAGGCTTAACTAGGTTAATTAGGCAGATTAGGGTAATTAGGCAAGTTATTTTATAATGATGGTTTGTTCTGTAGACAATAGAAAATAATAGTTTAATAATAATATTGACCTTAAAATGGTTTGAAAAAATTTTAAACTGCTTTTATTCTTGCCAAAATAGAACAAATAAGACTTTCTCCAGAAGAAAAAATATTATAGGAAATGCTGTGAAAATCCCTTGCTCTGTTAAACATCATCTGGGAAATATTTAAAAAAGAAAAAAAAATTACTGAAGGGCAACTAAATCTGACTTCAACTGTATGTACACACACACACACACACACACACACACAGTTAAATGACTTCAGACTCGTGTGAACATTACACCCACTCCAATCACTCCAAGCTGCCTCCATTATACTTGGCTTGTTTACTGTTGGTTGCTAGGTTACCAATACTACAGTCAACCACTCTAATGCTGCATTCACACCAGACACCAGGCGCGAGTGATTTACATGTTAAGCCAATGCAAAGACGCAAATACACATCCTGTGGCGTCATATGCGCGAATGAAGCGGTGCGAGTTGAGCATTTTGCGTGATTGGCGCGCTTAATGCACGTATCACGCAAATTGCTCGAGTTGGAAAATCTGAACTTCAGCGAACATTCACTCTGCGTTAACCAATCAGGAGCTTGCTCTTGTAGGGCCGTGATTAAGACGTAGCACCTGTTGTTGGTGTCCTGGGGGAAAATCCTCTTGACAAACAGCTCATCAAACTGGGCTCGGCTCAGTCTGAAGCACTGCTGAAAGCCTCCATCATCCAGGTATAGTTTCTGGAGGAGTATAAACTGGGTGCACCTCTGAATGGCATCTAGTGGTCTCAGACACGGCTCCAAATGAATCAACACTGTTTGTCTCCTTCCTAAAGCACATGAACACAGCTATTCTCTCAATAAAATCCATGTTAGCCATTTAGCAACGAAGCTAGAGTCACCGGGCAGACAGAAGCCCTGCCCATGACGTGAATCTGCATCTATTGTGAAGTGAATTTGATGCGAGAGTTAAGCGGATTTGACGCCGAATGAATCGAGTAAACTCAAAATGTTCACGCATGAAGAGCACAATTTATCTGCACGTACCGTGTCTGGTGTGAACACAGCATAACGGCTTGATTGAAACGTTTAATACAAGATATTTTTTATTTTTGTTTTTGAGAACTTTCACTTCACATTAGGAAGGAAACCCGGCTAGTGTCTCTCAAAGATCTGACAACATCGGATACAAGGAGAAAATTGTCCAGATGTTCTGTGAAATGCAGGACGTTCAATTCTTGTGACAAAACCAAAAGTTCTTAGAAAGAATAAAGCAGAGGGAAATTCTGAGGCGGTTCTCAAATCTGTGATTCTGCTTCACACAAGAAAACAGCAGCGCAGCTGTGGTCACCAGTGTCCTGAACACATCTTCTGCATTTATGCCATTTAAAGAGACACACTGCTGTTTCAAGCACCTGTCGGTTTTGAGATTTTGAGTGTATTATATTAATTATAAAGAAAACATTCAAATGACACTTTAAAATGTTTATTTTGTCACACCTTAATAATTTTTGTCTGTAGATTTCTATTACAATACACGTTTTAAAGGCTAGTTGTTAAAAATGGCATCTTTTTTTCGGTCACTTTATTTTAAGCTACAATTTTTTGCCATTTTCAAACCATTAACTATGACTTTTAGCTAAGTAAACAACTAATTTGCTGCTTGTTAATAATTAGCAAGGTAGTAGTTGGGTTTAGGTGTTTGTGACTAAGGGATGTAGAATAAGATCATAATCTTAATGACCGGCAGCTAGCTCTCTGCAGCTCTCACATGGTCGCCCACTTAGACTAAGTACGGCTGCGTACTGGATGGGAGACCACATGGGAAAGTTAGGTTGCTGCCTGAAGTAGTGTTAGGGAGACCAGCAGGGGGTGCTCAACCTGTAGTCTGTGTGGGTCCTAACGCCCCAGTACATTGATGGGGACTCTATACTGGTCAGTGAGCGCCATCTTTCGGATGAGACGTTAAACCGAGGCCCTGACTCTCTGTGGTCATTAAAAATCCCAGGATGTCCCTTGAAAAAGAGTAGGGGTTTGACTCTGGCATCCTGGCCAAATTTTCCCACTGGCCTCATTCCATCATGGCCTCCTAACCATCCCCATATCATAATTAGCTTCATTACTCTGTCTCCTCTCCACCAGTCAGCTGGTGTGTGGTGTGCGGTCTGGTACAATATGGCTGCTGTCACGTCATCCTCGTGGATGCTGCACACTGGTGGTGGATGAGGAGATTCCCCCCAAAAATGTGTAAAGCGCTCTGAGAATCTAGAAAAGCGCTATGTAAGGAATATGGAATTATTATTATTATTATTATATATTATTATTTAATATTATTTTCTATTATTTGATTATTATTTATTATTATTATTTATATTATTATTATTATTGTCTATTATTATTATAATTATTATTATTATTATTATTATTATTATTTGATTATTATTTATTATTATTCATTATTTATTATTATTATTATTATTCATTATTAATATTATTATTATTGTTTAATATTATTGTCTATTAATATTATTTTATTATTGTTTATTATTGTTTTATTTTTATTATTACTATTATTTATTATTATTATTATCATCATTATTTAATATTATTGTCTATTATTATTATTATCATTGTTTGTTATTATTTATTATTATTGTTGTTGTTTATTATTATAATTATAATTAATTAATTATTAATTAATGTTGTTGTTGTCGTTATTAATAATATGCAGGTAGTAACCCAGTAATTAATAGTGAGAATTGGTACATAAACTGAAGTGTTACCATTTTATTCCTTATGTATTTAGCTGTAAATCTCCTCTTCAGCAGCTCTTACAGACACAACACTACAGAGATTTATTAATTATCTACATTTTGATGGTTTAAGCGAAATGCATAATTAGTTAGCCTGAATAAATGGATATTTTATTCTGCATAAAGTTTTGAAAATGTGCTTTTTTCCTGAGTTGAAGCTTCTGTATTGTTTATAAGGACATTTCCAGAATCTCCTCTGTAAAAACCTGACTCTAATATGTCAAAAAAATCAAAACAAGAATTTTGAACCTGACTTCATCCAACGTGCTCAATTTATGCAAATTTTTAATAAATTAACATCTAATTTGCATATTCAAACAAAATTTTAGAACACTTAGTAACACCAAAAAAGTGCAAATCTTCACCATAATCATCCTGTCAGGGAACTATGGCAAAACCCATTACTTATTTTATTGACTCTGTTCACTTGCAGTGTCTTGTCCTGCACCTTGTGTTATTAACCCGTGACCTGCAGTGATTCAGAATGTGGGCTTTTGTGTGTTGTTTTTCAGAAACATCACTGACCCGCGCTTCTCTCGGCCTCTGCTCACAGTCGGGGACATTGTTCTGGGTGAGTTTCACACTGCACGCGAGCAAATGAGAATGAAGAAGTGAATTTCTGCTGCTGAAACGCTATTGTTTGTGCATTTGTATGTGTGTGTGAAGATCTATATCAGCAGGTTATTCCCCAGTCACCTGTGGTGGAGCGCCTGCTGCAGCGTCTCTATGAAATTTTGGGTCGAGAAGCAGAACTTCAGCAGGAGCTTCTGCAGGTTTTGGGCATCCTGGACACACTTTTTGCCTCCCTGATGCCCAGAAAAGAGGTTGCCAATTTTGGCATGGCAGCAGCAGCGCAGGAGTCCCAGCTACAGGCTGCCTGAGGTCTTGTGACACAAACCGAAACATGCTGGATTTGACTGAGACGTGGCGAAACTGGAAAGAGAAAATGGAAGGAAATAAGTGTGAGACGGAGCTGCGGGTAGCAAGTTGCCCAATGCCAGCGTGTCATTCACTTTCTGCTGATGTTCGCAGAATTTCAGACTGTATTTTGTATATTCCTGTCATAAAGTTTTTGAATCTCTGTGGTGTATTTTTTTCAGAAGAGATTCGTCTTATTTGGAGCCTGGGTAAAGTCTAGAAGCGATACTGGAGTATGCACATATCAATATAGCATAGCATTACTGTGAGGGGTAGATGTTAGTATAACACAATGTAATGGGTATTTAATAATTATAAATACCTTTTGGTGGCTGGGGTAGTGTGTAATGGTTAGAAGGGACACAGCTGCATATACTTTGACTTGTGCATATTAATATAGCATAATTTTTACATTACTGTGAGGGGGAGATGTTAGTTAAACACTATGTAATAGGTATTTCATTCATTCATTTTCTTTTCGGCTTAGTCCCTTTATTAATCTGGGGTCGCCACAGCGGAATGAACCACCAACTTATGCACTTGTGTTTTACGCAGCAGATGCCCTTCCATTTGCAACCCATCACTGGGAAACACCCATACACTCATTTACACACATACTACGGCCAATTTAGTCTATTTAATTCACCGGTATCGCATGTCTTTGGATTTGTGGGGGAAACCGGAGCAACTTGAGGAAACCCACGCCAACACTGGGAGAACATGCAAACTCCGCACAGAAGTGCTAAATGACTTGGCCGGGACTTGAGCCAGCGTCCTTCTTGCTGTGAGGCGACAGTGTTAACCACTGAGCCATTTGAACACTCGTTATTATTCCTATTTGATGGTCTAATCATTTTAAAACCATTGAATATATCTAAATAGATGATTTACAAATATTCTTTTAATTCTGCCTGCACATTACTAATCTTATTTCTCATGAATACACTCTTCACTTTAACACTCTGTATTATGAAGCAGCATTAATATATTAAAAATAACAGACGTCATATTTTAAATTGGCCCTACAATTCAACTCTATCAAATGTATATATATATATATATATATATATATATATATATATATATATATATATATATATATATATATATATATATATATATATGTTTCAAGTACCATTTAAACATCACATTACACTTAAAATTCATCTCAGTGCTGAGTTGTCGTTCTATGTAAAAAAATAAGCAGTTTTTTAAATGCTGATATATAACCAGAATAACTTGTTGATTTAACAGGGTTGATTCTTTCATTCGTATTATTTCTCACTGTAATATGTTTTAGTTTCATATAATTTGATAAATTCAGAAGTCTATAAATCTATAGTTATGATCAATTCTACCTACACCAAAACAAAAAACAATGGCAAGAAAATGGAAGCCTGTAAAAGAACATGATTATTTTAAACAGCTCTGGGATTAAATCTCTGTTTTAAGGTTTCAGGACAGAAGTGTGGACAACTACTTTTTATATCCACTGTAAAACAAATTTATAAAAACATTACTATTCCAATCAAATAGCATTGTCAAAATGTACACTATTTCCATTAACATGGATGCGGCTAGAAGGCATGAATGAAAGTTAACAAGAATTTTTTATTAAATGATCCATTACACTGTGTTTTACTAACATCTACCCCTCACAGCAAGAAGGACGTTGGTTTGAGTCAGTTGGCATTTCTGTGTGGAGTTTGCATGTTCTCTCCTTGTTGGCGTGGGTTTCCTTTGGGTGCTCCGGTTTCCCCCACAGTCCGAAGACATGCGCTATAGGTGAATTAAATAGACGAAATTGGCTGTAGTGTATGTATGTGTATGGGTGTTTCCCAGTACTCGGTTGCGGCTGAAAGGCATCTGCTGTGTAAAACATGCTGAATAAGTTGGCGGTTCATTCCGCTGTGACTACCCCTGATGAATAAAGGGACTAAGCTGAAGGAAAATGGATGAATATTTCAAACATTAGCCTACATAAAAAAGTAACCTAATACATATTTAATACTGTTAACAGACGGACTTTTATGACACTTGTGTCTTTATGCTTTAAGAATAGTAAAACGCTCACAGAACTTCGAGAAACACCACACGTACATTGTCACGTTAAGAGAAATATTCTGCAGATCGATGGTACAGGCGCCTTGAGGACGTGGCAGTTCTAAACCAATGACATAATCACGTTTGGACTGAAGTGGACCAATCGCGAAGCGGCTCAGACGACGTCTGCATGGGCGGTTCAATGTGTAATATTGAATCTGATTGGACTGTTAAGAGAGGTCCGAGCTTTATCTTCAATTTGATTGGTCAGTAGAGCGGCCCTTCCAGGGGAAACGTCTAAAAACTAGTAGTTTGACATCCGGAGTTACTGAGATCAGCCGGGCGGCGTGAAACACTGCACGTTTTCGTGGGTAAAGTTGAATTAAACCATAAAGAAGTTAAAAAAATTATGCTCTATTAAGCATCGCTGTTTTAAGTTTGTGCCATTTTAGTATTACGTGCAATTGCCCGAGGCTTAATGAGGGGAATTGAAGTGATGTTTGCATGTTACAGTATATTAGTATGTTTAAAAAGACATATTTGGTAACGTTAACATATTAAAACAACTTATAAGGGTGTGCTTTTGCTATGTATTGTAGAAAAAGCATGGAACTGTTATAAGACTGTCAGGTACACTATATATTCATATTCGTAACGTTAATCCTGTTGGAAAAGTTACAAAAAATACTTATTTTGCTTAATATTTATGTATTTATACAAAAATCATTGCTTTTTATTACATTTATGTTTCTGTCTGTACATGTACATTTATATACATATTTTAAGACAAATTGGTAAATTATTGATAATATTTTATTTTCGTTGTTTTTTTTTTTTATTGAAATTATATTTTTTGCTGTTGATAAAATTAGATTGTTTAAGTTTTTGTGTTGCCATAATGTAGGGATTGTTTCTTGCTATAGTTGCACTTTATAACTAATACCTTGGACTTGTACATGTGTAATGACAATAAAGTAAAATCTAATCTAATATAAACAAACTTTTTTCCAAGATATGTATACAATAAGTAAGTAAACAGAACAAATATACAAATAACTTTGTGCACTTACGAGTAGTTCACCCCAAAACTGAAAATTCAGTTTCACACCTGTTTGAGTTTCTTTCTTCTGTTGAATGGTGACTTGCATAGTATTTGTTTGTTCCTGCAAACGTATTCTTTCCCCAACATTCTTCATAATATCTTCTTTTGTGTTCAACAGAAGAAAGGTATTAATAAAGTTTTGAACAACTTGAGGTCGAGTATACAGTAGGCATGGGACGATAACCGTTTTCAAGGCTTTAAAACCACCACAATTTTCTGTTATACCATTCCTAAAGTATGTGTAATTTTTTATTATTTACTTTTTATTTATTGTTTAGGTCAACAGTGTCTCTAGCAGAAAAGATATCCAAAGATGCAGTTTTAAATTGTAAAGAAATATGTGTTTTTGAAACTAATGAAGACAGCAGAAGTCAAAGATTCATTTGAATTATTCAGCCTGACATGTTTGCTGCTCCATAATGCATAAAGTGTTTCTCAAAATAAAATAAATTTTGTTCAAAGAGGAAAAAGTTTTAGTTGTTTACCCAGACAATTAAAGGGAATATATTTTAGAGCAGTAATCACAATGCTGTGAAACCGTGATTTTTTTATCCAAGGTTATCATGGAAATTAAAGAAGCCCATTGTCAATATAGATTTAGGACATCAGAAGAAAGGAGCAACTCATCCCAATGTATACAGACAACAATATCTGGATATTAGAAACCAATATTCACAGCACTCACCAATATTTACAGATGTTTCAAAGGTGGAAAATGGCGTAGCAGCAGCAATGGTAACTGGGCAGCAAAGTTATGGAGTCAGTCTGCCTAAAGAATGCTCCATATTCACAGCTGAAGCTTTTAGCATAGGAGTATATAGAAAATGTCCAACAAAAGAAATCTATTATTTTAACAGACTCCAAATCATGCCTCCAAGTGATGGAATCTACAAAAAATGATCATCCTTTAATTGATAATATTATAACCAAAGTTCACCATGTACAAAATCAATTTTATCACATCATTTTTTGCTGGATTCCAGGATATGTCGGGCTTTCAGGAAATGAGTGAGCTGATGCAGCTGCTAATGATGCTTTGAAGCAAGTGGTGGACAAATGGCAAATTCCTCCATCAGAGATGAGATCTTTTATCAACGTTTCCATTTTAAATAAGTGGCAAGAGGAGTGGGATGCATTGGAAAATAATACATTACATGGAATACAACCTGACATCTCAAAAAGAATTTAAGACATTTTAAGACTGGATTTGATCAAGTGATTTTTACCAGATGTCGTATTGGACATACAAGATTAACTTACACCTTTTTAATTAAAGATGAAGACCCCACTCAGTGTTTGTGCTGCATAACTCCCCTTACTGTAAAACACATTTTACTGGACTGTCCTGCTTTTAATGCTTCCAGAAGCCTTTTTTTTATGAAATGAACTCTCTTAAGGACATTTTTAGCAAAGTGACACCAGAAAACATCTTAGAATTCTTATCATGTATTAACACTAAACATCTTATTTAACTTGTGTATTCATTTGTTTGTTGTTCTTAATTGTTTATTCATTATTGAAATGTTCTTGCAGTGAAAATAGCCTTGGTTGCTGACATGGCAATAAATAAACACATTACATCCAAGGTTATCATACTGTCAAAATCTTATACCGGCCAATGCCTAATATACAGTGATGAAATATCCCTTTAAGAGCTTATGGTTTATAGAATGAGCATGATGTACTGTTATTTTTTTGGTTGTAATATTGTGTACATTGACAATCTTTCTGTATTTTCTGATTCAGTTTTTTATCGATCAAGTGTTTGAGAAGATGGAGCAGTGGCCGCTCTTGTTTGTCGTCGCCCTCTGCATTCTTCAGTCCTCCAGTAAACCGATGGAGAAGAAAGACCGCGTTCATCACGACGCTCCTCTTAGTAACAAAGATCACGATGATGAGGAGAACTTCGACTATGACCACGAGGCTTTTCTGGGACAGGAGGAGGCCAAGACTTTTGACCAGCTCACGCCAGAGGAGAGCAAAGAGAGGCTTGGGTAAAAACACATGCACAACATTTCCATGTCATCTTAGATTTCTTTATACACTGTTTGTCGTGTCAAGAATGACCAGCCTTCACTAAACCTGTAAAATAAAGCAGCGTCATTTAATTTCAATACTCAAATCTATTATACATGGAAAAAGAATCTCATCATTCATCACAAACTCTGTAAATGTATTATTATATAAGTAAAAGTATGGTGGCTCAGTGGTTCGCAGTCACCTCACAGGAAGAAGGTCACTGTTTCGAGTCCCTAAATTGGCTGTAGTGTATGAGTGTATGTGTGAATGAGAGTGTATTAGATTAGATTTCAACTTTATTGTCATTACACATGTACAAGTACAAGGCAACGAAATGCAGTAATGGGTAGTAGTAATGCAGTATGGGTGTTTCCCAGTACTGGGTTGCAGCTAGAAGGGCATCTGCTGTGTAAAACATAAGCTGGAATAGTTGGTGGTTCACTCCGCTGTGGTGACCACTGAAATGGTGACCACTGAAATGGTGACCAAGCTGAAGTATTAAAGGTAAACTTTATATTCCTTATGTTACAGCATAGGTCTAAAACATTTTTAGCAAGAGCGTATGCATAAATGTTAAAGCTGTGTGTGCGTGTGCGTGTGTTTTGGAAGGTGGCTGTGTGGATGTGGGGTAAAAATGGTATATAAAGTGGTTATAGTAGGTCAAAATTGACCTGTATTTATGTATTTAGCTCTTGCACCCTAAATCTGCTGTGTAAAACATAAGCTGGAATAGTTGGTGGTTCATTCCACTGTGGTGACCACTGAAATGAAGACTAAGCTAAAGTATTAAAGGTAAACTTTATATTACTTTTGTTACCTGCATAGGTCTAAAACATTTTTAGCAAGAGCGCATGCATAAATGTTAAAGGTGTGTGTGTGTATTTTGGAAGGTGTCTGTGTGTTTAGAGTGTGCATCTGTTTGCCAGTAGTTTTTGTGGGGTAGAAATGGTATATAAAGTGGTTATAGTAGGTCAAAAGTGACCTGTAATACAACTGTTATACCCTAAATACCTGTAGTCTTCATGAAAATGGAAAATGAAGAAAAAAAAATTCTAATGTTGGCGTGTTTTTTGAAAAAGTCATCAAACTTCAATATTAATACCTTCCATTTCTTAGTTGCATGCTTTAAGTGTTTTTTTTTTTTTTTTTGACGTTCTTTTTAATCTCTCTGACGTTGAGCCTTTTTATTCTTTTTTTGCTCTTTGGTTAGTGAAAAAATGTGTTAATGTTCGTACGATGTGATTTGTAGATATATTAAAATATATAAATAGTACATATATTTAAAAACTTCAATATAAAAAAAACAACACCATTTATGTTTTATTATCTGCTGTTAAAATAGTGCACATCATTATTTAACCCATAAACCAAAAGGAGCCCAGCAGGCACACAACATCATAAGACATTAATATTGGGTTAGATTTAGGTCGTGATGTCAGGTGACCAAAAATCCAATTTCTAGCCAGCGCCTAAGCACGATGTTATTTTGACGTCCAATAATGACGACAAATTAAGTTGATTTTTGGTTGTGTTGGAAAGTGACCAAAATCCCACGTCAAGCTAACATCTTAAACCTATGTCATATTGACGTCAAATACTGACATTTATTCATCAGGTATGGCGATCAAAATCCAACGTCTGATAGACTTCATAGTGGTAACGTCCACACAACGTCAAGTTGTAAAATCATTAGACGTTGATTTTTTAAGTTGGACATTGACGTCAGCCTGTCGTTGGGTTTTGATGTCAACTCTATTTTCATTTCTAAGCAAAAATGCAACATTGCCGCGACATTGTGGTACAACGTCAGTCTGACGTTTTGTTGACATCCTGTGCCTGCTGGAAGGGTTAAGAAGAAGGCTTGCAGATCGTTAATTTTCTCTTTCTGTTTACACAGTAAGATTGTAGAAAAGATCGATGAGGATCACGATGGTTTTGTGACTGCCGATGAGATGAAGCGGTGGATCAAACACGCTCAGAGGCGCTGGATTTATGAGGATGTGGACCGACAATGGCAGGCCCACGATCTCAACTCGGACTCTTACGTCTCCTGGGAGGAATACAAGAACGCTACATATGGTTACATACTTGGTGCGTATAGAGTAAAGCTTTTGTTCATGTTGCGCATACATCTAATGTGCGTTTTCAGTCCTTTTGGACTGTTCATTTATACTCCTTTTTGATAAATCAGTGGTGACACTATGGCTCAGTAGTTAGCACTGTTGCCTCACAGCAAGAAGGTTGCTGGTTTGAGTCCCAGCTGGGTCAGTCTGTGTGGAGTTTGCATGTTCTCACAGTGTTGGTGTAGGTTTCCTCCGGGTGCTCCGGTTTCCCCCACAGTCCAAAGACATGCGCTATAGGTGAATTGGGTAAGCTAAATTGTCCAAAGTGTATTTTACTCTGTCAAACATATGCTGGATAAGTTGGCGGTTCATTCTGCTGTGGTGACCCAAGATTAATATAGAGACTAAGCCGAAAATAAATAAATGAATGAATGAATTTAAGTGAAGTAAAAAAAAGTGACATGATCGACACCTATTTAACTTAAAGCAATTTTAAAATCTGTAACTAGAAACAAAATGTAGTAACTATAAAAATAATAAACTAAAAATAATAATAGTAATAAACTGGCAAAAATACACAACAAAATGACTAAAATATAAGGCAAGACTGAATAAATGAATGACTGATAAGCATTTATTATGAATGGCTATTAATCCATCCTGATTTGATGTGTGTTTAGATGAAGCAGATCCTGAGGACGGTTTTAACTACAGACAGATGATGACCAGAGATGAGCGCCGTTTCAAGATGGCCGACCTAGATGGTGACCTGAGGGCCAATAAGGAAGAGTTCACAGCGTTTCTTCACCCAGAGGAGTTTGACTATATGAAGGATATCGTAGTACTGGTATGTCTAGACCATTGATGTTAACTTCTGTCATTTAGTCCACATGAACCGGAAGCTGCAGCCATTTCATATTGTGATGCAATTGACTGAGAAATGGGATATTATGGCCAATCCCAATTCTATTTTTGTACCCCTACACCTTCCCCTTGGCCCTTAAAAAGTGTGAAGGGGAAGGGCTTCAAAATGTACCCCTAAGAATTGGGACAGCACTACAGTACCCGCACAGGTCATCATATGTCATCGCGATCTCTTGCTTCATATGAGATCAGACGATCGAGACTGCTGTAGTTATTCCAGTTGTGTTATTATTTGGTATTTATCTTCAGGAAATCACTGAAGGCATATATTATGTTATCATAACCATCTAATGTGGCAATAAGATCATAACTGTACTGTGCATTTACACAGTGGCCATATTCATCTATGTAAACGCATCAAAAACAGTACTAACATTATAGCAGACACTGTAAAATACCCATTCCCTGCCACTAGACATTACTGACTGGGTATTCGAGTGTCATCGAGTGTCAGAACATTGTGGGACTGCTGTACAGGAGTTATTATTATGGATTATAGATCGTGAAATTTAGCGGTTTTAGTTTTAGCGTGTTTTTTTTTTTGTTTGTTTTTTTTTATTATTAAAGCATGACGGTAAAACAGGAACGCGGTTATGAATATATTAAAACATGTGTTTGTTTGTTGTAAAAATTTGTAATAATGACAAAAAATACTAATTTGTGGATCTCCTTATTTCCGGGTTTAGCTGTGGCTGGTATATTTGAGGAAATTTTCTTACCCCTTGGATTCAAGTGTGATCCTGAAAAGTCTTCGTTCGAAGGGGTATCTACCCCTTGCATTTAGCCCTATGCCTTCAAGCAACACCCCTACCCCTTCGTGGGAATGTGCAAAATGAGGGGTAAGGGGAAGGGCTAAGGGGTAGAATTGGGATTGGGCCTAAATGAGAAAACAATGGCTTGAGAAAACAATGGCTTGTTTTTTTTCTACTGCGGGCTGATTGGATGTAGTAAAGTAGGCATTTCATTCAGAAAAATCGCAGACACCCAACAGACACCACCTCCTCACCATTTCTGTTTGTTGTCAAACCTGACAGTTAAAGGGGCGTGATTAAGTATGATAGCCATGCCCAATACCTCCGACAGATATAATCTGAGAATATAAAAGAAAACAAACAGGAAGTGCATTTCCAGTTTTCAATTAAAGATGACAATGGTGAACAATTTTTTTCTTCTTAATGACATGCACAGATGAATTGTTCAATACAAACTACCAATGTGAGCTAACTAAATCAAAACGGACAGTTTTGAGTTCATATGTACTTTAATAATTTCAAACTTTGGATTTTCATGTGTAAAAAGACACTCAGACACACAAAAAACCCAATAAAGGTAGTATTTTATACTGCTTTTGCACTATTTTAATATTTTGTAGGTCATATTTTATGATTTAATATAATGTAAGCAATGCATTATTAAAGATATCAGCATTCTGCTATATTTTCTTTGTGTCCTGCTATACATGTTAATTTTATTTGTAAGATGTTTTTGTCTGTGTTTTGATCTACAGGAGACCATGGAGGACATTGATAAGAATGGAGATGGTTTGATCGATTTGAATGAATATATTGGTAAGTTGTTGTTTTGTGCGTGTGTATTTGAGCTGTTGTTTTGACCTCATTGTTTTGGTCAGTCGAATTGGGAATATTCAACATTATTGGTGTTTTTGATGTGCTTATTTGATCACTTTGAAGAGAGTACTCTAACATTGAAGAATAATCTTGTGAAATGCACTGTACATATAAATCAGGGTTTCTGCAGGTCTTAAATTCTTAAGGAGGACCTATTCTGCCTTTTTATGAGGTGTAAAATAAAACTCTTATGTCCCTAGAGTGTGTGTGTGTGTGTGTGTGTGTGTGTGTGTGTGAGTTTCAGCTCAAAATACTCCACAAACAATGTTTTCTAACTCTTCAAAACTGACCTTTTTAGGCTTTTATCCTAAATCGTGCCATTTTGGGGACTGTCGCTTTAAATTCAAATGAGATTGTGCCCTTTGTAAAAGAGGGCAGAGCTCCAAATGCCTACCTGTTGGCATGAGCAAATTCAAAAACTAGACTAACATCCAATGCTAATGAGGGAAAGATATGATCACTAGAGTTTTTGAAGAGTGTCATTATCAAGCATGATTGAAAACAAATAAGATGTATACATTTTTACCATTTAGAAGCTGTCTATATTCACTGTTTAACTGTTTAAACGCCCCTAATAAAAGTGAATTTTGAATAATGGGTCTCGTTTAAAGTCAATGAAGCCCTTAAAAACATCAGAGCAGCAAGTTTTGAAATCATGTGAGCATGGCATTCATTTTTGTGAGGACATGTTTTTTCATGCTTTGTTGGATTAAAGCACAAGCATAATTTCTGCAGAGATCATCATCATTGGTGCTGCCTTTATTTACCATGTTCAAGAATGAGCTGTATTACTGTATTCTTTCAGGATGTCAATCAGCGATGTGATTTAACCCTATAATTACAGATTTTCTTATGTCTGTGGGATCCACTGTCTTATAATACTATAATAATATTTGCATTTTGTACAAGATGGAATTGAGTTTAAAAAAGTACAGCTTATTTTCTTATACAGCTAATAATATTACTTGGAAAATATCACATTCATGGGCTAAAGCTGAGCCAAGTTGTGAACATTTTGTGAAAGAGATTAAACACTATGGTACCACACTGTGTATTAAAAGAGAGGATAAAAAAACCTATGAAGCATTATGTTAGTTTCTTTTGGCTAATTAAATGTTTTTTGTTAATTATGATTTTATATATTTATTTTTATGCCTGGCAGTTGTTTATACATTGATTGTATACTGTTAATATACTTTCTCACTTTTTATTCAGTTTAATTTTTTCAAACTTGTTGTGAGATGTATATGTCTGTACTTAATTCACAATAATAATAATAATAATAATAATAATAATAATAATAATAATAATAATAATAATAATAATAATAATAATAAACAATGGTAATGATAATATGTAGGCCTATATGCAAATGAGGACTTTCGTATTTGAATTCCGCAATGGACGTGTTTTTGGCGCCATCTAGCGGCGGTGTGAGGAGATTTATTTTCTGCACTCAGATGAATTATAGTATTCAACACTGAAAATACTTGATGCAAAATTAATTTAAAAGTCATTTGTTTTGTTTTTTCTATTATAAGTTTTGTTATTAATATAATTCACTTGTTCTCAACATAATCTAGATATCACAATATCGTAGTTATTTTTTCCTGTTTTTTTGTTTTTGTTTTTATGATGTAATTTTTTTTCCTCTAGAGTTAAACGGTTAAGTTTTACCATTTTTGAACCTGACAGGAGGACTTTTAGCTTAGCTTAGCATAAATCATTGAATCAGATTGGACCATTAGCATTTTACTTGAAATGTAAAAAAAAAAGATCCAGAAATTGGCTGAATGGATTAAAAAATAGTAAAACTCAACTGTTTAACTCTAGAGGAGCTGTAATAGGAGCCTATTTCCAAAAGTGGAAAACAGAACTGGAAAGAGAACATAGTAGGGTTGCACATACATACATACATACACACACACACACACACACACACACACACACACACACACACACACACACACACACACACACACACACACACACACACACACATACTCTACAGCCAATTTAGTTCATCCAATTCACCTATAGCGCATGTGTTTGGACTGTGGGGGAAACCGGAGGACCCGGAGGAAACTCGCACAAACATGGGGAGAACATGCAAACTCCCCACAGAAATGCTAACCGACTCAGCCGAGGCTCGAACCAGCGACCTTATTGTTGTGAGGTGACAGTGCTAACCACTGAGCCACCATGACACCATCGTGATTATTATTTTATTTTTTATTCTCTTGTAAAAGTATTGACTCATCTGCCTTTGCTGTTGTGTGTATTTCAGGCGACATGTACAGTCAGAATGGAGACTCGTCTGAACCGGAGTGGGTGAAAACCGAAAGAGAGCAGTTTACAGAATTCAGGGATAAGAACAAAGACGGCCGTATGGATAAAGATGAGACCCGTGATTGGATCTTACCTGCTGATTACGACCACGCAGAGGCTGAGGCCAAGCACCTGCTGTATGAGTCTGATGCAGACAAGGTAAAAGCATGGCATCTCTCTCTGTGATCTTGCATTTGAATTTGTCCTTTTAAAAAAACAACCATATTTTACACATTGACTAACCTGATGTGAAATTAGGTTTGCTCGTCACTTTCAAATGCTTTTAAAAGTGCATCCAAAATAAAGAGTACATCTCCCTGCCTCAATAAGTCAATTTAAACATAAGAAATCTGACATTTAAAAATAATTATTGAATAAAATCAGCCACAATTCAACTGAAACCATTTTGTATTTGATTAGCAACTTTTTATTAATGAGACAGTGTAAAGATGTGGTGTTTTGTGAGTAACAACACTGTAAAACATTTAATGACGAAAGTCAAGACAACTGTTTTTATGTTGCTTTAACTTCTATTAATCAGGTTTCAACTACATCTACCTTATACAAAGTTTAGCTTAATCATTGAGTCGGTTTGATTGTAAGTTGAGATGACTAGAAAAGTTAATTTGATTCTTCAAAAATTGAAGGCAGCATGAAAAACATGTTGTTGCTGTGTAATTATTCCTTTTTATTAATTATTAATGTTAAAATATGTCATTCCTTATTAAGGGGTACATTTCAAGCATTTCCATTAATTTTCATTACACTGGAACGACATACAAAAAAAATTATTGGTTATTAATGTGAAATACTGCAAAATGGAAGGCACAGTGGCTCAATAGTTAGCAAGAAGGTCGCTGGTTTGAGTTCCGGCTGGTTCTGTTGGCATTTCTGTGTGGCGTTTGCATGTTCCCCCTGTGTTTGTGTGGGTTTCCTCCTCACAGTCCAAAGTCATGCGCTATAGGTGAATTTAATAAACTAAGTTGGCCTTGGTGTGTAAGTGTGTATGGGTGTTTCCCAGTACTGGGTTGCAGCTTGAAAGTCATCCGCTGTGTAAAACAAATGTTGGAATTGTTGGCAGTTCATTCCGCTGTGGTGACCCCTGATAAATAAGGGACTAAGCTGAAGGAAAATGAGTGAATATTATTAAAATATGAATAAGAATGTGAAAAACAAATATGAATGAGAAACTGAAATATCGTCGTAACAGAGCTGACCAAACTAATATTGGTTTATTCCTAAATATCCTACACCATGAACTACATCAAATCTCAATAAGTCACTTTAGCACATTTTTCACTATCAAAAGTTCTCTGAGCCACAATCAAGGTCCCATGATGCTCTTCAAAAGCGAAACTAAACAGAAAACACCCTTAAATGAATGATAAAGGCTGCTGTTATTTAACAGATATTATTTAGCAGTGTCTTTATTTATTTATTTGGGATAAAATTAAGTTATTAGCCCTCCTGAATTATTAGCGGCGCAAATATTTTCCCCCAATTTCTGTTTAACAAAAAACATTTTTTTCAGCATATTTCGACATTTCTAATAACAGATTTCTCTTATCTTTATTTTCTTTTATCTTTTTTTTAAATTTATCTTTTAATATTTGACTAGATATTTTTCAAAATACTAGTATTCGGGTTAAAGTGACATTTTAAAGGGTTAACTAGGCAAGTAAGGGTAATAAGGCAAGTCATTGTATAACGATGGTTTGTTTTGTAGACAATCAAAAAAAAAAAATTTGCTTCACCTCCTAGGGCTTGAGTGTCCACATACGTGGACGGCACATTTGAGCTTTTGTGGCTATTTAAAATACATTGTTTGTCTGTAACAAAATATAAAACATACAGTGTCATCCTGCATCTGTTTTTCAGCATATGGAATGTCCCAAACACTATTTTTAACTATCCAAAATGGGAAAAAATGTTGTTTTTACTCTCTGATAGTCAAAGCATGTTAAAAAAAAAAAATATGTGTGTTATTAATGCAGAAAAAAATGCAGGAAAAAGTGTTTTATGGAAATTCAGACCACGAGTCCACATATATGGACATCATTTTACTCTAAAAGTACATCACATCAAAATGACATACTTGGGTTTTATTCTAATTAGGTTCCAATAAGCCCAAATAGCAAAGAGAAATAAAAACTAGCTTGGGCCTTATGAGGTTATGGGGGCTTATAATATTGACCTTAAAATGGTTTTAAAGAATTCAAAACTGTTTTCATTCTAGCTGAAATAAAACAAATAAGACTTTCACCAGAAGAAACAATATTGTAGGAAATACTGTGAAACATTCCTTGCTCTGTTAATCATCATTTGGGAAATATTTGAAAATATTCACAGGAGTACTAATCATTGTGACTTCAGTATCTATCAGACATACAGCTGATGGGATTAGAAAGGCATTATATGGTGCAAATCTGCTGAATCATTACTTCACAGCCTATTAATATGATTTTTATCTTGACAACTGCTCCAATATCTAATTTTGTCTTTCATTTTCATGATAGGACGGCCGTCTCACAAAGCAGGAAATTGTGGATGAGTATGACTTATTTGTTGGGAGCCAAGCCACAGATTTCGGAGATGCTCTGGTCCGACATGATGAGTTTTAACTTTGGGAACTTTGCACTTGAAAAAAATGCAAAATGGACAATAATTTATTTTATCATTTCAAGCATACCACAATGAAACTTTACTGTGTTTGCAAAACATGTCTGTTCTTCAAATCCAGCTTGAATTGTTTTATATATATAAATATCCAGCTCATCGTCTTGGATTCTGATGCGATTTCAAATGCACTGATGAAATAGTATTCAGGTCAGCTTGTGAAGCTTTCGGAGAGGTTTGTCTAATGGTTTATAATGCGCTAAAACGCCCCTGTGCAATGCAGCATAATGGCATATGTGTAAACCGACCCAGCGAAGAGCAATAACATTAGCTATAAGTGGAGATCTTGGGCATAATATGAACTAAGCGATGTCCTTATGTACACTACTTGTCTATAATAATATCAACCACTACATGTACAGTTCATGTTTTTCTGCATTTACCATAGTGAAAACCACATATAGTATTAGACCTTAGTTAGAAAGTTGTAGATTTGGTTCACCGGGATCAGACTGTCATGGCCTGATCTATTATCAGCCTCGTTTTCTTTTAATACTGAAGTCATTAAAAGGGGTAGTTCACACAAAAATGAACATTGTCATTATTTACTCACCTGTTTGAGTTTCTTTTCCTCTGTTGAACACAAATGAAGATATTTTGAAGAATGTTGGAAAGCAGTAACCATTGACTTCCATTAGTTTTTTCTTTATGGATGACAATGGTTACAGGTTCACATGGTTTTAAGCTTTCTTCCAAATAACATCTTTGGTGTTCAACAGAAGAAAGAAACACGTTAACTACTTAAGAATGAGATAAGAAATGTTGAGTAAATTAGTTTTTTTTTTTTTTTTTTTTTGGGGGGGGGGGAACTATCCCTTTAAATTTAAGGACCAATCAGCCTCAAAGGACCGCTGAACATAATTTCATCCACTGATACATTTATGAATTGTTTTTACTTTCAATAATAGACTGAAGCAACAAACTAAAGGTATTCTTCCCTCAAGTGCCTTTTCAGTCTACCTTTTATCCTTTAAATGGCTTCGAAGCCATTATATGAACACTTTTTCTTCCCCTTTCCGCAGTTTGTACATGACTGAGGCTCTCTTAAAGGGATAGCTCACCCCAAAATAAACATCGTCATCATTTACTCGACCTAAATTTATTCCAAACCAGTTTTATTGAAGATTTACTGAAGAATGTCGGAAACCGGCAACCATTTATTTCCATAGTATGGTCTATATTCATTTCCAAGTCAATGGTTACCGGTTTTCAACATTTTTCAAAATATCTTCTTTTGTGTTCAACAGAGCAAAAACACTCAAACTGGTTTGGAATAAGTAAATGATGACTGAATTGTAATTTTTGGGGGAACTGTCCCTTTAACATTAGTGTGTGTGTGTGTGTGTGTGTGTGTGTGTGTGTGTGTGTGTGTGTGTGTGTGTGTGTGTGTGTGTGTGTGTGTGTATAAATGTCTATAATTGAATGTGAATTCCTTTCAGAATGCTGTGGTCAGGTATTGTAAATACTGTCATATAACTAAGAGTGTTTTCTCAATAAAATTGTTTAAAATGAGCCTCATTTTAATTTGTTTTCTCTTTGGGTTTATGTAAGAATTGTTAGTTTACACACATTATAATCTTGTCCTCTGGGCTAGGGGTGATCTTGATCATTTTCGCTGAATATAACTGACTTGATCTACTACTTAAAGGGATACAAAAATAAAAATAGTATGTCGTCACGCTCCATTTATTATATTTTGAAGAATGTTGGAAACCGATGACTTTCATAACATTTGTTTTTCACACTATGAAAGTCAATGGCTGTGGGGTTTTCAACATTCTTCAAAGTATCTTCTTTTGTGTTCAACAGAAAAAAGAAACTCATGGCTGTTTGGAACCACTTGCGGGTGAGTAAATGATGAATAAATGTTCATTTTCTTTGGTGAACGATCCCTTAAAGCTGCTTTTTCATTTCCCTAGACTAAATTTGTATTGTATTTCCATTTAGAAATGCAAGGTCTGACCACCAAACTCAGTTCTGTAAGTCATTGAAGTGTAGTGGCAAAACAAGCTAGCAACTCGCAAGTTCACGCTAGCTTACCATTAAAACAAGTTAAAAATATTAAAATGTTTGCCTTATGATGGGCACAACTTTTTAACAACACGCTAATGACATTTTAAAAATAATATCAATGTTAGAGACAATAAAACATGCAAGCCATGAGTAAAACATGTAAGATACTGATTCATGCTAGTATAGATGCAATTCATACATTTTCTTTCTCCCATTCATTTTCTTTTCGGCTTAGTCCCTTTATTAATCTGGGGTTGCCACAGCGGAATGAACCGCCAACTTATCCAGCATATGTTTTATGCACCGGATGCCTGGGAACACTGGGAAACACCCATACACTCTTGCATTCACACACATACACTAAGGCCAATTTAACTTCTTCAATTCGCCTATACCACATGTCTTTGGACTGTGAGGGAAACGGTAGCACCCGGAGGAAACTCGCGCAAACATGGGGAGATCATACAAACTCCACACAGAAACGCCAACTGGCCCAGCTGTGGCTCGAACGAGCGCCCTTCTTGCTGTGAGGTGATTGTGCTACCCACTGCGCCACCATGACGCCCCAATTCATGCGTATTAAAACATTAAACATGAGCTTATTTCATGCTAACAGTCTACTAACATGTTAGCAGCGTGTTAAAAGTAAAAGGTTAGGAACATGCTAGCAACAATGCTTAGCATTAAAAATATGATAGCAACATGCTAACGTGCAAGTGTGTCAACTTTGTCAGAAAGGTCAGCAAAATGTTAAAACATTTTAGCAATACAGTAAAACAAGCTAGCTACATGCTAAAACAGGTTAGCAACAAGTGAATATCATTTTAGCAATATGTCAAATTAGCATGTCCTCTTTTTCTTTCACTTCACTGTAAGTTTAAAGACAGCTTATAAATCTTGTTTAAATTTTTCTAGTTTCTGTGCATTTTTAGGTCCATAAACATTTCTTTGACATTCTTTTATTAGCATTATTATTATTCATTCACTAATTTTCTTTTCCGCTTAGTCCCTTTATTAATTTGGGGTCCCCACAGCAGAATGAACCGCCAACTTTTCCAGTATATGTTCTACACAGCGGATGCCTTTCCAGATGCAACCCATCACTGGGAAACATCCATACACACTCATTCACACACATACATTACGGACAATTTATCCAACCCAATTCACCTGTACCACATGTCTTTGGACTTGTGGGGGAAACCGGAGCTCCCGAAGAAAACCCGCGGGGAGAACATACAAACTCCACACTGAAATGCCAACTGTCCTAGCTGGGACTCGAACAAGCGACCTTCTTGCTGTGAGGCGATGGTGCTACTCACTGCGCCACCGTGACACCCGCCCATTGTTGTTGTTATTATTCTTATTATGTTGGAGTTCCATGCCAGTGTAGCAGAAGAAATTTTTCTGGTTTCTGTGCATTTTTAGGGCCATAAACATTTCTTTGACATTCTTTTATTATTAGCATTATTATTATTCATTCATTCATTTTCTTTTCGGCTTAGTCCCTTTATTAATCTGGCGTCCCCACAGCAGAATGAACCTACAACTTTTCCAGCATATGTTTTACACAGCGGATGCCTTTCCAGCTGCAATCCATCACTGGGAAACATCCATACACGCATACACTACGGACAATTTGGCCTACCCAATTCACCTGTACCGCATGTCTTTGGACATACAAACTCCACACTGAAATGCCAACTGTCCCAGCTGGGACTCGAACAAGCGACCTTCTTGCTGTGAGGCGATTGTACTACTCACTGTGCCACTGTGACACCTGCCCATTGTTGGAATTCCATGCCAGTGTAGCAGAAGAACTACATCACTAATAGTCGTATTGTTATAGTCATCAGTAGATTTTATTGAAATTAGTCCATTACAATACAAAGTACAATAGAAATAAAAAAGCATGTGTTTGTGCAATGTTGTAAATACTGTAGAAAGGGCACAGATTCAGAACATCTAGAGACAAACCAGCATCGCAGGACAAGTTACATGCCAAACACTGAGTTAGAAGTTAGCTTGAAACTCCTATCACTGTTTGTTATCAACATGTCCTATGAAAATCGGTTCTTTTCCATTTTACACAAGGCTCATTTGGTGCTCAAGCTT